>NC_091309.1:17968980-18263980 GCF_038502225.1 Cherax quadricarinatus
TATATATATATATATATATATATATATATATATATATATATATATATATATATATATATATATATATATATATATATATATATATATATACATATATATATATATATATATATATATATATATATATATATATATATATATATATATATATATATATATATATATATATATATATATATATACATATGAGTGTTTATACGTGTATGTGTCATGTATGATGTATACACAGGTGCAGCACACGGATGGTGTGGACAAGCGTGACCAGAGAGGGGGGGGAGGCAGGGACCTCACTGGCGCTTTGATGTGTTGCATGGATTTCAAAATTCGGTTTCTCCTTGTTACCATAGTAATTATTGACCGAGGGTGAGCACAATTAAGCATAATCCAATTACCATACATCGTTCCAGCTTAGCTACACTCGTTCTCAATCCTCTTGTCTTCTCCCCCTTTCCTCTTCCACTCTTTCTATCTCTCTCTCTCTCTCTCTCTCTCTCTCTCTCTCTCTCTCTCTCTCTCTCTCTCTCTCTCTCTCTCTCTCTCTCTCTCTCTCTCTCTCTCTCTCTCTCTCTCTCTCTCTCTCTCTCTCTCTCTCTCTCTCTCTCTCTCACACACACACACACGGTTTGACAAGGTTAGGTTAAGGATCCCTAGCTTTATTGACAAACTATTTACAAGTTAAGGATTCCTAACTTTATTGACAAGCTAAGAGCTGTTACCTACATCAGCTTATTTGAAAGCATTTTTATTATGAAACATACAAGTGGGGAACAGGATGAAGTTGGAGCCATCTGTGGGCCAGCATTTTCATTTGATCAACTGACTCGTTGACATCATAATGCTGTACAAATGTGTTCCAGACTCGAGTCATCCTGGGGATAAATGATCTGAGTTGAAGTGATGTTCTGGAGAAGGGTACAGCCAGAGTGAAGTTGATGCTTTCTGCCCGTCTTGTGGTATAGAAGCTTGCTTCACGCTCTCCTCGAAGTGGATCCAAGTGTGGTACTTTGATAATGTTGGCCTTGTACATAACAGTAAGGCCATCCACATCCCTCCTGTGTTGAAGGCTCTGCTGAAATGACAGATCTATCCAGGATTGGTCCAGGCGAGAGATGAGACGTCTTGCTCTGTTCTCTACCTTGTCAAGCAGTTGCAGATGAGAGGGGGGGGGGCAAACCAAGAAAGTGGAGCATACTCAAGGTGTGAACGTACTTGTGCCTTATACAGAATCTTGCAACCCCTACTGTCAAGCAGATGCGAGATACGTCGAAGTGCTGTAAGCTTCCTGGCTGCCTTGTTTGCAAGATTTACAACGTGGTTGTTCATGGTCAATTTGGGGTCAAATTTCACCTCATGGATATCAACTTCTTCCCCAGGCACCAACACTCTCCCATTCATACTACTGCTCTGGCATTACCATCATGGTTCCTGGAGACCATCATCATCATTTGTGTTTTCTCAGGTGCAAATGTTACTTGCCATCGGTTTCCCCAAGTTGATATAGCTCTTATCTGGTGATTGATGTAGTTTAGAGCACCTGGCATTTCTTCTCTTGGATAAGTAAATGTCAGAGTATATTCGCCTGCATATGCATGGGATTCTGGGATGAGATGATGGTCATTGAAGTAGACATTCCATAACAATGGTCCCAGCACGCTTCCTTGTGGAACACTTGCCCCAATAGGATGTCTTGCTGATTCTGTTCCATTGAGAACTACCCTTAGAGATCTACCATGAAGGTAATAACTGTAAAGTAAAAGGACACAAGTGCAACTAATGTGACATTTTATTGTGGCAACGTTTCGCTCTCCAGGAGCTCTGTCAAGCCGTTACAAACAGTACATGGACACAGAGGGTATATATAGGCTCAGAGTGAGGCGCAATACTAGAGGTAGTAGTAGTAGTAACATACTACTACTACTACTACTACTACCACCTCTAGTATTGCGCCTCACTCTGAGCCTATATATACCCTCTGTTTGTAACAGCTTGACAAAGCTCCTGGAGAGCGAAACGTTGCCACAATAAAATGTCACATTAGTTGCACTTGTGTCCTTTTACTTTACATATTGTCGGTAATTCTACCAACATTATTACAAGGTAATAACTGAGATGTAGCGTAGAGCCTGCAGCAGTGTCCAGTGCTACCACACAGCTGACTTTGGATTCATCCAGTGACTGTTGCCATTTAGTGGAGAGGTTTAACAACAGATCAGCAGCAGAGTAACCTTTCCTGAAGCTATATTGACGGTCACAAAGTAGTGAGTGGTAGTCAAAGAAAACTCATTTGTCTTGGGATTATTGTCTCAAGGATCTTGCCAGTGATTGACAGTTGTGACACTGGTCTGTAGTTGCTGATTTCTGCTATGCTCTTCTTTTTGTGAACAGGGCCTACATTTGCCTCTTTCCACAGAGAAGGCCATGTACAATATACTAGGCAGTGCTGAAAGATGCGAGTTATAGGTGCTGCTAGCTGGTCTGCACATATCAGCAGTCTTGGGCTCAATTTGTATTGGCCCACAGCCTTTTCTTGGTCAAGCGATTTAAGAAGGAAATGCACCTCCACCTACCTTATTCTCTCTCTCTCTCCCTTTTTTCTTCCCCCTTTCCTCCCCTAGCTTTTGTTATTTTGGCTTCCATCTCTCTTATGTTCATCTCTTCCTTCTGTCCGTTTGCTCTCCATTTCCCGTTTCTTCCACCAGTCCTGTGTTTTTTTTTCGCCTCCCACCTCTTTTTCTCCATTCCTTTCGCCCGTTTTCAACAGGAATTGTGGTGTGATGTAATGGAAAGAAAGGAGCAATAATATGCAAACAACTTGATGATTAGAAGAGGGAGAGAGAGAGAGAGAGAGAGAGAGAGAGAGAGAGACGTGGGGGCTTGGATACAGATACATGCGCGGGGGGGAGGGGTTTGGGTGACACTAACTGTGGATGAGGAACAACAGACGCCAGATAATGTGAGGGGAAGCATGCATCATTCATGAAGGTGAGGGATACCAGGAGAAGGAGGGTGGGAGAGGGATGTGGCCACCAGGAGAAAGGGGGAGGGAAAGGGATGTGCTGACGAGGGAAGGGTGGGGAGGAGGGGTATGTGACCACCAGGAGAGAGGGACTGGAAGGGAGAAGGGAAGGACGTGATCACCGAGAGAGAGGATGGTGGGACTAGGTATGCAAACCATCCTGTGATACAGTATGACAGGGGGAACAGCTAGCTTCGGTTTCCACAATGTAGCTCCAATACCAGAAGAGGGCAGCTATTTTATACATCTTATTTTAATAAAATAGGGGGATTTTCGTTAAAATACAAAACATTAAATCTTTCACTTTTTTTTTTTTTGGTGGGAAGGGGGGGGGGTTATGATTTTATGTAATGTTTACAAAGTAGGCTGCTCTTTTGACGTTAGTACAGCTGTGTGTTGGTGTGTTCAACACATTGCTGGGTTTGCTGCAGTGGTTAGCTCACTGGTCCAGAACTTGCTGGAGGCGTAGCATTTTTTGAGGTATACCGGTGTATACACGGAGAAATACGTATATATATAATGCCATGCCGAATAGGTAAAACTTGCGGTTTTGGTTTAAATAGCAACGCTCTTCTTGCCGAATAAGACAAGCGAAAATTTGTGTATGCAGTAATTTCGCAAAAATCATTATGAACCCAACGAAAAAAATATATTTCATTATGTTTGTTTATTATTAAATTATTGTAAACCTATCGAAAATATATTTAGTTGGATTAGGCTAAATTAAATTGCGCTTGTTAGAAAACTTACCTAACCTTATTATAAGGTTCTTTTGATACAAAAATATTAATTTTTACATTAACATAAATGGAAATTTTTTTTTAACGTATAAGAGAAATTATAGAAAGGACTTAATTTTCAGTGAGCTCTTGCTAATTGAGATATATATATATATATATATATATATATATATATATATATATATATATATATATATATATATATATATATATATATATATATATATATATATATATATATATTGAGCTATGTGTAGAAAGAAATTTGGTAATAAGTAATACATATTTTATGAAAAAGAGGATAAATAAATATACAAGGTATGATGTAGCACGTAATGAAAGTAGTTTGTTAGATTATGTATTGGTGGACAAAAGGTTGATGGGTAGGCTCCAGGATGTACATGTTTATAGAGGGGCAACTGATATATCGGATCATTATTTAGTTGTAGCTACAGTTAGAGTAAGAGGTAGATGGGAAAAGAGGAAGGTGGCAACAACAAGTAAGAGGGAGGTGAAAGTGTATAAACTAAGGGGGGAGGAAGTTCGGGCGAGATATAAGCGACTATTGGCAGAAAGGTGAGCTAGTGCAAAGATGAGTAGTGGGGGGGTTGAAGAGGGTTGGAATAGTTTTAAAAAATGCAGTATTAGAGTGTGGGGCAGAAGTTTGTGGTTATAGGAGGGTGGGGGCAGGAGGAAAGAGGAGTGATTGGTGGAATGATGAAATAAAGGGAGTGATAAAAGAGAAAAAGGTAGCTTACAAGAGGTTTTTACAAAGCAGAAGTGTTATAAGAAGAGCAGAGTGTATGGAGAGTAAAAGAAAGGTGAAGAGAGTGGTGAGAGAGTGCAAAAGGAGAGCAGATGAAAGAGTGGGAGAGGCACTGTCAAGAAATTTTAATGAAAATAAGAAAAAAATTTTGGAGTGAGTTAAACAAGTTAAGAAAGCCTAGGGAAAGTATGGATTTGTCAGTTAAAAACAGAGTAGGGGAGTTAGTAGATGGGGAGAGGGAGGTATTAGGTAGATGGCGAGAATATTTTGAGGAACTTTTAAATGTTAAGGAAGAAAGGGAGGCGGTAATTTCATGCACTGGCCAGGGAGGTATACCATCTTTTAGGAGTGAAGAAGAGCAGAATGTAAGTGTGGTGGAGGTACGTGAGGCATTACGTAGAATGAAAGGGGGTAAAGCAGCTGGAACTGATGGGATCATGACAGAAATGTTAAAAGCAGGGGGGGATATAGTGTTGGAGTGGTTGGTACTTTTGTTTAATAAATGTATGAAAGAGGGGAAGGTACCTAGGGATTGGCGGAGAGCATGTATAGTCCCTTTATATAAAGGGAAAGGGGACAAAAGAGATTGTAAAAATTATAGAGGAATAAGTTTACTGAGTATACCAGGAAAAGTATACGGTAGGGTTATAATTGAAAGAATTAGAGGCAAGACAGAATGTAGAATTGCGGACGAGCAAGGAGGCTTCAGAGTGGGTAGGGGATGTGTAGATCAAGTGTTTACATTGAAACATATATGTGAACAGTATTTAGATAAAGGTAGGGAAGTTTTTATTGCATTTATGGATTTAGAAAAGGCATATGATAGAGTGGATAGAGGAGCAATGTGGCAGATGTTGCAAGTATATGGAATAGGTGGTAAGTTACTAAATGCTGTAAAGAGCTTTTATGAGGATAGTGAGGCTCAGGTTAGGGTGTGTAGAAGAGAGGGAGAATACTTCCCGGTAAAAGTAGGTCTTAGACAGGGATGTGTAATGTCACCATGGTTGTTTAATATATTTATAGATGGGGTTGTAAAAGAAGTAAATGCTAGGGTGTTCGGGAGAGGGGTGGGATTAAATTATGGGGAATCAAATTCAAAATGGGAATTGACACAGTTACTTTTTGCTGATGATACTGTGCTTATGGGAGATTCTAAAGAAAAATTACAAAGGTTAGTGGATGAGTTTGAGAATGTGTGTAAAGGTAGAAAGTTGAAAGTCAACATAGAAAAGAGTAAGGTGATGAGGGTATCAAATGATTTAGATAAAGAAAAATTGGATATCAAATTGGGGAGGAGGAGTATGGAAGAAGTGAATGTTTTCAGATACTTGGGAGTTGACGTGTCGGCGGATGGATTTATGAAGGATGAGGTTAATCATAGAATTGATGAGGGAAAAAAGGTGAGTGGTGCGTTGAGGTATATGTGGAGTCAAAAAACGTTATCTATGGAGGCAAAGAAGGGAATGTATGAAAGTATAGTAGTACCAACACTCTTATATGGATGTGAAGCTTGGGTGGTAAATGCAGCAGCGAGGAGACGGTTGGAGGCAGTGGAGATGTCCTGTCTAAGGGCAATGTGTGGTGTAAATATTATGCAGAAAATTCGGAGTGTGGAAATTAGGAGAAGGTGTGGAGTTAATAAAAGTATTAGTCAGAGGGCAGAAGAGGGGTTGTTGAGGTGGTTTTGGTCATTTAGAGAGAATGGATCAAAGTAGAATGACATGGAAAGCATATAAATCTATAGGGGAAGGAAAGAGGGGTAGGGGTCGTCCTCGAAAGGGTTGGAAAGAGGGGGTAAAGGAGGTTTTGTGGGTTAGGGGCTTGGACTTCCAGCAAGCATGCATGAGCGTGTTAGATAGGAGTGAATGGAGACGAATGATACTTGGGACCTGACGATCTGTTGGAGTGTGAGCAGGGTAATATTTAGTGAAGGGATTCAGGGAAACCGGTTATTTTCATATAGTCGGACTTGAGTCCTGGAAATGGGAAGTACAATGCCTCCACTTTAAAGGAGGGGTTTGGGATATTGGCAGTTTGGAGGGATATGTTGTGTATCTCTATACGTATATGCTTCTAAACTGTTGTATTCTGAGCACCTCTGCAAAAGCAGTGATAATGTGTGAGTGTGGTGAAAGTGTTGAATGATGATGAAAGTATTTTCTTTTTGGGGATTTTCTTTCTTTTTTTTGGGTCACCCTGCCTCGGTGGGAGACGGCCGACTTGTTGAAAAAAAAAAAAAAATATATATATATATATATATTAATAATAATAATAATAAAACACTTTTACCTTGATCCGTGTGTTAAGAAATTAATTATTTCTAATATTAGCATACAGATGAACGGCGGCCTTGTGTAATAACCCACGTGTGGTCGATAGGTTTTAAACCTAAGAATGAAACTGAGGTGTTATAGTGAGGATGGTCGGTGTTGTACCTTACCTTTGATATAACTGATGAGTTTCCAGAGTTTTTGTACTCCTGGAGCCCGGCCGTGGGCCAGGGTCGTCCAGTGCTTGCCTGGTTAACTAGGCTGTTGCTGTATGGGAGTGACACACTCGGTTTAGAGCAAAGCTCTAATATAGACAGGTTTAACTCTGGTTAGATCTTTATAAAACTTGTTAAAACTTTAGTGACTTGATAAAGCTCTGTATATCCAGAGCGATACTTCATAATTTAGCACCAGATCTCTTCCAGATCCAGCCTTCAGTGGAGTTATTCAAATTCAAATTCAAAGTTTATTCTCTATAAAGATTACAATGTTGAATTTACAGAATTTGGTTGTTGTGTGGTTTACATGTAGTTAAATAGCTGAGAGAGAGAGAGAGAGAGAGAGAGAAGCGTGAAAGGAGATGGAGTAAGGTGGAGAGTCCCTTAAAACAGAATTACTGAGGACATTGTTGGATAATACGCGAGAATATGACACTGGGGAAACCTGGAGGACAGCAATCACAACTCCCCGTCTCTCTCTCTCTCTCTCTCTCTCTCTCTCTCTCTCTCTCTCTCTCTCTCTCTCTCTCTCTCTCTCTCTCTCTCTCTCTCTCTCTCTCTCTCTCTCTCTCTCTCCCTCCCTCCCTCCCTCCCATAAAAAATAAAGCACTTGATTGTTTGCATGGGCTGGTTGTGTCAACATCGTGTTTAATCAAACTAAACTAACGACAGATGGTGCACATTAAATAGGTGATTGAAGGTTTGCGAGTGGTGATTGTAGGCTGCGAGTGGTGACTCGGGGTTCCGAGTGCTATTTGTATGGTGAAAGTAATTTCCCAACCATTTCATCTAATCATTCTGTTGTAAATAACTAATATATATATATATTTTTTTTTCAACAAGTCGGTCGTCTCCCACCGAGGCAGGGTGACCCAAAAAAGAAAGAAAATCCCCAAAAAGAAAATACTTTCATCATTATTCAACACTTTCACCACACTCACACATTATCACTGCTTTTGCAGAGGTGCCCAAAATACAACAGTTTAGAAGCATATACGTATAAAGATACACAACATATCCCTATATATATATATACATGTATATATTATATATATATATATATATATATATATATATATATATATATATATATATATATAATGTGTGTGTGCCCACGAACGAGTGGTATTGATCAATAACAACACTGCGACTTGCCAAGGACTCGAACCCATGCTGCTTTGGGCTGCGTCACGGTGGGCGAAAACTCATGACGCCTTAATTCACTGGACCATACAATCTTGGCTGGTTGTATGGTCCAGTGGATTAAGGCGTCATGAGTTTTCGCCCACCATGAGGCAGGCCAAAGCAGCATGGGTTCGAGTCCTTGGCTAGTCGCAGTGTTGTTATTGATCAATACCACTCGTTCGTGGGCACACACACACACACACACACACACACACACACACACACACACACACACACACACACACACACACACACACACACATATATATATATATATATATATATATATATATAATTTAATTTGTGTATTGTATATAAATTTTAATGAACTATTTCCATTCCTTTTTCAGGTGAGTGAAAGGAAGATACTGAAGGAGGTGTTGTGTTCAGGTAAGATTCTTATTGTTACAGTTCTCATGGGTAACCACCTGATTCCTACCTGGCTGAGCTCAGCTGGTTGTGTTCGCCTGGTTGGGCTCACCTGTTTATGCTCCTTTAGTTCTTTTTGCAGTTGGCGACTTGCATTGCTCGGCCTACTTTTAATAACTATATATTGTGAACAAAACACCGAGGTTGAATAACAGTTTGATAAAGATCTTTATTAACTTGATAACTAGCTTGATAAAGATCTTTATTAACTTGATAACTAGCTTGATAAAGGTCTTTATTAACTTGATAACTAGCTTGATAAAGATCTTTATTAACTTGATAACTAGCTTGATAAAGATCTTTATTAACTTGATAACTAGCTTGATAAAGGTCTTTATTAACTTGATAACTAGCTTGATAAAGATCTTTATTAACTTGATAACTAGCTTGATAAAGATCTTTATTAACTTGATAACTAGCTTGATAAAGGTCTTTATTAACTTGATAACTAGCTTGATAAAGATCTTTATTAACTTGATAACTAGCTTGATAAAGATCTTTATTAACTTGATAACTAGCTTGATAAAGGTCTTTATTAACTTGATAACTAGCTTGATAAAGATCTTTATTAACTTGATAACTAGCTTGATAAAGGTCTTTATTAACTTGATAACTAGCTTGATAAAGATCTTTATTAACTTGATAACTAGCTTGATAAAGGTCTTTATTAACTTGATAACTAGCTTGATAAAGGTCTTTATTAACTTGATAACTAGCTTGATAAAGGTCTTTATTAACGATAACTAGCTTGATAAAGGTCTTTATTAACTTGATAACTAGCTTGATAAAGGTCTTTATTAACTTGATAACTAGCTTGATAAAGGTCTTTATTAACGATAACTAGCTTGATAAAGGTCTTTATTAACTTGATAACTAGCTTGATAAAGATCTTTATTAACTTGATAACTAGCTTGATAAAGATCTTTATTAACTTGATAACTAGCTTGATAAAGATCTTTATTAACTTGATAACTAGCTTGATAAAGATCTTTATTAACTTGATAACTAGCTTGATAAAGATCTTTATTAACATGATAACTAGCTTGTTCCTCAAAATGTGTCTTTTCTGTATTGTGGGCATCACGTCTACCGTATATTGTCTTCGTTGATCCCTGATTCCTAAAACTGTGTATGTAGTTTTTACTGCCGCCTCCACCACTATCACTTCATCCATTTTATTCCATTCAACACCCGGAGATTTGAAGAAAAAATTTCGAAGCTTCTATGTGGCTTGTGTCTTATCCTATCCTATCCTCGTATGCTCCTTCGCCTCTCGGCTTCTCTTCCATCGTACTTATCTCTGGAGTATATTGTATTCAAAGTAATGTTCAAATTTCCTGAGTATTTTGTATTCAAAGTAATATTTCAGTGTGAATGTTTTGTATTCACAAATATATTCTAATCTGAATACTTTGTATTCAAAGTAATGTTGTGAAGAGCGTCTTGGTTTTTTTTAATCACGTAACTCTCTTTGATCTGCCATTTCGTTTTTTCTAGAAATTCTATAACCTCGCACTAGATTGAATATACAGAATGTAACCGAGTGTAAAATGAAACTGTTTATAGTACAGCTGGTTATTTCCCTCCAAATGTTATTCATTTCGTCATTTTCTTTGTCTTCTTCACTACTAAGCGTGTGAGAGAGACTACAGTTTACTAAACCATTTTAATATTGACACAATATGGGGCATTTTTCCATTTAAATGGCATTTTGCCTTTTAATGTCGATAACTTTATTTCTCTGCTCGTTCCTTGAAAACCCCGAAGGTGATACCTCGTCTGTACCGGCTGCTTTATTTACGGGTATTCGTTACTAATTTCCTAACTTCAGCCCTCACACATAAGAACATAAGAAAGGAGGAACACTGCAGAAGGCCTGTTGGCCCATACTAGGCAGGTCCTTTACAATTCATCCCACTAACAAAACATTTGCCCAACCCAATTTTCAATGCCACCCAAGAAACAAGCACCGATGTGCATGTCCCACTCAAATCCAACCCCTCCCACTCATGTACTTATCCAACCTAAATTTGAAACTACCCGCTAAATTTGAAACTACCCAAAAAGGGAAGTCGTAGTTACTAACGGGTGATTCAAGGTTTCTAAGTCTGTAGTCAATTATAGTAACAAGATTCGTCCACATCAGCTCCGGACCTCCCCCTACATCAGCTCCGGTTAAATTTAATACTGTTGCTTTTGCAAATACACTCCTGAAAGTTTTCACCTTGTATCTCTCATCTTTGCCTCAAGATTAATGTTTTTGCCCGTAATTTCAAATTCTTGATTTTTTTTTTTACTACTTAGCACTGTCTTAAGAATATAATGACACTCACATTATGAGAGTTAAGTCATGTTTCTCTCAGAGTTTTCAAGTTATGTTTCATTATATGTAGGGCTTTGTCAAGTCATGTTTCGTTCATTATGGAGCTTTATCAAGCTAGGACTTAATAAAGCTCCACTCAGACAGGCGTCGTCCCAATAAAATCTTGGTCGGCATATTCTCTTTAATAAGAAATCTAGCGAGATGGTGCGACAAAAGGGATGGTGTTGAGTATAGTGCAGGGGAATGGTGAGGATGGTGTGGATTGCAGATGGGAGACGGTGAGTTTCCTGGAATAATAAAGCCGCAGGTGGTGGATATAATGTGTGTGTTATGTGACGCAGGTACGACTGGCAGAGAGAGAAACGGGAAAGGGGAGAAATAAAGGGACAGGGTAAAATAGGTAGGGAAAGGAGAGCGAGGGAGGTAAGAGGAAGAGAGTCTGAAGGTATAATAGAAACACTTTTGATTCCACATGATAATATAACCCGTATAGACCCAGGGTTCTTGATTTTCTTAGGTTAGGTAAGGTTCATCAGGAAACAGGACAGGTGTTTCCTGACGCAGGTCTTAGATGATGACCCGCCATTGGAGCTTTTGGTCATCTGACCGAAGCCTTCCACTGGCTTACCGGTCCACCCCTTTAAAAATTTAGTTTTTAATTATTCTATATTTTGCTTTTCTTTGTGCGTATGCTCGCGCACGCAGGGAGCAGCACTGCAACAGGCCTACTGGTCCATAAGACGTTTGAGCGACAGTGGTTGAAAAGTTTCGCCTTCAAAGTAGGCTTCTAGAGTGATAGACTGATCATATCTTTACTTCGTCACCACTACTGCTGTCTCCGTATTTATTTTTCTCTCTGACTGAAGTAGCCTACTGTGTAGACGAAACGTTTCAAAAATAGATACCAAACTGTTGCTCATGTGTTTTTCTCATCTACTTGTCGGTATTGTATATCATTTTCATAATTATACTACTGTCTCATGCTAGGCAGACCCACACCCACACGCGTACTTGTCCAACCTATTTTCTAAGCTACCCAAGGTTCTCTCTTCAAAAACGCTACTCAGGCGTTTGTTCCACACATCCACAACTCAACAAACCAGTGTTCTTTTGTGTCCTTTCTAAATCTAATATTTGGGAACTTGAACCTTTTGTCGAGAGTTCTGTCTTGGTTAGATATTCCCAGCATGTTGCTTGTATCCCCTTTATTTCTGTCTTCAGTCATATTTCCCCCAATTCTGCGCCTTTCTAGAGATTAAAGATTCAGTGCTTTCAGTCTGTCCTCGTAGGAAAGATTTCTGGTACATGGAATCAACTTCACCGTCTTTCTCTGTATGTTTTCCAGCGCATTTATGCCCGTTTCCTAATACGGAGACCAGAACTGTACAATATAATGTAAATGAGGCCTTACCTGGGATATATAAAGTTAAAATATTACATGAGGACTCCTATTATTTATACCTCTTGATATGAAGAGAGGAATTCTGTTAGCTTTATTGCGAACATGTGTGCACTGTTGGTGTTAAATTATTGCTGGACCAAAACTCCTAAATCTTTTTAGCATTCAGCGTGATTGAGATCTACATTATTCTCTTTGAGCTCCATGGTTACTCTCTCTCCCTCTGGTTTGAACCTTACATTAGTCTACAATAAACTGCATCTGGCACCTTTCCGACCATTGCATTAACTTATCCGGATTTTATTGTACCGCTCTAGAGTCCTCGTCGGAATTTATCTGGCTGCCTATTTTAGTGTCATCGGCAAACTTTTGTTACTATTTATTCCCTCATCATGTCGTTTGTGTATTATGAACCACAAAGAGCCCTCTGGAGCACCGCTTGTGACGCGTCCCCACGGATTTCTCTCCATTTATGCAAACACTCGGTTGCCTATCTGTCAAATACTCCTCCATCCAGAAAAAAAAAATTCCCCTCCTATTCTATGTGCCTCTTTCTTCAACGGTCTCGTGTGTGGAACTCTATCAGAGACCTTACTGAAGTCCATATACGCAACATCGTATTCATTATCATGATCTACCGCCCCAGATACCTTAGTGTAAAAAAAAGTTAGTAAATTAGTAAGAACGCTCCTTCGTAAAACCGTGCTGAGATTCATTGATAAATTTGTCTTTCAAAGTGACTTCGAATTGTTTGGTAGTTATTGATTCCATAAATTTTCCCACAATGGGGATTAGGTTAATTGATACATAATTCGAAGCTAGTTCCCTATCTTCTGCTTTGTAGATAAGCATTTTGCACTTGATATTTTACTCGTCCAACTCTATGCTAGTTTGTAGTGATGTGTTAAAAAGACTAGCTAATAGTTTGTTCCTCCTTATATTCTTTTATAACTCTTGAGAGCAGTTCATTAGGGCCTAATGATTTGCTTGGTTTTAATCTGTCTGAGAACCAAGCCACTAATGACTTTGGTCTTGCATAACTCATTTTCGTCCTGCACTTCTTAGTTATTGATTTCTGAAATTACGTTTGTATCTTCCTGCGTTAGAACAGAGAGGAAGTAGGTGTTAAAGACTGTACACATTTCTTTGTCGCTGACAGTAAGCTGACCGAAGTAACTTTTAAGTGGGCTTATCGTCTCCCTAATTTTACCCTGATAAATCTGAAACTTTTTTAGCACCTAGAGGGGAAAGTTCCAGTATTTGTATGTAAAATTAAATTTTTTCCTTCATGATTCCTTCGTATTTATGGTTTTAATTTTGCAGTAATTTTTTTTAAGTTTTGGGAAAACTAATGCGTTCATAGGTACTGGCCATGCTTCTGAGCTTTTAAGCCTAGTAAGCAAGAATAAATGACAGGGTGAAAAATGAGAACTTTTAAAACGTGAGAAATGCCGAAGGTGACACTATTCAAACAACTTGCGCTCGGTCATCTGTAATGGGTGGTGGAAAAAGTACAATTCCTATCGTCTTTAACTTCAGTCAGTCTCATGGCTCCCTCTTTGCATCTCAAACATCCTGTTCCTATGCAAATGCCTGCGAAAGGACTGAAGAACACCAGTACCTACAAGAAAGGGTGCCAGTGCCTAAAGGAGTTTATAGTGGTGGTTGATGTGGCGCGTGTGAGGGCTGGACCACAGGGCGGCCCACATTATTACTTCCTTGTTACTAAATGAGTATTAAAACTGCAGGGGCAGACTACTTTGTTATTGGCTGGCAGGGCTGGTGGATAGCAAGTGCTGCTAGTTCAGCCTCTCATACTGCTTTGTTATTGGCTGGCAGGGCTGGTGGATAGCAAGTGCTGCTGGTTCAGCCTCTCATACTGCTTTGTTATTGGCTGGCAGGGCTGGTGGATAGCAAGTGCTGCTAGTTCAGCCTCTCAGACTACTTTGTTATTGGCTGGCAGGGCTGGTGGATAGCAAGTGCTGCTAGTTCAGCCTCTCAAGACTACTTTGTTATTGGCTGGCAAGGCTGGTGGATAGCAAGTGCTGCTAGTTCAGCTTCTCAGGATTGCCTATATTGATCTTTTCTCTATACTATTAATGGGTTATTTTGTAGGTAAGGGAGGGAGGAAAAAGGGTGGAGTAGCAAGAAGCACACAGTCTCTGAAGTGGGTAGTTTCTCAGGCCACTTGCTGGTCTAGTTAGATTGGTTAAGTGCCTCTACGTCAGACAGAGCGTGGCAATAGTAGTCGTAGTTTTGCTGGGGAGGCATTCCTGTGTATTTACAAGAGGAACACAGTTTTATAACGAGTCGTCCCTCTCATGATATATCACCAACAGCCTAATTGGTCAGAGACCGTGTTGCGTTTAGCAGATAGAAGATCGAGCCTTCATCACACCTCGCTTGCCTGGCATGGGCAAGTAGGTCTACTGCAGTGTTCTTCTGTTAAGAATGGTGATAGCTGAAGCATGGGTGCTTGCTGCCCTGCCACCGTCACCACACACGCTGTCCTTCCCGGCCTGCACTACTATGATCCCACTTGACCAGTCTCCCGTCCTTCCTGGGATTGTGCTGTCTCTTTCATATTCCGCTCACGTCCAACACTCTGGTATACATTACTGTGTTTGCGGCGGGAGAGAAGGACCTTTGTGCTGGTCAGCGGAAGCTCCCCGTGCTGTTTCATTTTCAGGCGCTGGATAACCTTATTGACTTGTCTTTGTGATTCTTGCTGAGAAGTTCTCCCCGGTAGGTCCCCGAGGAACATCAATGTGGCTGGTGACCCCTTAGTGTTCAACACTGGTGGTGACTCTATCCAATTTCCTCGATTATGGTGTCCATCATTCATGGAAAGGTTTTGTCTTTATCAAGGCATTGTGCAACGAAGACGTGAGCTTTGCACTTTTTCTTGTTGAAGAGACTTACTGTACTGCATACCTGTGACATACATGTAACCGGTTTTGACGGTTTCACTATCTGTACTGAGACTTTCTGTTAAATGCCTGACCAAGCCGTTGTTACTAGCAGCCCTAAGGCTCACATAGCCATCGCAACCTACTGATAAGGAGCTTACCAATTACGTAGTCATTGTTTACTGCAAAGTTTGTAGTTTTTCGCTAAATTATCGTTGGTTGGTATCATGGGCCTTCAAGAACTCCGTGTGTCATGAAGACCCTGGAATATTAAACCTCTGTACATCTTGTGGTCCAACAGATGGTGTGGTAAATTACAGGTAGATGTTAGCTCGTCTCTACTTCAGGCACAAGGATGTGGAGTTTGGTTGGTGCCCTGGACATGTTTGAATCCTGGAAAACGAATTGGTGGCTGCTGAGGCTAAAGCCACCTTGTATTGTATTGTATTTAATTAGGGCTGATCCTATGCAGGCCGTTCAGCGCAAGGGATAATGGAGGTTCACTGGTACACTTTTCAGCTGTTTCCTGCATTACATAAAGTATTTATTATGAACTTTTAATACTCGAGTGAAAAACTTAAATGATTTGGTTACTTATTTTAATGGATTCATTTTATTTTTTTCACCAGTTCTTGTGCGTGTTTTGAGCTCTGGTCTGTTAGGTCTTGCTGTTTTTCGAATTGAATTTCACCTTGAGATTTACATTATTTGTATGCTAGTAGTAACAGTTGTGTGGTGTGAATGGATTAATTTGTTTTCTTCTGTATTTTGTGTGTACTCGCCTATTTTTGGTTTCAGGGGTCGAATCGCAGCTCCTGGCTCCGCCTCTTCGCTGGTCTCTACAAGGTCCACTCCCTCCCTGTGTGTGTGTGTGTGTGTGTGTGTGTGTGTGTGTAGTCGCCTAATTGTGGTTGCAGGGGTTAATTCATAGCTCCTGACCCCGCATCTTCACAGGTCGCTACTAGGTCCACTCTCTGCTCCATTAGCTTTATCATACGTGTTCTTAAAACTATGTATGGATCTTGCCTCCCCTACATCACTTTGCAGAGTATTCCACTTCCTAACAACTCTGACTGAAGAAATGCTTCCTAGCATCGCTGTGATTCATGTGAGTCTTCAGCTTCCAATTGTAACCCCTTGTTGCTGTGTCCCATCTCTGAAACATCTTGTCCCTATCCATTTTGTCAGTACCTCTCAGTATTTTATCGTGTGTGTGTGTGTGTGTGTGTGTGTACTCACCTAGTTCTCACCTAGTTGAGGTTGCGGGGGTCGAGTCCGAGCTCCTGGCCCCGCCTCTTCACTGATCGCTACTAGGTCACTCTCCCTGAGCCGTGAGCTCTATCATACCTCTGCTTAAAGCTATGTATGGATCCTGCCTCCACTACATCGCTTCCCAAACTATTCCACTTACTGACTACTCTGTGGCTGTGTGTGTGTGTGTGTGTGTGCGTGCGTGCTTGCGTGTGCGCGCATGTTTGTCTCTAAGCACCAGATGACTCAGTGCAAGCTCTTTGTAATTCTACTTCCTGGTCTAGCGCCTATCTACGCGTGCAGGCTTTGTGCGAACTTACGGGTTCAGCATTGATCTCTGAATAATATCATATAACTGCAAAGGTGGTAGTAAAATATAGGCGTTGAACTCGAGTGTGTATACGGATTCACTTTTTGTACTCTCCTCTGTGGTTATGGAGATCGAGTGTGACGTGTTTGTGTCAGTATCCGGGATCACTGCATTTGCGTGCATTACCAGGTACATCTGTGTGTGTTTCTTGCACGTTTCTTTCTCAAGCACGAGCCCTCAGTATTTTTTGGAGAAAGAGCTTAGATCTAGGTGAAAAAACGGAGGCCTTAAAGAGTGCAGACATAGCTCCTTTGCACAAGGGAGCCAGTAGAGCACTAGCTAAAAATTACAGACCAGTAGCCCTAACCTCTCACGTCATAAAAATCTTCGAAAGAGTGATGAGACGGCAGGTTACAAATTTCAGGGACCAGCACAACCAACATAACCCGAGCCAGCATGGTTTTAGAGCAGGACGATCATGTCTGTCACAGCTGCTGAACCATTATGACAGAATTACGGAGGCACTGGAAGACGACCAAAACGCAGATGTGATTTACACAGATTTTGCAAAGGCGTTTGACAAATGCGATCATGGAGTGATAGCGCACAAAATGAAGGCCATGGGCATTACGGGAAAGGTAGGCAGATGAATTTTCGGTTTCCTAACACACAGAACACAAAATGTAGTAGTGAACAGGGCAAGATCCAGCATCCGCGAGGTCAAAAGCTCAGTGCCCCAAGACACTGTCCTGGCACCTCTGCTGTTCCTCATCCTCATAGCAGACATAGACAAAAACACCCGGCACACTTTTGTATCATCATTTGCAGATGACACTAAAATAAGCATGAAAGTCAGTACGGTAGAGGAAACTGAAAAAGTACAGGAAGACATAAACAGGGTTTTCCAGTGGGCAGTGGAGAACAACATGACGTTCAATGATAATAAGTTCCAGCTGCTTAGGTATGGAAAGAATGAAGAACTCAAAAGGAGCACTATATACAAAACTCAAGAGGGTCACCAAATAGAACGTAGGGAACACGTAAAAGATCTGGGAATAATTATGTCAGCGGACCTTTCTTTTAAAGACCATAACAAGACAAAGATCACGACAGCCAGGAAGATGACTGGGTGGGTATTGAGAACTTTCAAAACAAGGGAAACAATGCCGATGGTAACACTTCAAATCGCTAGTGCTCCCTCACTTAGAATATTGCTCAGTGCTGACGGCCCCGTTCAAGGCAGGAGAAATATCGGAGCTGGAACAAATACAGAAAACGTTTACGGCTCACATTGAGCCAGTAAAGCACGTAAACTACTGGGAACGCCTGCAAGTCTTGAGCATGTACTCATTGGAGCGGAGGAGAGAGAGGTACATGATAATATATACCTGGAAGGTATTCGAGGGCTTGGTCCCAAATCTGCACACTACCATAACAACATACTGGAGTGAGAGATATGGGAGGAAGTGTAAAATAAACCCAGTGAGGAGCAGGGGTGCGGTGGGGACAATAAGGGAACGCTGTATCAACATCCGGGGTCCCAGACTTTTCAACATCTTACCAGAAGATATCAGAAACACTTCTGGAACAAGTGTAGAAGCCTTCAAGAGGAAACTAGACAAGTATCTACACCAGGTGCCAGACCAACCAGGCTGTGATGGATATGTGGGGCAGCGGGCCTCCAGCAGCAACAGCCTGGTTGACCAGGCAAGCACCAGACGAGCCTGGCCCATGGCCGGGCTCAGAGAGTAGATAAACTCTCGAAACTCCTCAAAGGTATATCAAAGGTAACAGGTGCATACTTTATGTTTACCTCTCGTGACCTATATATATATTTTTTTTATTATCACACTGGCTCATTCCCACCAAGGCAGGGTGGCCCGAAAAAGAAAAACTTTCACCATCATTTACTCCATCACTGTCTTGCCAGAAGGGTGCTTTACACTACAGTTTTTAAACTGCAACATTAACACCCCTCCTTCAGAGTTCAGGCACTGTACTTCCCATCTCCAGGACTCAAGTCCGGCCTGCCGGTTTCCCTGAACCCCTTCATAAATGTTACTTTGCTCACACTCCAACAGCACGTCAAGTATTAAAAACCATTTGTCTCCATTCACTCCTATCAAACACGCTCACGCATGCCTGCTGGAAGTCCAAGCCCCTCGCACACAAAACCTCCTTTACCCCCTCCCTCCAACCTTTCCTAGGCCGACCCCTACCCCGCCTTCCTTCCACTACAGACTGATACACTCTTGAAGTCACTCTGTTTCGCTCCATTCTCTCTAAATGTCTGAACCACCTCAACAACCCTTCCTCAGCCCTCTGGACAACAGTTTTGGTAATCCCGCACCTCCTCCTAACTTCCAAACTACGAATTCTCTGCATTATATTCACACCACACATTGCCCTCAGACATGACATCTTCACTGCCTCCAGCCTTCTCCTCGCTGCAACATTCATCACCCATGCTTCACACCCTTATAAGAGCGTTGGTAAAACTATACTCTCATACATTCCCCTCTTTGCCTCCAAGGACAAAGTTCTTTGTCTCCACAGACTCCTAAGTGCACCACTCACCCTTTTCCCCTCATCAATTCTGTGATTCACCTCATCTTTCATAGACCCATCCGCTGACACGTCCACTCCCAAATATCTGAATACATTCACCTCCTCCATACTCTCCCTCCAATCTGATATCCAATCTTTCATCACCTAATCTTTTTGTTATCCTCATAACCTTACTATTTCCTGTATTCACTTTTAATTTTCTTCTTTTGCACACCCTACCAAATTCATCCACCAATCTCTGCAACTTCTCTTCAGAATCTCCCAAGAACACAGTGTCATCAGCAAAGAGCAACTGTGACAACTCCCACTTTATGTGTGATTCTTTATCTTTTAACTCCACGCCTCTTGCCAAGACCCTCGCATTTACTTCTCTTACAACCCCATCTATAAATATAATAAACAACCACGGTGACATCACACATCCTTGTCTAAGGCCTACTTTTACTGGGAAATAATTTCCCTCTTTCCTACATACTCTAACTTGAGCCTCACTATCCTCGTAAAAACTCTTCACTGCTTTCAGTAACCTACCTCCTACACCATACACCTGCAACATCTGCCACATTGCCCCCCTATCCACCCTGTCATACGCCTTTTCCAAATCCATAAATGCCACAAAGACCTCTTTAGCCTTATCTAAATACTGTTCACTTATATGTTTCACTGTAAACACCTGGTCCACACACCCCCTACATTTCCTAAAGCCTCCTTGTTCATCTGCTATCCTATTCTCCGTCTTACTCTCAATTCTTTCAATAATAACTCTACCATACACTTTACCAGGTATACTCAACAGACTTATCCCCCTATAATTTTTGCACTCTCTTTTGTCCCCTTTGCCTTTATACAAAGGAACTATGCATGCTCTCTGCCAATCCCTAGGTACCTTACCCTCTTCCATACATTTATTAAATAATTGCAGCAACTACTCCAAAACTATATCCCCACCTGCTTTTAACATTTATATCTTTATCCCATCAATCCCGGCTGCCTTACCCCCTTTCATTTTACCTACTGCCTCACGAACTTCCCCCACACTCACAACTGGCTCTTCCTCACTCCTACAAGATGTTATTCTTCCTTGCCCTATACACGAAATCACAGCTTCCCTATCTTCATCAACATTTAACAATTCCTCAAAATATTCCCTCCATCTTCCCAGTACCTCTAACTCTCCATTTAATAACTCCTCTCCTATTTTTAACTGACAAATCCATTTGTTCTCTAGGCTTCCTTAACTTGTTAATCTCACTCCAAAACTTTTTCTTATTTTCAACAAAATTTGTTGATAACATCTCACCCACTCTCTCATGAGAGAGACTCAGCAATCAACATTTGCACCAATAACTCACTACAGTTGTGACCGGGTGTGGAAGTGTGAATTGCTCATTACTCTAAAATTTGTTCATGATTGCAGCCATGTATAAACGTAAGTAACCATTCTTACAGTATTCATTACCTTTGTAACTTGTGAGTTCATTACCTTGTACCTAGTTCAGCCATCAAAACTTTGGAGCCCGGTCCCTGGACCCATTGTGTACCTCTGTAATCTGTAAATACCTTTGTAACTTGTCATGATTGTGACTAGACCTACCTGGAGTTCATTACCTTTGTAAATTGTGAGTTCATTACCTTTGTAAATTGTGAATTCATTACCTCTGTAACTTGCTCAGCTATCAAAACTTTGAGGCCCAGTCCCTGGACCCATTATGTACCTCTGTAATCTTTTGACTACCGCCCACAGGATGGGTATGGGGTGCATAATAAACATATTAAACTAACTCTCTCATTTGCTCTCTTTTTACATTGCTTCACCACTCTCTTAACCTCTCTCTTTTTCTCCATATACTCTTCCCTCCTTGCATCACTTCTACTTTGTAAAAACTTCTCATATGCTAACTTTTTCTCCCTTACTACTCTCTTTACATCATCATTCCACCAATCGCTCCTCTTCCCTCCCGCACCCACTTTCCTGTAACCACAAACTTCTGCTGAACACTCTAACACTACATTTTTAAACCTACCCCATACCTCTTCGACCCCATTGCCTATGCTCTCATTAGCCCATCTATCCTCCAATAGCTGTTTATATCTTACCCTAACTGCCTCCTCTTTTGTTTATAAACCTTCACCTCTCTCTTCCCTGATGCTTCTATTCTCCTTGTATCCCATCTACCTTTTACTCTCAGTGTAGCTACAACTAGAAAGTGATCTGATATATCTGTGGCCCCTCTATAAACATGTACATCCTGAAGTCTACTCAACAGTCTTTTATCTACCAATACATAATCCAACAAACTACTGTCATTTCGCCCTACATCATATCTTGTATACTTATTTATCCTCTTTTTCTTAAAATATGTATTACCTATAACTAAACCCCTTTCTATACAAAGTTCAATCAAAGGGCTCCCATTATCATTTACACCTGGCACCCCAAACTTACCTACCGCACCCTCTCTAAAAGTTTCTCCTACTTCAGCATTCAGGTCCCCTACCACAATTACTCTCTCACTTGGTTCAAAGGCTCCTATACATTCACTTATCTCCCAAAATCTCTCTCCTCTGCATTCCTCTCTTCTCCAGGTACATACACGCTTATTATGACCCACTTTTCGCATCCAACCTTTACTTTAATCCACATAATTCTTGAATTTACACATTCATATTCTCTTTTCTCCTTCCATAACTGATCCTTCAACATTACTGCTGTCCCTTCCTTTGCTCTAACTCTCTCAGATACTCCAGATTTAATCCCATTTATTTCCCCCCACCGAAACTCCCCTACCCCCTTCAGCTTTGTTTCACTTAGGGCCAGGACATCCAACTTCTTTTCATTCATAACATCAGCAATCATCTGTTTCTTGTCATCCGCACTACATCCACGCACATTCAAGCATCCCAGTTTTATAAAGTTTTTCTTCTTCTCTTTTTTAGTAAATGTCTACAGGAGAAGGGGTTACTAGCCCATTGCTCCCGGCATTTTAGTCGCCTCATACGACACGCATGGCTTACGGAGGAAAGATTCTTTTCCACTTCCCCATGGACAATAGAAGAAATAAAGAAGAACAAGAGCTATTTAGAAAAAGGAGAAAAACCTAGATGTATGTATATATATATGCATGACATATATATATATATATATATATATATATATATATATATATATATATATATATATATATATATATATATATATATCTTATTATGTAGCAGAGTATGCGAATCTAAAATTTATACCACTAACACTAATGAAGAATTTTAAATATTTTATCAATATTTTTCTTGGCATTTAACAAATTTGCAGGGTTTTCTGCAATCAGATAATATTTATTAATATACTGCCTCTGTTTTGTATGCCAAAAATGTACTTGAGTGGTGCAACAACCAGACATGTTGACATTGACACTGGCTCGTACAGGTAAACTACAAGTATATAGGCTGAACTGTGCTTTTATAAAGCGTTATTTCGTGGTAGGATGACTGGCTCTGCACAGTAATCTCGCCCTTCGAGGCAAAGTCTTACCAGCTTATGGATAAGTTAGGAACAACAGCAGCACTGATAAGCGGGTAGTGGATAACAGAGATTAGAGTTCGTGGAAACACACGTCCATGAAATATCCGAAACAGAATTTCCTCATGTTTACATTTTTGTTGTTGATAAGGAGTTTACTTTTATAGCTGGGTATGCGTAACTAAAATTGTGGTCAGTGTTGCATAGTGCAGTAGTGCACGTAGACCAGGTTATCTAGTCAACATTGTGTTGCATAGTGCACGTATACCAGATTATTTGGTTAACATAGTGTGCGGAGACGAGTCAGTGATGTGTAAGAATTTTTAGAACGTTTATTATGTTGCTTCTCAGCAACATGTTGCAATTTATATTTTTCGGAGCTCAGAGAGGTTGCCAGGCATGCATTTTTTTGAAGAAATATAATGCACATGTGCACTTACTGCTGAATGTGTGCATATATGTATAAGCAAATACATATGCATGCATGCGTTCATATGAATACATGGGTGCCCGTTCCAATATATACGTGCATTCCCACACACACACACACACACGTTAGTTCCAGTGCATATACGTTCATGAGCGTTATCATTACCAGTTAGTATGTTGTCATCACGTCTGTTGCGTCATTATCCAGAAAGGACAAGTCAGAAGTCTGATTTCTCGGGAGTAACAAATCCGGTAATGGTTTACAAATATTTGTATTTGCCGGTTCGTGAGAGTCGATACGCGTCTCCTGACCCCGCCTTCATCTACCGGCATTACTGGATGCTGCCATCTTAAAGTTGTATATAAAATATATCTCCATTAGTTCCAGTTCTCTCTATTTTTTCTCTACATTGAGATTATTTTCTAACATCCCTGAGACTCGCCTGTGTTTTAAATTTAAAGTGTTCGTAGTCCTCGCATTTCAAACAGTACATGTATATACTTATTCACTGTATCAATTTTTCTGAAGTGTCTTGTATATCGTAACAGTATCTTACCCATCCTTCCTCTTTTGATCGTGAGATTCAGCCCTCTAGAAAGTATGAACACAGGAGTCATTATACAGTCACAACGACAGACAGCCCCACTCCACAAAGGGGCAGTAAAGCATTAGCAAAGAATAACAGATCAATAGCGCAAACGTCCCATATAAAAATCTTTGAAAGGGTTCTAAGAAGCAAGATTGCCACCCATCAGTTACACAGCCCAGGGCAACATGGGTTTAGAGTAGGCCCTTCCTACTTGTCCCACCTACTGGATCACTATGACAAGGTCTTGAATGCTGTAGAGGACAAACGAAATGCAGATATAGTATACACAGACTTTGGGAAAGCCCTCCACAAGTGTGACTATAGCGCACAAAATGAGTGAAAAAGGAATAACGGGGAAAGTTGGTAGATGGATCTATAGCTTCCTAACAAATAAAACCTGGAGTAATAGTAAACAGAGTAAAGTCTGAGGCGGCCACAGTGAAAAGATCTATTCCACAAGGCACAGTACTCGCTCCCATCCTGTTCCTCATCCTCATATCTGACATAGACAGAGATGTAAGCCACAGCACTGTGTCTTCCTTTGTGAATGACACCCCGAGTTTGCATGACAGTGTCAGCCATCGAAGACACTGCAAGACTCCAAGCAGACATCAACCAAATCTTTCATTGGGCTACAGAAAACATGAAGTTCAGTGAAGAGAAGTTTCAGTTACTCCGATGTGGAAAACTTGAGGAAATTAAAACTATATCGGAGCATAAAATAAATTCCAACCACACAATAGAGCAAAAAACTAATGTGAAGGACCTGGGAGTGATAATGTCACGTTCAAAGATTACAACAATGTATCCACCACATCTACTAGAAAAATGATTGGATGGATAATGAGAACCTTCAGAACTAGGGAAGCGAAGCCCATGAGTCTCAAGTTCTCTCTAGGCTGGAATATTGCTGTACACTAACGGCGCCTTTCAAAGCAGGTGAAATTGCTGACCTGGAGAGTGTACAGAGATCCTTCACGGCACACATAAGTACGATAAAACACTTAATTTATTGGGAACGGTTGAAGTTCCTTGACTTGTATTCCCTGGAACGCAGGCGGGAAAGATGCATGATAATATACACCTGGAAAATCCTAGAGGGATTAGTACCAAATTTGCACACGAAAGTCGCTTCCTACGAAAGGAAAAGACTCAGCATGCAGTGCAACATCCCCCCCCCCCAATGAAAAGCAGGGGTGCCATGAACACGCTAAGAGATAACACAGTAAGTGTTAGGGGGCCCAAGACTGTTCAACTAGCTCCCAGCATACATAAGGGGGATTACCAATAGACCCCAGGCTGTCTTCAAGGCGCTTGACAGGCACCTAAAGTCAGTACTTGACCAGCCGGGCTGTGGTTCGTACCTCAGTCTGCGTGCGGCCAGCAGTAACAGCCTGATTGATCAGGCCTTGATCCACCGCGAGGCCTGGTCACAGACCGGGCCGCTGGGGCGTTGACCCCCGAAACCCTCTCCAGTATACTCCAGGCATCTCGTGGTGCACACCCCTCAGCTTGGCGTGCACTGGTTGCATACCTTGGCTCGCACCTTTTCAAGCGTCTGAACATGTCTGAGTAGAGCTAAGCTTGTGGTGTTTAAGGAAAGCTCTAGTATTTTTCATATCCTTATTTTTCTACATTAAAATCATCTACCGAGTTTGTATTTTACTGCATGGTTGCATGTTTATCATGAAAGATTATTGAGGAACAAGCAGTGACATCATGAGGCAGTTATAAGGCAGGATACCTGCTGTGATAGTTGTAGGGCAGGATACCTGCTGTGGTAGTTGTAGGGCAGGATACCTGCTGTGATAGTTGTAAGGCAGGATACCTGCTGTGATAGTTGTAGGGCAGGATACCTGCTGTGGTAGTTGTAGGGCAGGATACCTGCTGTGATAGTTGTAAGGCAGGATACCTGCTGTGATAGTTGTAGGGCAGGATACCTGCTGTTGTAGTTGTAGGGCAGGATACCTGCTGTGATAGTTGTAGGGCAGGATACCTGCTGTGGTAGTTGTAGGGCAGGATACCTGCTATGGTAGTTGTAGGATAGGGTTACCTGGAGGTTATTCCGGGGATCAACGCCCCCGCGGCCCGGTCCATGACCAGGCCTCCCGATGGATCAGGGCCTGATCAACTAGGCTGTTACTGCTGGCCGCACGCAGTCCAACGTACGAGCCACAGCCCGGCTGATCCGGCACTGACTTTAGGTATCTGTCCAGCTCTCTCTTGAAGGCAGCCAGGGGTTTATTGGCAATTCCCCTAATGCTTGATGGGAGGCTGTTAAACAGTTTTGGGCCCAGGACACTTATGGTGTTTTCCCTTAGTGTACCAATGGCGCCCCTACTTTTTATTGGGGGCATTTTGCATCGCCTGCCCAGTCTTTTACTTTCGTAGGGAGTGATTTCTGTGTGCAGATTTGGGACCATTCCTTCCAAGATTTTCCAAGTGTAAATTATGATATATCTCTCCCTCCTGCGTTCCAACGAGTACAAGTCAAGTGCTTCCAAGCGTTCCCAGTAGTTAAGGTGCTTGACAGAACTTATACGTGCAGTAAAGGATCTCTGTACACTCTCTAGATCTGCGATTTCACCTGCTTTGAATGGAGATGTTAATGTACAGCAGTATTCCAGCCTAGAGAGAACAAGTGATTTGAAAAGGATCATCATGGACTTGGCATCTCTCGTTTTGAAAGTTCTCATTATCCATCCTATCATTTTCTTTGCACGTGCGATCGTGGCACTGTTGTGATCCTTGAAAGTGAGATCCTCAGACATTACTACTCCCAGGTCCCTTACATTATTTTTCCGCTCTATTGTGTGGCCGGAGTCAGTAGTATACTCTGTTCTAGTTATTATCTCCTCCAGTTTTCCATAACGGAGTAGTTGGAATTTGTCCTCATTGAACATCATATTGTTTACCGTTGCCCACTGGAAAACTTTGTTTATATCTTCTTGGAGGTTAACCGCGTCCTCAGCAGATGACAGCCTCATGCAGATCCTAGTATCATCCGCAAAGGATGATACGGTGCTGTGGTGTATATCTCTGTTTATGTCTGATATGAGGATAAGGAATAAGATGGGGGCAAGTACTGGGGTACTGGGGGCGAGTACTGGGTAGCTAGTGTGGAACACCAGGAACAGGCATGGAAACGTTGTAGTAATAACATGAGAAATAATTGATAGTGAAGGGGAGAGTAATGCAATTGACGATGCAGGAATGATAATTAAACGAGCGAGCCAGACATGACATGGATGGTGAGGAACAACCTAACGAGAATATGGGGAGAGGGAGTTTAACCTGTGTTAGGGTATAATGGAATGATTTGCTGACCTGTGTGGATGTACTGGGGGGGGGGGGTGTTCGACCTGTGTGGATGTACTGGGGGGTGTTTGATCTGTGTGGATGTATAGGGTGGTGTGTGGGTTGTTTGAGCTTTGTATGTATGAAGGAGGTTGTCTGAATTGTATTAATGTACAGGGCGGATTTCGACCTGTGTGGATATATAGGATGGGATTTGGGTTGTTGTTTGAGCCGTGTATGTATAGGTTGTCTGACTTGTGTGGTTTACAGGGCGACAGGGTAAGGTGGAGTTGTTTGTTCTGATGTATCCAAATTAATTTAATAAGAAAAACTTGCACTTGTTAGGGCTGACTATTGTCCTGTTTAACCACTCTTGGCGTACGCTCTGATTTTTTTAGTCTTGCGGACCTCTCCTGTTTTTATTCTCATTAGTTTTGCATCTGCAAACTTGGTTACGTACGGCTCGGTCTTTTCTAGCAGGTTGTTTACACAGAATAAACAGTGGTTATAGTACTGACCGTGTGTTCATCCCTCCCTCCGTATATACGATTTATTTTTTGTACGTAAGGTGGTTTGCCCTTACTCCCTGTGCGTGGATCAGTTTGTCAGTTTCCTTGCTCGTATGACCATAGGTTCGTCCCTCCATGTCCTGTCTATCTGCCCGTCCATCGTGTTAATGGGTGTAGCCGCCCACCCACCCATCCTGTAAGTGGGTGTACCCGCCCATTCTGTTAGGGGGCGTCCTCGCCTGCCCTCCCTCCAGTCTGTCTGCACCACGTATATGGTGCTGTGGATACGGTTACCACACTGTTTACATCAGTGAGGGCGTTGCTGCGGGTGTTTACCTGGTGTCTAATTGTAGATAACCAGGATTTTACATATGGTTTGCCTGGTGCTTAACTGTGGTATACCTGTGGCCGGTACTGAGGGGTTTACAGTCCGGGAGTGAAATCAGAGCCTCAGGTAGACTCCTTCAGTTGTCTGTAAGTTTGATGGCCCGGGTCGTGTTTTTGGTGGCCTGGGTTGTGTTTTTGATGGCCTGGGTTGTTTTAGTGATGGCCAGGGTCGTGTTTTTGATGGCCAGGGTTGTTTTAGATGGCCTGGGATGCGTTTTTTTGATGGCCTGTGCTGTATTTTTGATGGCCTTAGTTGTGTTTTTTGATGGCCCTTTTTTGCGTTTTTGATGGCCTGGGTTGTGTTTTTTTGATTCCATGAGTTGCGAATTTGATGGCATAGGCCGTGTTCGTGTTTTTGATGACCTGGCTCGAGTGCTTGATGGCAGTAACAGATTCTGGTTTTGATGGCATAGGCAAAGATTTTTAATGGTATAAGCGAGACAGTGCATGGGCGTATAGAGCCTTGGGTGTTGGTAGTGGGCGCCATCAGCAGCAGGTATGGGCGTGGCTGTGGTAGACGCTGGTTGCGGGTGTGGGCAGAACAATAGGTGGAGACAACACTCGCGCCCACACACACACAGTTGGGCGTGGGACGGTGGGCGTAGGTGGTGGTGTTGCGGGGCCAGAATACCACATAAACGGAGCTCCTCTTCCTTCCTCTCTTCTCTCCTGTCTGTTCTCCCTTTCTGTCTCTTCTTGTTTATTCTCTTCCCCTCTCCGTCTTTTCATTATTTTAGCATATAGCAGGATAATCTTCCTGTCGTTTTTATTGCCATCGTGGTCGTCTTAACCAGGTGTAGCCTCCGTACCAGCGATGCGTTTAGTTTGGCCTGTTCTGTGTGACTTCTTGAAGCACTGCTTACTGAGGTGTGTGAAGGCAGTGGTGAGGCCTGCTTACTGAGGTGTGTGAAGGCAGTGGTGAGGCCTGCTTACTGAGGTGTGTGAAGGCAGTGGTGAGGTCTGCTTACTGAGGTGTGTGAAGGCAGTGGTGAGGCCTGCTTACTGAGGTGTGTGAAGGCAGTGGTGAGGCCTGCTTACTGAGGTGTGTGAAGTCAGTGGTGACTCCTGCTTACTGAGGTGTGTGAAGGCAGTTGTGAGGCCTGCTTACTGAGGTGTGTGAAGGCAGTTGTGAGGTCTGCTTACTGAGGTGTGTGAAGGCAGTTGTGAGGCCTGCTTACTGAGGTGTGTGAAGGCAGTGGTGAGGCCTGCTTACTGAGGTGTGTGAAGGCAGTGGTGAGGTCTGCTTACTGAGGTGTGTGAAGGCAGTTGTGAGGCCTGCTTACTGGGGTGTGTGAAGGCAGTGGTGAGGTCTTACTGAGGTGTGTGAAGGCAGTTGTGAAGCCTGCTTACTGAGGTGTGTGAAGGCAGTGGTGAGGTCTTACTGAGGTGTGTGAAGGCAGTTGTGAAGCCAGCTTACTGAGGTGTGTGAAGGCAGTGGTGAGGTCTGCTTACTGAGGTGTATGAAGGCAGTTGTGAGGCCAGCTTACTGAGGTGTGTGAAGGCAGTGGTGAGGTCTTACTGAGGTGTGTGAAGGCAGTTGTGAAGCCTGCTTACTGAGGTGTGTGAAGGCAGTGGTGAGGTCTTAACTAAGGTGTGTGGAGATAGTTGTGAGGTGTGGTTGCACCTCAGTCCATATACTTGCTTAAGTGTTTCCTCCCAGGTCACTGGTTTCACTCATTACTCATAGCTATCATCCCTACAGCATCCCGTCTCTGATAACGTCCCTCCCTGTTTGACATGACTTGCCACTTCTTTGGATTGAATTTAAATTGTCTTTTGTTTAATCACCTCTTCACAAAGGCTATTTTCATTATTGTTTTACTTTTATTCTTATTTGTGTGTTGCGTGTTTTTCATAGCTATGAGCGCCTCGTGACCTGTATGATGGAAGTAAATGTAACAACAACAATCACTGTCCGCTTTTTTAGTTTAGGAACCAGTCGATTTTAGGATACTGTGTGAAGAATACGCAGTCCACCCGTCCCCACCTTTCTTGAAGATCTCAAACACATTGCAGTATTCTGTATAAATGATTACTTGTAAATGTTTTCGCGGGTCACTGCCCCCACGACCTGGTCCCAGACCAGGCCTCCCATTTGACAGATTAATTAGGCTGTTGGTGCTGTCCAATGTTGATAGAGCCAAGCTGGTCAGGCATTACTTTAAGGAGCTTCTGTGGTTGCTCTTGAGGACAGCTATGGGTCTGTTGGAAATTCCCCTTGTATATGAATAGAGGGTTTGGAAGTCCTGATCCCTTTATGCTTAATGAATTTTCTCTTAAGTGTACTTATTACACCCCTGGTTTTTACCTTTGAGTATTTTAAACCGTCTGCCTCTGATCCCATATATTACATCTCTCTCATACTCTTCTTTCACTTCCTTTAGCTTCACTCTTCAATCCCTTTAGATCTCTCTAGATAGTGTTTTAGTTGAAAGAAATGGGTGTTTGATCTTGTGATCAGAGCTCGTTCAGTGGTCGCGTCGGCGATAGTCGGGTGTTTTCTCTACAGAGTTTGTTTACATTGCGTGTTGCCATGGCGACGCGTCCTGGTCGATGCATTAAGTGTAGGGCGACTATACAAGGGGACAAACTTGTTACAAGCCTTGATGCACTGCGGGGAGCCATCCTCCTGCTTGTTGCGCTCGTGTAATTGTCGGGGCCTTTGATAGTTAGACCAGGTCCTAATGTAGTGTGTTACGGTTGATGGTGGCTGTATTGAGCGAGTGTAGGGAGAGAGAGAGAGAGAGAGAGAGAGAGAGAGAGAGAGAGAGAGAGAGAGAGAGAGAGAGAGAGAGAGAAAGTAAAAGAGCAAGAGTGAGCCAGAGTGCTAGAGAGAGCGAGTGAGCGAAACTGAGATAAAGGTGAAAATGAACATTAAAATTAACAAGTGAGCAAGCACCTCTACATGCACGCACGGACACGCACACAGTCGGTAACAAGACACACGAGTGTAAACACCGCCTTCAGTTTTAATAGAATGGAAAGCTGGGTGGAAAGACCTGTTGATTCCTTGCTTGTTCTTTAATTTGTGTGTTCCTCCCAGGCTTTTGTTTGAGTGGGAGAGAGAGAGGAGTGATGGGGGGGGGGTGAGTAGAGAGCTTGGTCAATGGCTTAATTACTGTGGGATTGCTCAAGGTAAACACACTTGTTTTGAAGTGCCCTACTTTGCCAGAGCTTCTTACGTTATTGCTATTGTAATGTACTTGAGATACCCCAGGCAGAGTGCTTCATATTTAGATTTGAGAGGTAGTGGAGGGTTGTGTTGAGGGGAGGGAGATTTCGGGGTTGAAAATAACAGTCAGGAAACAATAGTGTTGACACGGGTTGCAGGTCGTAGGCTTAAAATCTTACCAGTAAACATGCTGAGAAGCTAATCGAGCACGCTTGAGACATACAAGGGATTCCCTTGACATAAATACCTTAGAGCTACGAGCAAAAATATTGACGCACAAAAGCGTGACAGTTACAAGGTAGGAGAGTGGAAGGTGGTGTTTGAAAGCCATCAAGGTGTAACGCTGGATTTTTTTTGTAGTAAAAATAAGTAAGCTACATGATACGGCAGTGTGATACATGACAGATGGGGAAGCTTAGGTCGAACATGCATAATTGTAAGGTAATGTAAATGACTCGATAAGCCCAAACTGACTAAAAATTTTCAACACTCCTTTCATGCACAGGAATTACCAACAGGCCCCTAGATGTCTTCAAGAAAAAAGGTAATTTCCCTAAGTTGCTAATCAGCCGGACTGTGGTGCCTACATTGGTTTAGGTGAGGCTAACACTACAGCGTTTTATGATCATAAACTAGGAGGCCTGATTTGAGACTGGACCGTGGGGGCGGTGACTCGCGGAATCGACTCTAGCTAACCTGTAGACGCAGATAACAAAAGGCTAATGAAAGAACAGTTCTACGGGGAATAAATTACGGACAGAGCTGGCGAAGAGATGTTTACGTGATGTAGTATGATGAGACAACTTGCACGAGAACTGGGTAGAATAGGTAAATGAGCTGATGAGAGCTAGTATTGTTTGGGGGATGATTACGTTTGAATCACTACGTGTAGAGAAGACTGGTAGTAGAGTACAGTCTACCTGTCTGGAGAGTATTCAGGGGATCAACGCCCCCGCGGCCCATTTCACGACCAGGCCTCCCGGTGGATCAGGACCTGATCAACCAGGCTGTTACTGCTGGTCGCACGTAGTCCAAAGTACGAACCACAGCCAGGCTGATCCGGCACCGACTTTAAATATCTGTCCAGCTCCCTCTAGAAGGCAGCCAGAGATCTATTGGTAATTCCCCTTATGCATGGTGGGAGGCTGTTGAACAGTCTTGGGCCCCGGACACTTACTGTGTTTTCTCTTACTGTCCCAATGGCGCCCCTACTTTTCATTGGGAGTATTTTGCACCGCCTGCCAAGTCTTTTATTTTCGTCGGGAGTGATTTCTGTGTGCAGATTCGGAACCATTCCTTTTGGGATTTTCCAAGTGTAGATTTTGATATATCTCTTGTCTGCGGTCCAGTGAGTACAAGTCAAGTGCTTCCAAGCGTTCCCAGTGTTTGATGGAACTTATATAAATGTGCAGTAAAGGTTCTCTGTACACTTTCTAGATCTGCAATTTCACCTGCTTTGAGCGGAGATGTTAATGTACAGCAGTATTCCAGCCTAGAGAGAACAAGTGATTTAAAAAGGATCATCACTGGCTTGTTTTGAACGTTCTCATTATCCATCCTATCATTTTCTTCGAAGTTGTGATCATGGGACTGCTGTGTTCCTTGAAAGTGAGATTCTCAGACATTACCACTCCCAGGTGCCTCACGTTATTTTTTCGCTCTGTTGTATGATTAGAGTTTGTAGTATACTCAGTTTTAATTATATCCTAGTTTTCCATAACGGAGTAGTTGGAATTTGTATTCATTGAACATCATATTATTTTCCGTTGCCCATTGGAAACCTTGGTTAATATCTTCTTGGAGGTTAACCGTGCCCTCAATAGATGAGTCTCGTGCAGATCCTAGTATCGTCTGCAAAGAATAACACGGTGCTCTGGATTACATCTCTGTCTGATATGAGGATGTGGAACAGGATGGGGGCGAGTACTGTATCTTGTGGAACAGAGCTTTTCACTATGACAGCTTCCGATTTAACTGTGTACCACTACTCTGTGTCCGATTGGTTAGAAAGTTGAAGATCCATCTCTCCACTTTGCCAGTTACCCTTTAGCACGCATTTTGTGAGCTGTTACACCATGGTCGCACTTGTCAAAGGCTTTTGCAAAGTCTGTGCAATGTGTATATTTCATCTGCATTCTGTTTTTCTTCCATTGCATCCAAGATCATATCATAGTGATCCAGTAGTTGCGAGAGGCAGGAGCGACATGTTCTGAACCCATGTTGCCCAGGATTGTGCAGTTTTGGGGAATCCAAGTGGTTTGCAGTCATGCTTCTTAGTACTCTTTCAAAGATTTTTATGATGTGGAACGTTAGAACTATTGGTCTATAGTTCTTAGCTAATGCTTTTCTGCCACCTTTATTGAGTGAGGCTATATCCGTTGTATTTAGTGACTGGAATTTCACCCATGTCTACGCTGCTTCTCCATAGTATACTTAGGGCAGTTCTTAATGAACACAGAGTTCCACGAGTCTGGGCCTGGGGCTGAGTGCATTGACATTTTGTCAAGTAAAGTAAAGCAAAATAGTGGCAAGTCTAGCATATTGTTAACACTAATGTTACATATGAATATTTTCATCTTTCGTCACCACTGTCGTCGTCCTTATCATAATCGTTATGATAGTCTCAAAAATTGGTGCGTAGTGTTTTTTATTGCCTCATCATGGTTGCTGGAACAGGTGCTCTCTAAGCCCTTGCACGTGGGTTGTAGGTTACGAGGCAGCCTGTTTATGTACTTGTCAAGAGCTTCGTAAAATCCGTATCAGACGTTGTAAAAAATATCAGTGCGACTATTGCGCATGTAGTTGCAAGTGAGGTGTTGAATGTTGCAAGCACCATGATGACAGTGGTGACGTGCTTACTGCCACCTCGCATCTCTAGTATATTCACCTACTGGGAAACTGTTTTTGGAAGTTCATTTTTGTTTACAAGTGCGTGAATGAATGTACATTGAGCTGTTACGTTGTGTATGTATGTGTTTTTCTGTAAATAAAACCAGAATAAATTCGAGATTTCGCTGTTCCATGTTTACCTACACTTCATGTACTTGACCAGTGACCAGCCTCTCCCACCCCCACCCACCCCACCCCGACCCTGTCCCCTGAACCTCGGTCCTTGCCTTGACCCCTGACTCCCACCGATCCTGACTGAAGGGCTCCCAGCAGGCACAGCAAAGAGAGCAACAGTTCTCGCTCTGTGACGACACGTTGGCTAACCTGTCTGGTGAATGTCTGCACACTGGTGTAGGTGATAGCTTGATGGACGGACGAATGGGTGACTGGATGGGCGGATGAATAGATGGACGGACGGATGGGTGGATGAACGACGCTTAAACCGTAGGGTTAAAGAAGGGAGCTCCAAAGAGAATCTACATTTATCGAGGAAGTAAAGCGTTGGAGCAGAGTTTTCCTGAAAAGAAACAGCGTCGGAGGCGTATATGGCGCTGGCGAACGGAACTAAATTTACATATTGAAATTACTAGTTTTCCTGGTATACCGGGCGCTACACCGGGCGGTAAAGAAAAAAGAACAATACCGTGACTGGAACAATACACAATACACCGGGCCAGAGGGTAATCTAGGCGAGCTCTGAAGCAGACTCGACCTCTGAAAAGAATGGCTGACTGAGTACTGAGTCGTACCCAGTGTGCACATCTGGCCAGTCGTCAGGTATTTACTTTGACAAAATTGAAAAGTACTGAAAAGTTACTCAGAATGAGTTACTTCTTATAATTCCTGGAGACTGATACAGTACTCAATATAATCACTTGGGTAGGGGAGTGCCGGATGATTTGGGAGTGCCAGAGGAAGGGGCTGCCAAAAGGTATGGGAGTGCCAGAGGAAGGAATGGGTGCTAGAAGGTATGGGAATGCCAGAGGAAGGAAGTTGGTGGAAGTTGCTCTCTTCTGATCATCAAACCAGAGATGTATTTGAGAAGTGCATTGTAGTGAATGGAGAAAGCTGCCCGTTATTATCCCAGCAGAAGTTACTATGGGAGAGGGAGGGAAGGAGGAAGACGGGGTGTAGGAGGGAGAGACGTATACTGGGAGAGTTGGAGAGGTGGGGGGGAGGCGTCATCCTTCCACACCGTTCCATTAAACACTCGTCCTTCAATTTCCGGGCTGAGACATCCTCAATTAACGGTATCAACCATTGTCCCCCCGTCCCCTCTTGTCCCATTATTCTCTCTCTCTCTCTCTCTCTCTCTCTCTCTCTCTCTCTCTCTCTCTCTCTTTCTCTCTCTCTCTTTCTCTCTTTCTCTCTCTCTCTCTTTTTCTCTTTCTTTCTCTTTCTTTCTCTCTCTCTCTCTCTCTCTCTCTCTCTCTCTCTCTCTCTCTCTCTCTCTCTCTCTCTCTCTCTCTCTCTCTCTCTCTCTCTCTCTCTCTCTCTCTCTCTCATCTTTCTGCTTTTTCCTCTCCTAAAATTTCGAGCTGGTGTATAACACACACTTCTCCGCACTTCACGGAGGGCTGGATGTGCCTGCAAGATTTTTAGGGACACTTAAGCACCTTCCTGCTGTTGCTCTGCCCTCTCTTAACTACTGTATTATCTGAAAACTGGACAGAGTATAAAGTTACCTTCAGCTACTCAATCGAGTCCAAAGCAGGTGAAATCGCAGATCTAGAGAGTGTACAGAGATCCTTTACTGCACGTATAAGTTCTGTCAAGCACCTTAACTACTGGGAACGCTTGGAAGCACTTGACTTGTACTCGTTGGAACGCAGGAGGGAGAGAGATATCATAATCTACACTTGGAAAATCTTGGAAGGAATGGTCCCAAATCTGCACACAGAAATCACTCCCTACGAAAGTAAAAGACTGGGCAGGCGATGCAAAATGCCGCCAATAAAAAGTAGGGGCGCCATTGGTACACTAAGAGAAAACACCATAAGTGTCCGGGGCCCAAAACTGTTCAACAGCCTCCCATCAAGCATTAGGGGAATTGCCAATAAACCCCTGGCTGCCTTCAAGAGAGAGCTGGACAGATACCTAAAGTCAGTGCCGGATCAGCCGGGCTGTGGCTCGTACGTCGGACTGCGTGCGGCCAGCAGTAACAGCCTAGTTGATCAGGCCCTGATCCATCGGGAGGCCTGGTCATGGGCCGGGCCGCGGGGGCGTTGATCCCCGGAATAACCTCCAGGTAAGGTACATGACCTGGGGCAACTGTCGGAATATCTTTCATTAAAAATTCTCAGAAGTGTTATCATAATTCCTAAGGAAATGGTAGGTTGGATAACAAAACTTTTAAAACAAATGATGCGCGGCCATTATTATACTCCATACACAAATAACCCGCACACACACACACACACACACACACACACACACACACACACACACACACACACACACACACACACACACAGAGAGAGAGAGAGAGAGAGAGAGAGAGAGAGAGAGAGAGAGAGAGAGAGAGAGAGAGAGAAGCTTATGACGATGTTTCGGTCAGACTTCGACTATTTACAAGTCACACTAACGCACAACGGTGAGGGAGCCAGTATATATAGGAGAGGGGGACAAGAACTGGGCAGAGAGAGGAAGAAGGAAGTGGAGAAGTAGTGGTAGAGATAATGCTGATAGTGGAAGTAGTAGTAGTAGTCTAAACTGGAATATTCCTCAACATTCAGCAGCTCCTTTTAATAGAATATATGTGGAGCTTTCATTGCCCCTATGAATTTAAACAAATGTCTAATTTATTGGGAATACAAAGTCGTTCAAACTACTCCATGGAATGCAGACGAGAAAAACAATTTGCACCTGAAAAATATAGACACTCTTTGCAAACCTGTACACTGAAATTGTTCCTTACGAGAGAAGACGGCTCAGCAGACTGTATAAAATAACCTCAGTAATAAGCAGGGGAGGAACAAGTCCACCAAGAGAACTCGTTGGGCATAACTAGCCAAGAGTTTTCCCCATCAGATATAGAGTTATCAATAGATCATTGTCTTATGTGCCAACCAGGTAAATTCCTTCAGGCTTGATCAACAAGCGTTTTGATGCTAGCAGCACGCAGTACAACGTAGGCACCACAGTCTGGCTAATCGGGAGCCGATTCTAGGAACTTGTCAAGTTTCCACCGTTTGTAATTCTCCCTATTTATGAAGGGAAGGTGTTGAAAAGTCTTGGTCCCTTTACACGTACAGTATTGAGTTAGCTCTTAGTTTGCTTCTTGTGTCCTTGTTTTTCATAGGGAGTACTTTGCACCGTCTGTGAGTTGTGTATGTAGGCGTTTTATTTTGTGTGTATTTATATATCTTCAGTAGTGTTGTAATATTCTAGTTGTGGTTACATGGGTGTAGTCAGGGTTGGTGTCCCCGGAGTTACTTGTATAATACAGAGTAATTTGTTCTTTCAGATTCACTGCTGTTTAAAATTCATAATTCTTTCCTTCCTTCCTTCATCCCTTCCCCCACCCTCCCTCTTCCCAACCTACGTTTCCATTTTTCACTTCCCTCCTTGCATCCCCCTACCACTTCTTTCCACTGCCCCTCCACTATTCTATATACACCATTACACAATTGCATCCACTTTGTTCTATTCAGTCTACAGTTTGTTTCTCCCCACTCTTGACCTCCTCCCTCCCTGCTGCTGATGCTGTTCATTCTGCTACCTTCTTTCCCTCTCTCTTTCCCCTCCCTTTTCTTCTCCCCCTCTCTCCCTCCTCATTTCTCTCTCTTCCTTGCCTCTTCCCACCATCCTTGAGACGACTAACACTTGCATCAGCCTGACCTAGGACGCTTACCTCGTCTTATTGTTTTACAATTAGGATGAAGCTACTTAGGCTCCACTTATATTAGTCTCGTGTTAATCCTTTATTGTCCCCTCAGCGCCTCTTCCCTCCTTCCCCTCCTCGAAGCCCCATCACTCTATCCTGGGAAACTACCTTAACCACTGAACCTTAAATGGAATACTAGATATTCTCATTGTCCTACTGAACGTTTCACATCTCGGGCTTACAGTTTTCAGCACTATGAAACCCATTGTGTGTGATGGGATATAACAGGGAAAACACAACAGCACAATACTGCTGCATACGATTTTGCTAAAATATAATTCATCTCGTGGAGGGAGGACGAGCATTCTCGTCACCCTCAGCAGTGTACTGGTTACCGCATTACCATTTACAGTATAGAGTTGTAGGAAGTCCTTCACCACCCGATAACACTTTACCGCTACTTGAAGCTCCACAACTTTAGTAACCCCAAGTGAGTTCTCGGAGAAATTATAACCGAGAAAAATTAAAAGCCTAACGTCAGTTAAATACAAATATTATTTTAATGAAAGTGTGAGAAATATATATTGTTAGAGTATTTTAGCGCTAAGTTATGATTATAATAATTATAATAATCACCGTATGCACCTGGACACTAAAAAAAGGGTTACGTGAGAGAGAAGGGGATGCTGTAGGCACGGAGAACACTCAACATCCGTGGCCCACACTCTTCAGCCGTCTGCCATCAGATACATGAAATGGCACCGTAAGGTTACATATTTTCAAGGAAAACCGGATAAATTCATGCAGGAGATAAATGATCAACCATCTCCTTAGGTTTGTTATCGTGTTAGTATTAATGTACATGAAAATTGTTTTCGGGTGAATATAAGCACTATCCCATGACACACCAATCACAAGCTCACAAATTAAATTTTAAAACCAGACGTTTTAGTTTGTACTGATAATGGTTCACGAGGGTCCGAAACGTCGTCCAGTTTTCATTTCTAATTTGTGGGTTTGTCGTGTTTGATAGTGGTCCTTCACTCTCCCTCTCCCCTCGCTTTCTCTCACCCCCCTCGCTTTCTCTTCCCCACCCCCTTGCTTTCTCTCTCCCACCCACCTCCTCTCTTTCTCTTCCCCTACCTCGTCACTTCCTCTCCTCCCATCCCATCTCATCACTTAGTTTCTGCCTTCACGCATCGTTCTCCTCAAGCCTCTCGTGCCTACCTTCTGTGGCCCCTCTAATAACTTAATGTAAAGCAGCGTAGTCCTTCCCAACTTACCTTGATTCAGCCTTTATTTATGTAGTGCGTGTAACTGCACTAAGTGCAGCACTTGTTTCATGATGTCCAGGCTGGCTCTCGCTAGGCTGTTGTGTGCATGCCAGTTTTATTTTTGCCGCTACCGATATCAAAATTAGCCCATACCCACCGATACTGGTACCGATACCATTACTCCGTTTTAGGCCGATACCTAGGCACACTCCTAATTGTATTTAGATATATTGTCGCCCATCTTTCTTCCCCCCCCCTTCTTTTTTTTCCCCTGTCTCCTGTATATAATTTGTTCCCTTTCCCAACCCCGTTCAGGAATGATCCCCTTCATAAAAATTCCATTTTCCCTGTGTATGGGATAGGCTGTCCTGAGATATGGCAGTTTCCAAGTGATATCAAGTAACCCTGGCTCTGCTAGGACGAAACTTGTGAAAACTCCCATAGATTAAACTTGAATGAAGTACTTGAGGATATTTTCTTTGTCATACTGTAGTCTCCCAGCTCAGGCTATGTGAGGAATATGACAGAGAAACAGTTTTTGTTCCCACTGTGTAACTAGCATATAGAATAGGCTGACAGCACACTGCTGATGTAGTCAGTTTACTAAAACATTAAACATTAAAAACTTCTCAACTTTCCTGCCTCCTTGTCTCCACCTCCTTCCTCCTTGTCTCAACCTCCTTCCTCCTTGTCTCAACCTCCTTCCTCGTCTCAACTTCCTTCCTACTTCCTTCCTTCCTTCCAAGTCGGACCGAAACGTCGTCGTTAGCTTCTCTATTTTATGTGCGGGTTATTTGTGTATTACTCCTTCCTCCTTGTCTCCACCTCCTTCCTCCTTGTCTCCACCTCCTTCCTCCTTGTCTCCACCTCCTTCCTCCTTGTCTCCACCTCCTTCCTCCTTGTCTCCACCTCCTTCCTCCATGTCTCCACCTTCCTCCTTGTCTCCACCTCCTTCTCGTCTCCCCCTCCTTCCTCCTCGTCTCCCCCTCCTCCCTCCTCGTCTCCCCCTCCTCCCTCCTCATCTCCCCCTCCTCGTCTCCCCCTCCTGCTTCCTCTTCATCTCCCCTCAGCCTCTGCCTTTCCCCATCTGACCTAGCCTCATCACCCTTCCTCAACCGCTTCCCACCACCCCTCATTCTCTTGCAACCCCTTTCTTCCCTCTCCCTCAACCCCTTCCTTTCCCCCTCACATTCTCCTCGTATGGCCTGGGGGCGATAATTGATTTGATAGTTAATTAAGGTATAACAAGATTTTAGGATTGTGTTGGAATAGTGGCATGAGTATACGTCCCTCTTACCCGCGACGCTGCCACCACACTGACTTCTGCTGCATTGCTCCTCCCCTAGCATCAGTAGTAGTAGTTATCGTAGTAATAGTACTGGTAGTAGTAGCAATACTACTGGTAGTAGTGGTAATATCTTGAGCAGCAGCAGTATTTACATCTTCAGTGTATCTACATTTCTCTCGTTGCTCATCTTTATGAATATTGATGCCTCATCAAGACTACGGTACTGAATACCTTCAGCTAGGCTGTAGGACTCACTGCCTGTCAACAGTCGTTCATTTATGTTCCTGTATTGTACTGATAAAGCCAATGGTTGGTGAAACGCCTATAAAGATACCCAGATGTTATACGTGTCATTATCACCTTGTCGGTATTGTATATCATTGATATAATTCTGATGTCATAGTTTTATGAAATATGCAAATGCGTAACAGGGTGAAATTTGAGCCAGCTGTGGGCCAGGAATTTCATTTGGTTGGTTAACTTTTATTTCATCAATGGCTGTATACATGATACTTGAAAGACGTTTCGGGGGGGAGGGGGTCAGAACAGCCGCGGTCCGGTCCGAGACCACTCCACCCAAAGGATCAGGGCCTGATCAACTAGGCTGTTACTGCTAGCCGCACGCAGTATGCGAACATGTGCCAGACTGGAATCATTCTAGCATTTGTACTCGCTGATGTTTGTGTGCTTGGCTCTCCACTACTGGTCTCGGGCATCTAACACTGTTATATTACTATGAAACTATACTGAATTTATCTAGTAGGGTATTGAGCTAGATACTTTTAAGAGAACTCTTAGTGTCTAAAGTTTCACTAATGGTAGCAGTTGGTTGGATGGGAGGTCGAATCGATACTCCTATTAAATTCTAGGGGGGGGGGAGGAGAACCGAGGGATGGGAACACTTGAATGGGGGTGACGAATGTGGAAAGGGACAAGAAGGGGTGATGGAAATGGAATGTAATGGGGGGGATTATAGAAGAAACCAGAGGGGGGTTGCCAAAGGGAGGTTTCATTGTCCTAGGAGGATGACATTTTTATCATGGTGTGCGGGGAGGGGGGGGGATACGGGTGGCAGCAACAGTGAGGAGAAAGGACAAAGACGAGGCATTTAGGGGAAAAATAAACGTACAAAAAATATATTGCCGAATCTTTTGACCTCGGTTCAGTAGAATTCCCCCACCCCTCTGTTCCTTCCCTTTTCCTCTCCTTCCCCTTTCTTTCCTTCCTTCCACAATATAAAACAGCAATACATTCAGTATAGAAATAAAAACATTAACAATTCAGTGAAGAAAAAATATAGAAATTATTAATGCTGAAACTAGCGAGAACTTAACCGTGAATATTGTGTGCGAGATTTGTTTTCCAGTGTGTTAAAGTGAATTAATTTCTGCACGATCTAAACCGAGACTAAAGTAATATATGTTTGTTATTCTAGGTTAATCTAACATTAATTAACATCATGATAATTTCACTGTGAAAATAAATTATCTTTATAGAAAAGCAGGTTATTACTCACGGAAACTTTTTTTTTTTTTTTTTTTTTGAGAAAGCCTAGTCACATCCTCACCATTGAGTAACGTCAAAATTTATCCTTGTTTTACCATAGTTTATTTTGACGTGGAATGCAACGTGAATTTCTTAACGCTTAAAGATATGTAATTATTTTTTCTTCATTTTAAGTTAATTTAGATTAGGTTGGGTTGCGCAAGATTGGGTTATTATAAGCTGCCTGTGTTAGGCTTGGCTGGCAAAGTTTAGTTTGGCCGGGTTAGATTACATGAATCTGTAGACTTGACCACAAGTAAGCAAATTATTATTATTATTATTAAAGATTCGCCGGTATTCTCCCGGCCCGGGCCTTTTCCAAGTGGTGGCCCGGCCTTGGCTCCCTCTTTAGGGAGTGTCTGAGACCTAAGTCTCCCTGTAAGCAAATTAAAAATGTCCGCGATACGTTTGGTAACGAGGTGGCCAAGAAAAAACATCCAACGCTCAAATTTGAAAGTTAGTTACTATGCAGAATGGTCACTACTGGCGTGGACAGAACATCTTGTGACCCCCGGTTCAGGTGATCACTTTCTAACTAATAAACCAATAACAATAAACTGGAACTGGATTGTTGATTACCACAGACAGTGATAGTAAACAAAACCAAGTTCAGTTTCAGGAAAGTGAAACCCTTAGTATCCCAATACTGTTTCTCGTCTTTATATCATAGCCAAGAATATTAACAGCAGCTTTGCATCATATATATATATATATATATATATATATATATATATATATATATATATATATATATATATATATATATATATATATATATATATATATATATATACACACACACACACACACACACACACACACACACACACACACACACACACACACACACACTCGCCTAAGTGTACTCTCCTAATTGTGGTTGCAGGGGCGACTCACAGCTGTGGGGGGGGGGGGGGTAAACCCAATGAAGAGAAGGAGAGCCAAAGGTACAAGTACAGAGCACTTAACATACGTGGCCCAAGATTCTTTAACATTACCAGCAGATATCAGAAGTACTGCCAAAATGTAGATAGAAGTTTTCAAGAAACTGGATAACTTCTAAAAATGCTAAAACAGCTGGGTTGTGATAGCAATGTGGATTTGCAAGCCGTGAGCCTCTAGCACAAACAGTTTAGTTGACTAGGCCATGAACCAGGTTTAGCCCTTAGCTCGACCTCGCTTCAGGCAAAACTTCATCAATAAATGTATTGCCTGCGTCTTAAGCGTCAGTTGCTTCAACATCCATCTTTGTTTACACTCATCATATAGTAGTTTATAAGAATGAGGACTATTCGGGAATCACTAGGCAGGTGCTCCTCACACCCAACCGTTTCCATTCGTGTATATATCCAATCCACCCTTAAAGCTAGTCATTCGAAGAGAGAGCTGACCTTTTCGATATTTCTTTTTATCTGGCTCTCATATTGACAGTAACACACACACACACACACACACACACACACACACACACACACACACACACACCAAAAAGAAAAAAAAACTGGTCAGAAGTAATGCCAGGTTAACCGTCTCTAACCTGACCTGTTCACATTTTAGCTAGACTGGATGTAATAAGTTTCCATTCCCATCCTGGGTACCATGTTAATGGATGTAAATTATTTGACACTTAATAAAATATTCAGAAAATGAGGAAGGGTGACCTGTTTTAACCCCTCTGACTTTTCCTATTCAAAATTCTGACCTTTTTTTTTTTTCCAATGCCTCTTTTCCTGCCACCAGGGTGCCCCTCTGCACGTAGCTTGTGGCGTGCAGCTGACAGCACAACACGTTTTAACTGGTTTCCCACGACCTTGGTCTTCACACTTTCCTCAGGGTGCTTGTAGGGATCCCTGGGGAATTTTGTGAGGGTCTTTTAACGTTAACAGAGTAATGGGATTTTTACCTCATGCTGGTTATTGAAACTTGGTGTGATCATTTTAATTGTGTTTTGTTAACATGGTAGTTTTTTTGTTTGTAAATATAGTGTTTTTTTTTGGGGGGGGGGGGAGAGCGCTGAATATCTACACGGTGAAAGCGCTAAACAAATTAAAAAAAAAACTACATGTCACCGTATTGGCTTGCTTTTAAGAGAGGTATTTCTCGTTTGCTATATGGAGGCCAGGACTGCTCTGTTGAAACTAAATTAGGCCCTACAAACGGTGCATAGTGATACAATAAAGGGATATAAATAGTGTTGAACAAAAATGGAATTGTAAACATTTGAATTTCATCATGTCTTCAGCGATTAATCTTGCTCTGTAGAGCTTAAAACTATTAACCAGTGTATCAGGAAAGCAGGAAGGCAGGCAAGCGCAGACAGACAGGCAGGCAGGCAAATGCAGGCAGGCAGAGATAGACTTGATTAATATTTGGGGGGGGCAAAGCTTTCATATAGCAAGTTTTAATAAAAGTAATAACTAAATAAATAATACCATCAATCAAAGGCTGCACTCCAATAATATATATATTATTGCACACGGGTTTACTCTACGGAAATGACCCTCATTTAGGCACCGCGGGCCTCGCAGCTATTGATTTCCAGAGCAAATGCAATTAACGAGAAATAACATTAATTTTGGTTGACAGTAAAATGGGTGCCGCTTCGCCGTGAAGCCTGTGTGTAAAGGTACTTGATCGGAAGTGGCACTGACGGGAGCCATTGGCACGACTACGGCTTTTGTGATCTGGTGGGTCGTTTGTGATGTGATGGGTCGTTGGTGATAGGGGGGAGTCATTTGCATAATATTTGGCAGTTGTTGCTGGGTTGTAGGATTGTTGGGTGAGGGAATAATAATAAAATGCGGGGGATTCACTTGAATTTAGAAATTTTTATTCTGTGCCATTTTGTGCGCGCGCTTCTGTGTATTCGTATGATAAATTTTTTTGCTGGGTTTGAATCTAGAGTACAGGTACTCTTAATACACAAAAGTAAGAGGAAAGCAGCTCCAGCTCCTTGGATCAAAGTATGTTGATCCAAGGAAAGAATTCTGGGCTTTAAAGAGTTTTGTCCCGTATCTCGGTTGATAGCGTACTCGGCTCACTTAGTGCCCGTATACCTGGAGAGGGTTTCAGGGGGTTAACGCCCCCTCGCCCCGGTCTGAGACCAGGCCTCGTGGTGGATCAGGGTCTAATCAACCAGGCTGTTACTGCTAGCCACACGAACGTACGAACCACAGCCCGGCTGGTCAGGTACTGACTTTAGGTGCCTGTCCAGTGCCTTCTTGAAGACAGTCACCAGGCACGGGTGGAAACTTTGGGCATGTTTGCTTACACCTGATGCCCCCTCATTCACTTAGCAGTAAGGTAGATACCTGTGTGTTAGTCGACTGTTGTGGGTCGCATTCTGGGGATGGTATACCTTAGGGCTGGACTTTGAAAAGAGCTGAAGTTGGGTAACGATTTTTAGCCTGTAAAACTAATGTTAAAGAAAAAATGAGCGCACACTTCAACATACCCTAAATTGGACGAGTGTTTTCTTATTCTTTATGATTTATTGATTCCTGCCCGATGTAAATCTACAAAATTTTGTATTCTAGGTTAGGTTACCGTAAATTAACTTGCATTTATAATGATGAATTGACATAGATTGGCGATGACTCGCATCACGCAGTGCAGGATATATTGTCCTATACAGTGTTGGTATTCCCACGTACGTTCCTACAATTGGAGGATGGGGTGGAAGAAAAGGGACCCAAAGTGTTATGAAATCCAACCAGTCTCGGGTGAGAAAAATACAAGACGCACGGAAAATGAGGCTGCAACATCTGGCTCAAAACACCCTTTTGGTAAACAGGGGGTCTCACATGGTCAGCATCTCGCCAAGTGGGGAAGTAATCCTACTTTATGTCCACACACGGGTCAAGCCTTTCCAGGGAGAGTAGACCGCTCACACCACCTGACCGATCATCTGAAGATCGAATTTATAAGCGGCTGTTTTCAAATTGTAAAGATCGTTTATAAGATTCATGAACACTGCGAGACGTGTTCGAAATTTTTTTTTTTTTCTTCGATGCTGCTAATTACAAAAGATGAGAAATTTCTGGGGAAGGACACGTAATATGGAGGGGCACGAGCGTTCACTCTACAAAGCTTTCGCCACAACCCCAACTAAGTACCAGCTTCCAATAGAGACTTCCAGAGAGGTGTTTTGATTCTAGTTTACCAGAGTTGGAACCAATTCTCACAGCAGTTTCCTTGAGTCAGACCTAATTACCTCCCATTTCCAAAAGCTAAATGACCCCTACAGGTTTAATAGCATGTGGTCCAGCGGGCTTCTAACAGTAACAGTTTGGCTGAACAAGCAGTCAACAAGGAAGCCTGGCCAAAGACGAATGTAAAAAACAACAAAAAAAAAAAAGCCCCTGAAACCAGTCATGGGTATGAATATAATAATTCTAGTGAACCGTTGAGCCATCCATCGTGGTGTCCGGAGTTTGCTCCCTCACGCTATCAATCCTTAAGACTCTTGCAGGAGTGCACTTTGTTCTCTGATGCGCATCTCCAGAATGCCACTAGAACATTGGTGGTTCAGCAGAGCGTAGCAGACTTCTCCACACTTGGATAAACCCTGTGCCCCCTTCCTCCGAAGTGGTAGAAGTATCAGTAATAATGGAAGATTTTAGAGATTTATTTTTGTCCGTCTTTGAAGTTGTTTATGGAAAAATATTTCCGGAAGCCTTACAGTCGACGCATAAACTAAAAACTTGAACATACATGTTGGGTAGCCTACACAGTGATATAGCTTATACTTTTAACCGAAACTTAAGGATAATATAAGAACGAAAGAATACAGCAGCAGGTTTACTGGCCCATTCTAGGCAGGTCCAGTTCACACGCACCCACCCACCCACACCCACTCATATTACTGTCATGTACCCATCCAACCTATATTTAATGTTAACCAACGTTCTTGCCTTAATAATGCTACCTGGGACTACCTGAGAGTTTATTCCACTTTTCTACAACTCTATTGCCAGACTGGTCCATCTCAGTATCCTTTCTAAATCTTAATTTCTCCAACTTTAATCCGTTTTTGAGATCCTATTTTGGTTAAATATTAGCAACGCTTTATTTATACCCTTTATATTCCTGTTTTCAATTTGTACGCTTCATTCATGTCTCCCCTAATCCCACACCATTCTAAAGATATAAGTTCAATCAATGCCTTCAGTCTATTTTCGTCGGAAAGGTTTCTAATACATGGAATCAACTTGGTCATCCTTCTCTGCACCACCACCACCACCACTGCTCCAACATGCCTTAACCCTTAAATGGTCCAAACGTATATATACGTTTTTTCAACATCTGAAAGTATGTAAAAAAATGTAGATTTTGTTTTTTGTTCTACATGTGAAAACGTGTAAAAAAACTTATCAACATTTTTTTTTTGTTATATTTGAAAATATATAAAAAAAAGTAGATCTACTTTTGTAGAACTATGAATCTGAACGTCGATCTGTTTGAACCGTTTAAGGGTTAACTAGCAGCAAAGTGCCCACTTAGGAAAAAAATCGTACACCTTGCAAATGCAGCAAATCCTGGTACATTTACCTCTGTTATCAACAAACTTTTCCGACTAAACAACATGCCTTCCTTCATTTTCTCTGACTCCACGCCTTCGGCCTACATTCTCAAGATTGTAACAGCGTTGTGACCACTGCACCTGTTGTTGTTGTTGTTGTAGATTCGCCGGTACATTTGCCGGCCCTGGTCTTTTACAGATGGTGACCCGGCCTTGGCTCCCGGTCACGAGTGTCTTGAAGGGCATCCCAACTGCGCAGCAGCTAGCGATGCAAGGGCGGCTGATGAAGCTGCACAGCAGCAGACAGTGTTAGGAAGGTCCAAGAAAGCGACCATTACAGGATCCAGTGGAGCCACACACCAGCTTTAGGCCGCGACCTGAGCGCTGGGGAACTCAGCTTCATGGTGATTGGTTGATGGGAAGCGATGCTAGTGGGGGCTAGCGTTTTTGTTTCTGAATTTCTTCCTGGAGACGAGGATGATCCGGGACATGCTCTCATAGTCTCCTCAAGCATGTTTTGAGTGGTACGGTGTTGATCTGGGTCGCTGGTAAACTTCACAGTTTCATCTTTGACTCGTTGGTAGAGTTCGTCGTAGAACACACTGTTGCTATGTTGGACATTAGTGTAGAACTTGACGCCAGGCCATGATTCGTACTCCTGGTTTAGTATTCCCCTTAATCCTCCAGCGATTTTAGCACCCTATGTAGGTGTAAGGACTGGAGGTGGTTCTTTGGTAGCAGTGGGAGTGGCGGCAGGTGGTTCGCCGGTGGTGGTGTTGGTAGCAGAGGGGGGAAAATGACGTGGTGGTGGTGGATGTTTTAGTTGATGATGGAGTTTTGGCTTTCGTGCCTGTTGATTGGTCAGGTTGGGGCGAGGTTTCTGATTGGTCCGTTTCCTTGATGGAGGAAGGCAGTGGAAGCATCTCATTGGTGGAGTTTTGAGGCGGTTCGTCACATGTAGTAGATGGTGTTGGTGGAGCTGCTTGAGTGTGACTTGAAGGTGTTGAGACATTGACGCTATTTGTGGTGGTCTTAATTATGTCTGAAGAGGGTGGAGAATCCGGGAATGTAAAATTAGGCATGTTGTTCAGTCTGAAGAGTTCATTAATGGTAGTGTTTAATAATCCAGGTATAGATTTGTTGTGCATATGCGCATAATTCATGCAGTAGTGGATTTTTGTGAATTCATCGGCAGGTATTGGCGGTAATATATTGCTAGTGGAGGATGAAGTTGGAGTGGCCTTGAGTATTTTGGTGGTGTCTTCTTGCAGTTTAGTGATTGCAGCATATATTGGAGATTTTGCAGTTTTTTTTTTTTTGCTGTTCTGGTTGTTTCTTGAGAGCTTTGCTTCTTGTTCAGCATTTAGCAGCAAGAGTGGTGCTCATCCTTGCAGTTCAGGCATTTAGGTGGAGTGGTGGTGGTGCAAGCCTTAAAATCATATCTTTCATTGCCGCAGGTCGAGCAAAACTTTTTATCCTTGGTACGACAATCCTTCGTGATGTGCATATAAGAGTAACAGCTGTAACACTGTGTGATGTGCTGAAATCTCTCGGCTTCACTGTAACTTGGATTGATGTGGAAGTAGTGGATTGCCAATACCCCTGCGAGAGCTTGGTTGCCATGTCGACATCAGTGAAGGTGACCTTGAACATTGAAGAAGCATTAGGTATTTTGGTAATATGTTCCACCGCCGCCCAAGGGTTCTGATCTTCTATTGATGACTTAATTTCTTCAGTAGCCTGGGTTGTGATGAACTTATCCAGTCGCTTAAGGAACACAGTTCTCTTGATCCTCAAAGCTGGGGAAGTCATGACTTGAAATCCTCGTTGGTTAAGAGTGGTTATAGCGTCAGTGGTGATAAGTTTCTCGGCTTCGATGTCGTCAGAGCAGATTACAACGAAAGCCTTTTGGAGCGATAGAATCTCAATACATTTAACCTGCAATATGCCGCTAATGGCAGCTGCAAGTGCTAGTTTGGAAAAGTCATTGACTGTCCCACTTCTCGGTTTGATCTTCACACGGTTTGAGAAATGCATCGTGGATGATGTCGAATGCAGAAGTAAAAGTTCTCCTTCCCAACGCGGATCGCAGGGATACGCAGACCGATGAGGAGGGTCTACCACTGCACCTGCAGACCTGTTTCCTTGTTCACCCCAAGAAACTGTTCCTGTACCACCCTCAACTACTACCATCGACGTCAGCGAAGACTGCTGACTCAACCACCGCTTCCCACGCCTCTCAGCCAGCTAACAATCCACCAATACATCTCACTACTGCTGACGAATCACAACCACCTGCCATTACTTATGAAAACTCACCTACAGAATCTTCTTCCGAAGGAGAGGATGAAGACACCCGTTCTAGTACACCTATATGGGACAACCTAACCTTCTAAACATCTCCATCTAATGGTGATACTATGACCTGCACGGAGCTGTATAAAGTGATCTGTGCTGGGACTGTCAAGTTTGCTTGTATGTCACCGCATCGCTTCACACTAACACAAGTACTTGAGCTCATCAAACCACACAAATTCACATTTGGAAACAAAATACAGTTTTACCACGTCTCTAAAAGCAACTTCAAGAAGTTTGAAAATGGCTCTCCCACGTCCCCACCTTAATCAGCAGTACAAATAACATCTGAGATCCTGTCTGCTTAGCTGCTGGGTTTAGCCCTGGCACTTTCTCTGTAACGGAAGACACTCCATACCAGCGCTATTCTTCGCCTGTCCCTCTTCCTCGTTCACCCCACAAGGGTCTTACCTAGACTCTCGTTGGTTCTCAGTATATTTTCGAGCGCAGGTATGTCCTTCCTGTCATATGATACACTTCTTTCTGTTTAAAATGCTCATTAACAATGGTAATTACAAATCGACATATTTATAACTACCCTCACATCCATTACAAGTATAAAATTAAATATGATAATTAGGGAGGGGAGAGCCATGATACTAGTCTTACCTTTGCGCCATTGGGGCTATTACTTTGGGTAGCTTTAAAAACATGCGAATGGGTGTGTTTGGGTGGGAGTTGAACCTGCTTAGCAAGGTAGCAGTAATACATAACATGGATCAGTAGATCTACTGCAGTGTTCCTATGTTCTCAAGGTATAGTGTTTACTCACAGTTTATGGTTAGTAAAGCAATTAAACTGTTAGAAATGCCTCAAGTATACTTGGAATGTGTTCTCTGGTGCGAAAAGAGATACATACCTGATAGCATATACATAGAATAAATTTGAGGGACTAGTCCCAAATCTTCGTGCTACTGGAGTGAACCTAGTTCCAAATCTACATACTATTGGAGTGAACCTAGCCCCAAATCTACGTAATAATGGAGTGAACCTAGTCCCAAATCTACGTACTACTGGAGTGAACCTAGTCCCAAATCTACGTACTACTGGAGTGAACTTAGCCCCAAATCTACGTACTACTGGAGTGAACCTAGTCCCAAATCTACGTACTACTGGAGTGAACCTATTCCCAAATCTACGCACTACTGGAGTGAATCTAGTCCCAAATCTACGTACTACTGGAGTGAACCTAGTTCCAAATCTACGTACTACTGGAGTGAACCTAGTCCCAAATCTACGTACTACTGGAGTGAACCTAGTCCCAAATGTACGTATTACTGGAGTGAACCTAGTCCCAAATGTACGTACTACTGGAGTGAACCTAGCCCCAAATCTACGTACTACTGGAGTGAACCTAGTCCCAAATGTACGTACTACTGGAGTGAACCTAGTCCAAAATCTGCGTACTACTGGAGTGAACCTAGTCCCAAATGTACGTACTACTGGAGTGAACCTAGTCCCAAATGTACGTACTACTGGAGTGAACCTAGTCCCAAATGTACGTACTACTGGAGTGAACCTAGTCCAAAATCTACGTACTACTGGAGTGAACCTAGTCCCAAATGTACGTACTACTGGAGTGAACCTAGTCCAAAATCTGCGTACTACTGGAGTGAACCTAGTCCCAAATGTACGTACTACTGGAGTGAACCTAGTCCAAAATCTGCGTACCACTGGAGTGAACCTAGTCCCAAATCTACGCACTACTGGAGTGAACCTAGTCCCAAATGTACGTACTACTGGAGTGAACCTAGTCCAAAATCTGCGTACCACTGGAGTGAACCTAGTCCCAAATCTACACACTACCATACCAGCTTACTGGAGTAAGACATGTGAAAGGCAATGTAAAATAACCCTTGAAAAGCAATGGCACCTTGGGCACAGTAAGATAAGTGTCAACATCCGTGGTTCAAGACTCCTTCATCTTGCTTCCAGCAGATATCAGAAATATTGCCGGAACACGTGTAGAAGTCTTCAAGAGGAAACAGTCACTGCCTACGCTAAGTGCCAGCTAGTCGCCAACAGCAACAGTCTTGTTGAACAAGCAGTCGATAGGAAAAACCCTGACCTTATGCCGGGGTAGAAAAAACTCTCGAAGCCTGTCACCTTTATTATTTTTTTATTTAATGTTTTTGAACAGTTTACCAGAGCCAACTGTGTTATTTGTCTGTTTTATTTTATACTGGTCGCAAACTTTTATAAATTAAAAAATGTTCACTTTTGACAAATAATAGTGGTGATATTGGGATAGAATTTTTATATGTAGTAAATATAAAAAAATACTTTGAAACACACTCATATTTGTTTAATTATAAATTGTCACCTCTTACAATAGAACATTAGATTGAAAAAGACTTCGTTTTTTTCTCATGGAACAACTGAATTGTTTATGATTTTTGCTGATATCTGCATTATGTAAGTTTTTTTCCCCCCAGTTAACTATATTCTGTTGTATTCTTAATATAAATGTTTTAGTCTACAATGTTTACGCGTTCTTAATGTTATTAATAATTTTATTTCATTACACCAATTGTTTTCTATGCAGTTTTCGTTTAACAGTGGCACTTGAATAATTTATATACGGTACTAAACATTTTTGAGTTCATTGCTTGTTTTTTAATATAATAATCAAGTATTAAAAGGTATATATGTGATATATCAAAGTGTAAGAAATGCTTTGCAGATAAACTGTAGTTTATCTACTGTTGTAGACTCGTCTGCCAACATAAGCTGCTGATTTCATTACAAAGGACACCGCTTTTCAGGACCAAATTATTATATATACATGTATATGGTGCCACATATTCTCCACAGTCCCTCCTTCCTGTAAGCAGAGAGACTTCAAGCAATTGTTTATGTTAAGTCCTTGTTTTAACATTACGTTTTCTGTTGAACATTTTGGTAAGACTCTTGAAATAATCACTTGTACTAGTTTACGTACTGAGTGTGATATGGAAACCTGTTTATATACTATTACTACACATTATTTTTATTTTTCTAACATTTTATTAATAGTTCCCAGGATAATTATCCCTACCGACCGGTCTCGGACCAGGCCTCATTTGTAAAGAAAATATTGGAGGAATGAGAATTATTAGGAAACATAAAGGAAAATATAGATCAAGTGTATATCGAGTATATGAATATGCAGATGTTTATAAGGGAAAAAAGAGCAGTAATCATGCCAGATTGCATAACTTTTAACAGGTTTCTGTTTTACTTTCACATGACAGGACTACAGTATTTCCCTGGATAGTTGCTGTCTACCAGTTTAACTACATTTCATTACGTTTTGACAAATTCATGTAAATATATACGGAATGTGCAAAAAATTATCAGATAAGTTTAAAAAGCTATCAGTATGTCATGGAAATAGTATCAGGCTGTCATGGTATTATCAGGCTGTCATCAGTGTCATAGTATTATCAGGCTGTCATCAGTGTCGTAGTATTATCAGGCTGTCATCAGTGTCGTAGTATTATCAGGCTGTCATCAGTGTCGTAGTATTATCAGGCTGTCATCAGTGTCGTAGTATTATCAGGCTGTCATCATTGTCGTAGTATTATCAGACTGTCATCAGTGTCGTAGTATTATCAGGCTGTCATCAGTGTCATAGTATTATCAGGCTGTCATCAGTGTTCGTAGTATTATCAGGCTGTCATCAGTGTCGTAGTATTATCAGGCTGTCATCAGTGTCATAGTATTATCAGGCTGTCATCATTGTCGTAGTATTATCAGGCTGTCATCAGTGTCGTAGTATTATCAGGCTGTCATCAGTCATAATATTATCAGGCTGTCATCAGTGTCATAGTATTATCAGGCTGTCATCAGTGTTCGTAGCATTATCAGGTTGTCATCATTGTCGTAGTATTATCAGGCTGTCATCAGTGTTCGTAGTATTATCAGGTTGTCATCATTGTCGTAGTATTATCAGGCTGTCATCAGTGTCGTAGTATTATCAGGCTGTCATCAGTGTCATAGTATTATCAGGCTGTCATCAGTGTCATAGTATTATCAGGCTGTCATCAGTGTTCGTAGTATTATCAGGCTGTCATCAGTGTCGTAGTATGATCAGGCTGTCATCAGTGTCATAGTATTATTAGGCTGTCATCAGTGTCGTAGTATTATCAGGCTGTCATAAGTGTCGTAGTATTATAAGGCTGTCATCAGTGTCGTAGTGTTATCAGGCTGTCATCAGTGTCGTAGTATTATCAGGCTGTCATCAGTGTCGTAGTATTATCAGACTGGCATGGTAATATTATCAGGCCGTTATGACAGTGAATATTAAAATGGTATAAAATACCGACAGGTTGTTAGTAAGACACATGCCTTTACTGCACGTATAAATTCCATCAAACACCCTAACTACTGGGAGCGCCTGGAAGCACTTGACTTGTACTCACTAGAGCGCAGGCGAGAGAGATGTATCTTAATCTACACCTGGAAGATTCTGGAGGGACTGGTCCCTAATATGCACACAGCAATCATTCCATACGAAAGCAAAAGACTTGGCAGGCGATGCAACATACCCCTAGTGAAAAGTAGGGGCGTCACTGGTATACTAAGAGAAACCACAATAAGTGTCCGGAGCCCAAGACTGTTCAACAGCCTCCCACCAGCAATAAGGGGCATTACGGGAAGACCCCTGGTTGTCTTCAAGAGGGAGCTGGACAGATACCTAAAGACTGTGCCGGCTCAGCCGGGCTGTGGTTCGTAGGTTGGATTGCGTGCGGCCAGCAGTAACAGCCTCGTTGATCAGGCCCTGATCCACCGAGAGGCCTGGTCGTGGACCGGGACGCGGGGGCGTCGATCCCCGGAATACCCTCCAGCTAGACTCCAGGTAAACTGTTGCATATGTGTCTTACCTAACTGTCATGACAGTATTATCAATTACCATGATGCTATCAGGCTGTCAGTAATGTCAGGAGTCATGGTAATATTATTATACTATTCTGGTACTTTTATTAAGCTGTCTTGGTAATATTATTATGCTGTCCTGGCAATATTATTAGGCTGTCTTGGTAATATCATGCTGTTCTGGTAATATTAGTTTGTTATGGTAATGTCAGGATGCTATGGTATCAGGCCGTCGTGGTAATGTTATTGCTATCGTGGCAATATTAGGCTGCTATGGTAATATCAGGCTGTCATGGAAGTATTATCAGGCTGTCAGGGAAATAATATTAGGTTGTCGTGGAAATATCATGCTATCATGAACATATGCTATCACTATTATCAGCGGGAAGGGTGGGCTGGGTTCTCGTGTGTTCACAAACCTCAGTAAGACGCTATCACTTGCGCGGAGTGTTCCGTTCTGTACATTTGCTCTGGTGACTGAGGAAAATATCGCAAATACCTGAATATGCATGTATATCAGCGACGAGAATCTGGCAAACATGTGGACGATTTTTCGCGTTACTTGGCTTGGGGCTTCTGTTAGCCTGTTATACTTTGTTGGATTTTCTGCTCCATGAAACACTATTTTTTTTTATGTCGGTATATAGAATTTTTTTTAGCAAGTTATGCAAGGCAGTCTAAATTATCAAGTGTGACGCGGGACTAAAAGCCTTGTTCCTCCCATAGTTGCGCTAAAGAATAATGAACGCTTAACAAGCTTAACGGTCTGTATGATAGAATTTGCGAGTATGGGAAGTTATCGTAAATGCGTGAGTACGAGTAAGGTTTAAATTTTTGAGCATAATTAGTAAAATTGTACCATTATTTACTAACCGTAACTTGTTTGGACCAGAAGTAATAGACTTGTCTTAACTGGGTTAGCAGTATATGATTGTTGCTTAATGGGAATAGCATCATGTACACCCACATCGTGAAAATCTAGTGTACATAACCAGGGCACATCCTCAAAATTACACAGAATATATTAACACGTGATTGACTTTTCTTTGCCTGAGACCATAGACAATATGTTCTGGGTTGATCAAAATCAGAGTTATCTGAGGCAAACGTTAACACCACGAGACGTATGAATTATATCTTCACATTCATAGTCCACTGGATTCATGAGTGACATGCTTGGGACATAGTTTGTCAGGAGCACCTCATAATATAAGTCGCTCAACTTCGCCTTAGTCTAGTAAGGTTCTGTGAGTCTTGCCGGCAGCATGTTATCGGCGAAGTTTATCCTGAAGCTTGGACATCATGCGTAGGAGCAACAATACTCTTACCGCTGATCCAGTCCTCGTTGAGAAGAAAAGGAAAGTTATTTTAATGTGGCTTATAAAGAGCAATGAATTCACCCTTGGCTGTGCTTACGCTACCTTAAAATAATAAACTGTTTACATAAAAAGATGTATGCAAGTCATAAAGTTACCGTGGATAGGTTACACTACTGGCATACATTACAAATCTAGTCCTCACATCTTTCAAGTCGATGTTTGTGTCCTCCCGAAACAATACTCCACACACATTTGTCGTCCGTTCTTATCTGTAATTTACCTGTATTAGAATCCGAGGGTCATCACCTCCTTGACCCGGTTCCAGACCAAATCTTGGCCACTAAACCTTCGTTATAATATACGTGAAACATTCTCGTATAAAAACTTAATCATGCGACTACAGTGTGTCTTCAAATGTCATGATTGTGCATTGCCTAATTGGTATATATCCCTTTCTTTATTGTCATTTGTCATTGTGACTACTGTAAAATATGGTTTGGGGCAACGGTGGGGCCTAGTTAGTGGTTCTGAGGATTATTTTTCTTATGGTCCGGTCTCGGACCAGATCTCCTGGGTTGGAAAGAAAGTATTAAAGGATTAAGAGGCAATAAGAAGCGCATATTAATGTCAAAGCCTGCGTACTACTGAGTGTAATTAGAAGTTTGTAAGATTTGCCTGTCATCTTTAGTGTTGTTCATGAGACAGAAAGAAGATAAGCAATCCCGCCAGAGCTCCAAAAAAGTTAACAGGTTTCCTTGTCAAACTCATTTGATGGTGCGATAATACCTCCGCGGGTAGTTGCTGTCTACCAGCCTATGTCTTGGCGATCCTAGGACTCAGAATTCTGGTTATTGTTTGTGATACAATGATATTGGCCAGGGGTATGGGTATAAAAGCCTAGCTCTTGGCCTAGTCTCTTAAGATTGAAATAAATTAGTTATTGCAAATCTAGGTAATTTCTCAAGCTGTTCTTAGTTCTTCCAGTGCCAGATCTAGTTTCAATTCGGATGTCAATCTGAATGCAAGTCTTTGATCTTTCTCGAGTTTCACTTTGTGTAAATGAGGAGGCCACGATGGTGCTGCGTACTCTAGTATTGGCCGCACCCATGGTGTATGGTGTCGTGAGTCACCGTCTAAACTTCTTAATGTTTGCCAGTCTAACAAGTACTGCTGATGTGTGCGCGCGCTGGAGTGTGTGTGAGGATAAAGAGAGAAACGGAGAACCATAAAACTAAAGAAAGATGAAAGTGCAGAAGAGAAAAGGAGAATGACTGAGTGTGATTTTGGCTGTATTCAGTTTTGCATACAAAATATTGAACCCATAAGGATAAAGCTCATTTCTGTGATGGATTACCAGGCAGGCCATAGTGACGGGTGAAACCCATCCACCCTCCCCTTCCTGGCTCGGCGTTTATGGTTGATGCTGCCAGGAGGGAGGTCAAAGTAGAAGAGGAAGACGTGTACATGGGAAAGGAGAAGTTAGGAAGGATGTGGAGAGGAAAAAAAGGGGATGGTAGAGGAAAACGAGAGGGAGGGGAAAAGGAAGGAAGAGGAGGGTGCTGAACGATGTGTTGACTGTTCAATGTAATCTTATTCGTTGTTGTCCACCAGTTACTTTCACTTGCACCGTCATCTGTTGTTCTCTGACTCATTGTTTGGTCTGCCACGCTTGTGTGGCCCTCCTGGTGTGTAATCGAGGATTGGCGTTTCTGGGTGGAAGGGGGATAGTCTTCGTGTTTTGTGTTTGCAAGGGGGAGCAAGGAGGTAGTGGCTCACTGATTTGTGTGAGGGTTGAGACGTCGAGTATGAATGATGTGTTTTTGGGTGGTTGAGGATCAGTAATTTGTGTTTGGGGTCGAGTCAGTGATTCATTTGCGCTGGTTAATGTCTCAATGATTTATGTTTGTGGTGGTTGAGTCCCTATGTTTTGTATTTGTTTGCTAGGGTCGTCTCAGTGATTTGTTTCCAGGGATGGTCTCCTCTTGATCCCGCATGCTTCTTGAGCTTCTTTGACCGGCATTATTGTTTGGTCTCTTGGATCTTAACATACTTCTGAAACAGCAGTGAATTTGCTTTCCTCCGCTCCCTCATCCATCAAAGGCTAAAGTAGTATATCCTAGAGTAACTTCTGATTAATTTGCGTGTTTACCACCTATACCTGGAGTATACTAATCTCTCTAGGATTTTCCAAGTGTATATTATCATCTATTTCTCGCCTGCGTTCCAGGGAATACAAATCAAAGGACTTAAACTGTCCCCAGTAATTTAGGTGCTTTATCGTACTTGCGTGCCGTGAAAGTTCTTTGTACACTCTCCAGGTCAACAATTTCGCCTGCCTTGAAGGGGGCAGTATTCCAGTCTAGAGAGAGAAAGCGATTTGAAGAGAATCATCATGGGCTTGGCGTCCCTAGTTTTGAAAGTACTCATTTTCTATCCTATCATTTTTGTAGCAGATGCGGTAGATACATTGTTGTGGTCTTTGAAGGTGAGATCCTCTGACATTACCACTCCTTGGTCTTTCACATTACTTTTTCGCCCTATTGTATGGTTAGAATTTGAAATTTCTCATCATTGAACTTTATATTGTTTTGAGTGGCCCATTTGAAGATTTGGTTGATGTCCTCTTGAGGTGTCTTCGATGGAGGACACTGTTATGACAGTTCGGGTGTCATCCGCAATGGAAGACACGGAGCTATGGCTACATCTCTGTCAGATATGAGGATAAGGGATAGGATGGGAGCGAGTACTGTGCCTTGTGGAACACAGATTTTCACCGTAGCTGCCGCAGACTTTACTATGTTTACTATTACTCTGTGTTCTATTTGTTAGGAAGTTAAAGATCCATCTACCAACTTTTCCTGTTATTCCTTTATTACGCATTTTGTGCGCTATTACACATTGGTCACAATTGTCGAAGGCTTTTGTAAAGCCTGCATTTTGTTTATCCTCTGTAGCATCCAGGACCTTGTAATAGTAGTTGGGACAGGCAGGAGCGACCTGCTCTAAACCTGTGTTGCCCTGGGTTGTGTAATTGGTGGGTATCTAGGTGGTTGGCGATCTTCATGATTTTTATGATATGGGATGTTATGCTATCGGTCTGTAGCCCTTTGCAATTGCTTTACTGCCACCTTTATAGAGTAGGGCTATGTCTATTGCTTTTAGTGAGTGTGAGATAACCCCCGTGTCCATGCTGTCTTTCCATAGAATGCTGAAGGCACGTGACAGGGGCTTCTTGCAGTTCTTGATGAACACCGAGTTCCGTGAATCTGGGCCTGGGGCATATCATTTATTGCCTTTTCAGAGTCTTGTGGTGTTAAGATAACATTAGAGATTTTTGAGATGACCAAATTTTGGGTCTCGTTCGTAAAAAAAGTAATTTAGATTGTCGACCCTTAGTCTGGGTAACGGCTTGCTGAACATCGAGTCGTATTTCTTTGCTGTCATCTGTGTATGTTCCATCTCGCCTAATCAAGGACCCAATACTGGATATTGTTTTACCCTTAGATTTGGCATAAGAGAAGAAGTATTTTGAGTTTTCTTCAATTTCCCCTTGTCCACTAAAACCTTAACTCAAATACTGAACTCTTATTCCTATCTGTTCTACAACTTTGCTTAATATTGTGTGCATCGTAATCATATCTGCTCTAGTCCTTACAGCCAAGGCCAAGTTAGATTCTTTCAACCTCTTCTCGGGAAGTTCCTCTCAGTTCTGAGTAAGAACTCGGCACCCCATTTTTCGGCCTAAATATGGGGTATTTTACCATTTTCTTGATTGGAGGTTTTATAGTCTATAACTTGGATAGAAATGTGGACGTAATTTAGACTGCGGCAGATGGACATAAAATTGCTTTGATTATATTGTGAATATATCTTTTTTGACAAATTGGTCACGATGGCAGGAAATTAAAAAATATACTGAAAATTGGTTGCCATGGTTGCAAAAAATTGCCAGGTTTTTGGCAATTTTGCCTTGTGAAAACCTTGAATAACTCAATAGTTTTAGTGTTTCGTAAATCGTGGAATTCACAGTTCTAGGACTAGTCTGATTGCAAAATTTTGATTCCCCTCTAATTTCTGCAAATGCTTTAACAGATGGGGGAAGGGGCTCCACGCTGGGGCCGTATATTCTGTGAATGCTGTTGTGAGGTATGCTAGTCTTGCATAAAATGCTTCTGAAGTTATATGGTTAATGTGTACTAATGTTTGCATATTTTAACCCCTTAAACTGCACCGTCTTCAGTTTTCTCTCTCCTCCAATCCACATGACCATTCAGTTTGGATTGAACTCGAATAGCCACTTATTGAACCTTTTCTGCAGTCTGCCCAGGTCTCCATGGAGTTACTTCTGCTTTCTGCTCTTGTTCTTCATGTTCTATATCAACAAGCAAAAGACTTGGAACCTGATATTTTCTTGTAGGTCATTAACATAGGAAGGGTAGGAGTCTCAGTACAGATCCATGTGTCCTGTCTTTCAAGTAGTCTGAAGCACCTTACCATTTATTCCTCTGTCCATTCTTTTTTCCCCCACCCGGTTTGATTTGTTCTATACTATTTAGCTTGTAGGTTGCATGGTGATTTACTTTCCTAGGCTTAGGATCTTACTTTTGTTTACATTGAACTGTATCCGTCACATTCCTGCCATTGCCTCCACTAGGTACTGAGGCGGATAATGGGATTGCTTCCATTACACGAGATTTAACTTGCTAACTATATCATCCATCCCCACCCCACAGAAACAGTCTCCTTTTCCTGTCTCGATTACAAAATAATCTGTTAATTTATCTAACCAATCTTTCTACCAGTGAGGATGTTACTTTCAAGGGTTATATTTTTAGACCTAAGTCATGCCTTTTTTCTAAACCAGTAACACACTTCCTGCCATAAAAGAAAATAATTTATGCGTTCCATGCCTACTACTTCACCCTCCTTTATCTTTAATTTTATTTAATTTGTTTTCATCACTTCAAACGTTAATGCGAGTAATATGCAACATGGCCCTATTGTTTATTTTTTTCGTTATCAGTAATTTTCACATATTACGTTGTCAAAATACGGATGCCTACAGTACATGTAATACTATAGTTATAGATTTTTTAATCTTATTTTTTCTTGGCATTGACTTTTTTTTCATTGATGTTATCCTGCAGTGATAATCAGACAAGTGTTATCTGTTGATGCCTGTTTGTTAATGGACGGCTTCCTCTGAGGGTAATCAGTGTCTTAATAGATGGATTATTTATAAGTATGCTCTTAGAAAATGTCTTAATGATTTGTTAAATGTTTAATTAATGTTTTTAATTTACCCATAGAAAATTATTTATTAGACCATGCTGTGGCATTTTAATGAGTGAAAGGCCGGAGCACTGAAAGTTATTTTTGCTACTAAGAACAGAAAACTACCTTACGTTTAATTTGTGGACATGTGACAAATAATAGTTAATAATAATACAATATGAACCTGGATATTGTCTAAGTGAATACGTTGGGAGCTGGTGGGTGATCTATGAATTATCTAATCAGCTGACGTAAGGTTTGTGGGCTGTATAGCCTACTACTGAAAAGTTGTGCTACACTCTGTGTATACTCCGTCGTGCCTCCTAGCTGAACGTTACCTATACATCATACCGTAAAACACCGAGAAGTGACCAGCAGCGATGCACGAGAAATTGGTGATCACTGAGAAGAGGACGAGGAGTCGCACAACCTTAGCCAAAATAAGGAACAGACTAGATCCCAGGCGACTCATCCCACCACAGTGGAGGAAGTGTCCCAGCTGCAGCAACAGGAAACGCAACTGTATCTGCTGGCGATACAACAGGTGTGCCCGTATTGAACACATGTATGCAGATGACGCGCGCATATGAATTCTGTTGCTTTTAGCATTAATACTTGATATTTTAGTGATGTTGGTGTTGCCCCGCCTGCTGTTGCTTTGCTTGCTGACTGGTATTTGCTATAACTGCTAACTGATGATTACAGAGTACTAATTTAATTTGTGAATTGTGTAAATACCTGTTTGGGACTTGAAATTTATTCTCATTGCCCTGGCTCGAATACACTGATACAAACTAGTTATGATCACCGTTTTCATATTCCATGCACGCCATACAGTTTTGCCTAATTAAATTCTGTCTATTGTATCGTTAACAAAGAGTACTATCTCCGTGTCTCTCTTCTCTTTTATTTTTTGTCCGTCTGTCATTGAGTACTCTCCATTCTAACCTTATCCAAATGAATAAAATAGTTAATTCTTTCAAAATCTTCGGTTCTAATGTATACCATGACCTATTTTCCTATTTTGATTTGTGGGTATTTGCAGTATGCTTAATCTCGTTAACTCGGTTGCACATACGCACCTTTTTTTGCGAATTACACCATACTAAAATCTGTCTTGCTTACCTGCATAAATATAATTTATCTTCATGAATTTTAATATAATTTGATTTGCCAATAAAACTGTTTGCTTAGACTGTATCCCGAATTTCTTATGCAATGACAGACTATTAGGAATTAACGTCAAAAGATTTTTCTCTCGCAAATTCCTCTACGGTGTCTACACTCGATCTAATTCGTAATTTAATTCTTGCCACGCGAATTTTTACTTGCGTGGTAAGAATTGAATTTTTGTCTGGTGGTGAAAATGTTACGTGCAGTCTTAATTAAGACCCTAGTGTAGTCGATAGGCCTTAAACTCCATTAACCAATCATTCTTTGATTACAATAAGATTTGTGGGCACAAGTGCACTTAGTTTGTCCATTTTATTTCAGTTACTACAGTCAATTTACATAGCAGACCCTAAGAGCGTTCTTAATCTATTATTATTATTATTATTATTATTATTATTATTATTATTATTATTAAAGATTCGCCGGTATTCTTCCGGCCCGGGCCTTTTCCAAGTGGTGGCCCGGCCTTGGCTCCCTCTTTAGGGAGTGTCTGAGACCTAAGTCTCCCATGGGAGGAGGCACAAGTACCTCCTCATCTTTGGGACTAACTGTCCCCAGGCCTAGCCACAAGCTAGGCCTCTCTGGTCTGCCATCCCCGCCCCAAGGGGACTAATGGGAATGGCAGGCTTGTGAGCTGTAAGCTCTGACTCGGGCACCTACCCTACACAAGAAGGGCTGGGCATGGTGTCGATGTCTTTAATCTAATTCCTTCTGTCTTCCTTAGTGTTTTTCTGTTATCAGAAATTTCTTTTCTGCCTCAGTTGTGTTAATAAATTAATACCTCTCCTTTTCCTTGCATGCACTTTGGTAGCTTAATGCATGAGAAAACCTAGCCACTGCTCCTCAGTTCAAGAAATAAGAGAATTTGTTCCAGTTCTCAGTGATGGTACTGCTGTAGATTTTATTGCATTGTATTACTTGTCCGGTCAACAATTCATAACCATTGGGTTAACCATTTATTTCCCCGTCTCACCTTCGAGAAATGCCACATATGACCGGGATCCTTTTTTAAATAATTCAGTCGATTGCTCTACATATCTATTAACTTTGTATTATCAGCAAATATAATATCTGAACTGTATAACAAAAAAAAAAAAAGTTCCAAATGAGTCTTCGGCGGTCATCCACTCTTAATTTACCAACATGACAAGCATTATCTTCTAGTAGTTTGTATGCTAGTGTGGACTCGAGCCACTATACCAATTGCATAATGGTGTGTTTCTGTGTATGTGTGGCATCTAGAAGACGTGCGTGTTTGTAAATGTGAGAGAGAAAATCCTTCGTGGATAGTTCGGGTTACCACCAAGGGTTCACCTCACAACATCCTCTGGGATACAGTTGATTGTTGCAGAAGGTGCGTCAATAGACTGCTTTTTGGCACTATCGATCCCAGAGTAATCAATTATCGCATAAGTTGATTTTGTGTGTTTCTTTTAACGAGTGATTATTTTGTGCATGTGCTTTACTTTTTTTTTTTTTTTTTTTTTTGCTTGTGTATCACATTCATTCACATTTTCATAATTTAAAATTCTAAACATGGAAGCCATATTAACGTCTTCATATTGTGTGTGTGATTTCGCTATGTGTTTCATAAGATGTGAATGTTTCACCAGATATGTTTTCAAGTATTTTTTTTTTGTATTGTGTATCCAGTAGTACTTTTTATTTTCTTATTTTGATTTTCATATTTTTACTATTTAGCTTAGTCGTCTTCGTTATTCACTTTTTTTTCCGTTTCTTTATATCTTTTTAATTAAAATCTAACTGGAATAGTGCCGTAAGAACGTTGATGGATAAAGCATAGAGTTCAATCACACTCGCCAAATAGAGCGATGGAAATCCTCGAGACATGGAAGTACTGCAATATCATAAGAAAATGAAATAACACTGCAGGCCTACTGACCCATACTAGGCAGGTCCGTTTCACACCCACTCGTGTACCCGTCCAACTTGTATGTTACATTTTCCTTCCTTTTTTATCAGTGTAAGAAAAGCGCCCTCCAAATCAGTTCTCCACGCACTACCATCACTCTCTAATAAAATTATAATTCTTGCTAACAGCCAGGTTGCCTTGCGAGTCTACAAGTAGTCTTACAAGCCGACGCTCCAGTCGCCCTCACTAGAGATGCCTGTCTATATGTATATTAATCTCATTTCTTAACTGTTATCTGTCGTCTCTGAATTAGGCAGCAGCTTTAAGTTCGAAAGCTTAAATGTAAGAATTACAGTCAACACGATTTTTTTAGTAGAAAAAATTAAGTAAAACTACGCAGTTTGAAAGAAGTGCCAGGGCAAAGTAATCCGCTGACTCACGCCAAACTTGTATTTTTCTGGTTTTGGTTTGCTAATGATTTTTTTTACAGTACTTTTCTGTGCATGGTTAAGTTTTCAGGGTATGTTATCCTACCTAAGCTTATTTCAGAGTTCAGTCTTGTACCACCCCCAGATTGCGTCTCCCAACAGTCAATCAATAAAAATTATTAGGTTTAAAAGAAAGAAAACCAGGGAGTTGACATCTAAGTAAGGACAGCAAGGTAGCGTCTCGTATTTAGCATGTGGAGCTTCGAGCCTCGACCATTAACTGGGTGGGTTGAGCCACACTGGTTTAGTACGTTAACCAGATACAGGAAGTCCTCACCTAACGTCGTCGATAGGTTCTTGGACACTGCTACCTTAAGCGAAACGACATATAACGAAACCAGTTTTACCATGGGCTAATTGATATAAACAAGAGTTAAGTTCCTGTGGCTAGGGAGAGCCGAGAGGAAGGGCAGTAATGCTGCAGACGCCATGTCCACGAAGTACGTCGCTCTGGGGTGCTGTAGAGTTGCATATTTATTCTATTATCGACATTTTATTGTTTTAGGTATCGCATGTTTTTCAGTTATATAACTCACTACATATCATAAAAACTGAATACAAACAACCATAAGGGAGGAAATTGACATTAGCGAACATAGTTTCGCCGATGCACGTTCTCCATCCAGATATTTAGTCTTTCCATATTTTCCATTTGGCCGGGAATTGATTTCTTTTTCTCATCAACGTTATAACGAAACGACGTTAAATGAGAACTTCCTCTATAAACAAATCTTCCACAGGTCTGTGGAAACAACATAAAGACCTAAAATTCAGTTATTTACTGGTCTCTCCCTCTCTCCCGTCGCAACTCTCGTGATGCTAGTAGTGTGTGTGACTTGTTCTTCTGGTTTTCAACCTAGCTGGTGGTACAGTGGTTATACGGGCCGGGGAGGCCCATATAAATCTTAGTCTCTTTCAACATTTTCTTGAGGCATTAACAATCTTGCTCCTAGCTGGTGGTACAGTGGTTATACGGGCCGGGGAGGCCCATATAAATCTTAGTCTCTTTCAACATTTTCTTGAGGCATTAAACAATCTTGCTCCTTCCATCAAGTTCAAAGCTGAATGGGAATCCATCTCTGCATCCTTTCCCGGATGTACATGTCTGTTGCACTGTGACAGGCTTTTCTCTTTCCGTTTATTGCAAGCAAGTGAACAGTGCCATGTACATTCACTACTTTAATAACCATGCTACCACTGTCAAGAAAAGTGTTTTTATTTCTTTCTCCCTGCCCTTAGCATCTGTTCCCCTCAGTTTCTTGACTCGGAAATTTCCACTCTTCGCAGTTCGTTCTCTCGCCTTGGCTACTTTTCTGATTTTATGAACTGTCTACTCACATGCTAAACGAATTTTTCTGAAACTCTCGACTTCGAAATCTCTTTGCCTTTCCTATATTCCCAGTCTTCCAAATCTCAACAACTCCCTCCATTCCTTAGACCTCAAACTTGCTTTTCGCCAAACTAATACCCTTTGTAATAATCTAGTTCGTACCTCTCCTCCCGCCATTGATGCTTCCGGAGTCGACTCCATTTCCTGCTCTTCTTGTCCTTTCTAATACTTTGGAAAAAAAAAAACTGGCCGTTCTCTTGCTGAGACTTTAATAACACAAAAGAATTGTTAGCCTTGCCGACACTAATAATGCTCTTTTCTCTCATGTTAAAGATCACGGTCATCCTTTTAACTGGTCCTCTGTTAAAACTGTCTACCCTTCTAGCCTTCAAAGATGCCGTCTTGTTGAAGAATCCCTTGTGCAAAGTTTTCTTAATATGAATCTTAGTCGTGACTTTGTTTTTGTAGATGCTTTTCTTTTATCATTACATTGTCAAATGCTTCATACTTCAGAACACTCGTGACTTAATCTGATGTTCATCTTCTCTCCATACCTCTTCTCCTTTCCAATATTTTAATTACCTTTCCTGTCTTCTACCTAGGTGGGTTCTGTCCTACCTCCACTATTTCTTCTACGACTACTACTACTACTACTACTACTACTACTACTACTACTACTACTACTACTACTACTACTACTACTACTACTATCATCTTCACGCAAGTCCCCACCCTCTGACCCCTTTTTTCACCTCTAATGTTGCACTACTTTTTCTACAACTACTACTGCTACTGTTACTACTACTATCGCTGTTGCTAATACTGTTACTACTATGGTTACTACTACTGCTACTTGTACTACGGTTACTACTACTGTTACTACTACTACCACTGTTACCACTACCATCATTACAACTACTACTCCCACTATAATACTATTCCGTCCTTTCGTTATACTACTCCCACCCCCCTCCTCGTATATTCTGCCTCCCTTCCCTTCCCGCTTCTGGGTGACAAGTTAATGGTCCAGGTCGGACCGAAGCGTCGTCATAAGTTTGTGTCCTGTGTGCTGGTTATTTGTGTATAGATAAATTAAGATTTGCGAGTTCTCTAGTTTATTATGAATCTACTTGTTAAATGTAATGCTTGCCTCATTGTGTTTGCAGGGGTCGATTCGCGGCTCGTGTGTGTGTGTGTGTGTGTGTGTGTACTCACCTATTTGTGGTTGCAGGGGTCGAGTCCTAGCTCCTGGCCCCGCCTCTTCACCGGTTGCTACTAGGCCCTCTCTCTCCCCGCTCCATGAGCTTTATCAAACCTCGTCTTAAAACTGTGTATGGTTCCTGCCTCCACTACGTCATTTTCTAGGCTATTCCACTGCCTTACAACTCAATGACTGAAGAAATACTTCCTACTATCTCTCTGACTCATTTGTGTGTGTGTGTGTGTGTGTGTGTGTGTGTGTGTGTGTGTGTGTGTAAAGTGAAATTTATGGTGTACTGATAGTGTGTTGTTTGTTTCAGAAGAGATGGTGTCGCTGACGAGCATATGGCAAGTGTGGGAGAGTCAGTCATCGTCATCACAGTCTCTGGAGAGAGCCCTACGTCAGGTCACCACCGTCAGGGAGGAGCAGCACTTCATTATCACCACCACGTCACCCACACACTCCCCACCACTTCCTCCGACACACACTTCCCCACCACCCACACACTCTCCCCCATCTACACACTTGCCCCCACCTTTTCCTCCCCCCACACACAGCCCACCCCTGCCCCCAGAAGTGTCGGAGTACCCCGCAGCTCCACCACCGAACACCAGCAGCCATCTGAGCAACGGAGCACCAGTGGTGGAGTACGACGCGCCGGTGTTGGTGTCGGAGGCCTGTCCAGCAGTCAGCACAGGCACGAGGGTACGGTACACTCCTTAACGAACCCGGGTACGGTACATACGGACCCGTCCATGCCGGGTAGCGGCTTGGGCTTGGGTGGTGGCGGGGGCCCCACCCATTTGGATTCCACAAACTTTAACACCTCCTCCACCACCTGCTCGTCCACCTCCAACACCAATACTTCCTCCACCTCGGCCTCTTCTCACACTGGGGGTGTCTGCCTTCCACTCTCTGATCTGATGGACTACAGTGGTGACGGGTCTGATGGTGATAACTACCAGGTAGATGGCGCTAACTAACACCCTTTTTTGCACCATTACCACAGCTAACCCTCTCCTTTCTCTTTCTTCTATCCCGCAGTTTACCTTATGTAGTGCCAATCTCCTATTTGTAACCTCTTAGTGCCACTTTCTTTGATGGTTACATTTCTAGATGTACTATTAAGCATGTTTCCATTCCTTAACATTTAGCATGCTATGATCAGTATACAGGTGTCATCACCTGTATACATATTTCATGTGTTTTAACATATTTTCTGTACATGAAATTGAATCTTTTCGTGAAAGATGGTGTGACAATTCCCCTCCACCCCCGACGCCACAGGATTCTTTCTTATATATTTATATATAATATTGGAATTTTGTTATTTATATTTTTATACCTTATTGGTTTGGATGTCCTATCTATGTATTCACGTTATTATCTATGTAACCTTTGATATTCCTTTGAGTTTAGAGAGTCTTGGTACTATCGGAGCCCGGCCATAGGCCAGGCTTGTAAACTTTATAGCAGCGGTGGGATTCGAACCCACGCCTCCTGAGAGACTGGAGCCTGGAGCCTAAATCCTCGTACGCACTCTCTCCCTTTCTCTTTCTACATAAATAGTGACGACGAGATGATACTTTGTAAATTATGGACACACTTGTCTTCCCTACAGTGACATTGTTAGCAAGGAATCCTGCTGTTTGATGTGTAATTTGTGATTTGCCGCTGATATGATAAATATTGTAACGGTGGAGCCCTGTCTTCAGTCTTTACGGATCAGGCGTGGTATTCAGAGAGACTGAGAACTTTTTAGAGGAATGGGTTAGCTTGAGTGATTGCTGAAGTTTTCAACCTTTAAATGATCATTGTTTTCTAACTGTTTATATATGCGTAGTTTTATTATATTTTTAATCTGGTGTGTGGGGCGTGTTTGCTGACTTTTAATAGACAGAACGCTGAAAGACATCCAAGTCCCGGAACTCATAAATATACACATTTCATCTTGCCTTATTACCTCAGTCTCTCTGCCTTGCTTTCCCATCCTTACTTCTTCATTTACTGGCAACACTGGTTTAACCCCCAGAGGGGCACACGGAGAGATTGAAGAGGGGATATGAATCTAGATACCTGGTAATTACTCGGACGTTAACGAAGTTTAGCTCAGGTGTTCATTTTTCTTCTTTACCTAGTGTGCCTCCCCAACGTCAAGCGCAGCCTGCAAGACTGGATGATGATAATTGAGACACTTGGGCAACATTTGGGAATCTTTTTATTCTGGAAACTTTTCGCCATCTAGTAGCTTCTTCAGTCCAATACAGAGAAGAACTTTTAAGATGAGGAGCCGAGGTAATCAGTCCCTCGGCCTTGAGTCGATGCGTTCAGTCCATCAGTCTTGATAACGATTCCCAAATGTTGCCCAAGTGTCTCGGTTATCAACTTGTCGGTTTTCTAAACCATTTATAGAAATATTGGATGTGTTTCCGGGTGCGGGGAGACCAGCCACACCTGTACACACTCGCCTACTTGGAGTTTACAACGGTCTGGCTATACAGTAGCTTCTGGCGTCAGTTTTTAAGTATTTGCTATCAGCTTTAGTCTTTGCTTCCAGTGTCTTATACGCTTGGTTCATTGAGCAGCAACAGCCTAACTGCCCAGGCCGTTAACCAGCTAGACTAGTCTGAGACATGGCCGTGGGGCCGATGATCCCGGAACTATTTACATGTAAACTACTGGTAAACCCCCCTCTCTCAATTTGCCTCGTTCTGCATGCTCACAACTTTTTCGTAACGTTCCTGTGGTTCCTCCGTCTCCCAAGTTTCTCTCAGTACTCTGGCTCTTCAGCCTGTCCCCCTCTACTGTCTAATCTGAGTATTTTATATGACATGATCATGTCCTTGGCTCTCTGCTAGGGATGTTAGGTCAAGTGCTTAGTCTCCCCTCGTGGTCAGTTTTCCTGTTTCGACACCAACCTGGTCGCGATCCTTTGCGTCTTTGTTTATATGTTTCATTAGGTGCGGGCTCTATGCTGGAGCTGCATTCTCCGAGATGAACTTAAATTGTGCATGTCCTTAAATATTCTTTACTAAAGTTCCTGTTAGCTAGTTTCGCAGATGAAGCTGAAATTATATGGCTGATATGTAGTTTTGGTGATACATGCTTGGTGCTATGTTTTCTCCTAGATCTGCATACTCAAGAATGGGTAACACAAATCAGTGTGTGTGTGTGTGTGTGTGTGTACTCAATTGTACTCGCCTAATTGTGGTTGCAGGGGTCGAGACTCAGCTCCTGGCCCCGCCTCTTCACTGATCGCTACTAGGTCCTCTCTCTCTGCTTCCTGAGCTTTGTCATACCTCGTCTTAAAGCTATGTATGGTTCCTGCCTCCACTACATCACTTGCTAGGCTATTCCACTTCCTGACGACTCTGTGACTGAAGAAGCACCAGACGAGCCTGGCCCATGGTCGGGCTCAGAGAGTTGATATACTCTCGAAATTTTGCACACAGAAATCACTCCCTACGAAAGTAAAAGACTGGGCAGGCGATGCAAAATGCCCCCAATTAAAAGTAGGGGCGCCATTGGTACACTAGGAGAAAACACCATGTGTCCGGGGCCCAAGACTGTTCAACAGCCTCCCATCAAGCATTAGGGGAATTACCAATAAACACCTGGCTGCCTTCGAGAGAGAGCTGGACAGACACCTAAAGTCAGTGCCGGATCAGCCGGGCTGTGGCTCATACGTTGGACTGCGTGCGGCCAGCAGTAACAGCCTAGTTGATCAGGCCCTGATCCACCGGGAGGCCTGGTCATGGACCGGGCCGCGGGAGCGTTGATCCCCGGAATAACCTCTAGGTAACCTCCAGGTAAGGTATATCCTAACATCCCTGTAACTCGTCTGAGTCTTCAGCTTCCAATTGTGACCCCTTGTTTGTGTCCCCTCTCTGGAACATTCTGTCTCTGTCCACCTTGTCTATTCCACGCATTATTTTGTATGTTATCATGTCTCCCCTAACCCTCCTGTCCTCCAGTGTCGTCAGTCCGATTTCCCTCAACCTTTCTTCGTAGGACATTCCCCTGAGCTCCGGAACTAGCCTTGTTGCAAACCTTTGTACTTTCTCTAATTTCTTGACGTGCTTGACCAGGTGTGGGTTCCAAACTGGTGCTTCATACTTTAATATGTGCCTGACGTACAGTGTACAGTGTCTTGAACGATTCCTTACTAAGGTATCGGAACGCTATTCTCAGGTTTGCCAGGCGCCCATATGCTGCAGCAGTTATCTGGTTGATGTGTGCCTCCGGAGACGTGCTCGGTGTTATGGTCACCCCAAGATCTTCCTCCTTGAGTGAGGTTTGCAGCCTTTGTCCACCTAGCCTATACTCTATCTTCGGTCTTCTTTGCCCTTCCCCAATCTTCATGACTTTGCATTTGGCAGGGTTGAATACGAGAAGCCAGTTGCTGGACCACGTGTCCAGCCTGTCCATGTCTCTTTGCAGTCCTGCCTGATCCTCATCCGATTTAATCCTTCTCATTAGCTTCACATCATCTGCGAACAGGGACACTTCAGAGTCCATCTCTTCCATCATGTCAGTCACATATATCAAAAATAGCACTGGTCCTAGGACTGACCCCTGTGGGACCCCGCTCGTCACAGGCGCCCACTGTGATACCTCATCACGTACCATGACTCGTTGTTGCCTCCCTGTCAGGTATTCCCTGATCCATTGCAGTGCCCTTCCTGTTATACGCGCCTGATCCTCCAGCTTCTGCACTAATCTCTTGTGAGGAACTGTGTCGAAGGCCTTCCTGCAGTCCAGGAAAGTGCAATCAACCCACCCCTCTTTCTCGTGTGTGTGCGCGCGCGCGCGCGTGCGTGTGTGTGTGTGTGTGTGTGTGTGTGTGTGTGTGTGTGTGTGTGTGTGTGTGTGTGTGTGTGTGTGTGTGTGTGTGTGTGTGTGAGAGAGAGAGAGAGAGAGACTGGCGACTGTTTGGGGTGTGAGTGCGCGTGCTCGCATGCACGCGTGAATGTATGCCGTGGACACACAGGAAGTTAGTTGATGATTGAGAGCTCAGCTGGTGGTGCGTCTTATTGCTCACGCTCAGATAGCGTTGCTGCCCCATCCCCCTCACATACACTGCAGTGCCATTCAGTGAGTACCACTGCTCCACGAACACCAGCCTACAACACTTCCTTTCATAGAAACACTGTGCAAAGTAAACCTGTATTATATACAACGTTTCGCTCTAGGTAGAACTTTATCAGTTCTGCACCAAAAGTTTGAATAAATGGTCTAGAAAACCGACAAGTTGATAAATAATACAGAAAGAAAGATTGGCTCTGCTGGAAGTAGAAAGACTCTGTGCCCTCCTACTGTACTTGTCGCAGGCAACACTTCCTTCCCTTAGCTCCTTTCTATACTCAACTGTTTGCTCATGGAACGGCAGCTCCAGTCTCTGTTGGGTAAACAGTGACAAAAGAAGACCAGTGGAACTAGACACTGGTAGCAGAGAATCCTTTCAGTACAACGTTTCGTCCAAGACTGAACTTTATCGAATATCATACTTGATAAAACTCAGCCTTGCCTGAAATGTTATATTAAAACTAGTCTCTGCTACCAGTATCTTTATTTTCAGTCTCTGTTATTTCATTATTTAGGAGGAAAATTGGCTCACTTAACAAGTTTCTTTCCTATGATGGCTTGTTTAGTTGTGTGGGGAGTGTATGTCCGTGGTTACAGACAACCACGGACGTACACTGCTGTAGACAGTGGTGTCTCCCGACATATGCTAATGTAGCCGGTGCTCCAGTGGTAGGCTACAGCAAATCTCCTGCTCCTCATAACCAACATTGTTCTGGTTAAAGGGCTCGTTAACTCGAAGGTTTATACATTCAGTCTTGAACTAGAGTAAGATGTCTGTCCATGTTGCTTCCTCACACTTATTATTATTGAGGAGAGGCGCTAAACTAGTAAGGGTCACGCAGCGCCGGGGGAATGGGTGGCAGTCTGATTCGATTCAAGAATAGGGAGAGTAGCTCCAGGTCTGTGGATCGAGAGCCTTCACCAGCATCAAGGCTTTTGAAAGGTCTACTGCAATGACGTGGTTGTCTGGTGATAACTAATTAGGTCTATGCAAGTCCAAAGACCACTCTTGGGACTTTGGGTGAATGTTAGTAAAAATTAGGTGTTGCTTACCTGAAAGGTTGATGATCTAAATGTCCAGGAGCTACACCCTGGACTCCTCCGTAGCGATCGTTCTTTCAGTCCCCCGTAGCTGTATATTGGGTGAAACGTGCAGTTTAATATATGTTCCGTCATGGTGCAGGTGTATCTCACATAGTGAAGTCACGTGATTTACTTGGTTTGGGCGGGCCGCTCATATATCACGGCGTTCCAGAGGTATGTTAGGTAAATGGACACAGATGCAGCTAATGTGACATTTTTATTGTGGCAACATTTCGCCCTCCAGGAGCTTTATAAAGCCGTTACAAACATTCCCATAGGTGAAGACTGCTGTAACATGACGTCAACAGGTCCTCTAACCCAACCCGCCTCAACACATTAGTTTTACTACTACTACTACTACTACTACTATTACTATTACCACCTCTATACCCTCGCGACGCTCCACCTGATTCCTGCCACTATATATACTCGTTTTCTTAGTTATCTCTGTATTAGGACTGAAGAAGCCACTAGTGGCGAAACTTTTCCTTTAATAAATGTCCTGATCTGTACACAAGTCTTCTTCCACATTCACATAGGTATTCGTCCAATATTCTGTAACACACCCTGACTGGATTACCGCAGCATTCATTCCTTTGTTGGACTGTACTAGAAAATCGGACTTAAAGGCTCTTGTAGTTTTGAGCTGTGGCACTTTGTCTCTTCTGGACACTGATACCCAATGACTTGATTGAATGCACGACGACCAGTCCACGATGACTCACGGGGACGTCGTGCTTCTCTTAGTCTTTTAGGCACATTAAATACCGTCTTTGGAGTACTGTATGACTCTTAGTGTACACTAGCGTATTGTCTGTACAGTAGTGTGCACATTAATTTGGACAGCGATGAAATAAGACATTTATTTGGAAAATTAATGTTTATTTGAAAAATCCAATGTTTTGACAGATAATTAATTTAAAAAGAGATGTAACTACCCTTTGCTTTTATAGGCATTGCTACACGCTTTGGCATAGAATCGACCAGTGTTGAACACATTTTGACATGTTCTTCGTCGTGGTACCAAGTCCTAAAAACAGCAAGAATTAGCTTCTCCACAGTTGAACAGTCCTTCGCGATTCTGCGTTTGCTTATTGCCCATAGATTCTCAATTGGGTTAAGGTCAGGAGAGTTTCCAGGCCAGTTTAGTAAGCTTAGCCTACTCTCTTTGAAGAATGTCAGCATTTTTCTGGAAGCATGGCTGGAAAATGCCTTTTCCATTCACAATGGGAAGCAAATGAGTTAACAGGATTGCCTTGTATTTGTCACAGTTCATCGTTCCCTCAACGATAACAAGCCGCCAAGGGCCTTTAGCAGTAAAACTACGCCCAAAAATCTTAGGTAGGTGTTTTGGCGGTTGTTGAAAGTGTCCATTCCTAAGAGGTTCGCTTTTGCTCCATCTCGCTGCCACTAATCTATACTCATGTACTTCAAAATGCGCCTCATCTGAAAATATAACTTTTCTCTATTCATCTGTCGTCTATCCCTTATGACCGAGTGCCCACCGCAACCGTTTTTCTTCGTAGCAGCAGTCAATAATTGTTTCTTTATCTTCTTTCTGGCGGTTCTGCCAGCTTCAAGGAGCATTCGTCGAGCAGTTGAAGAATAAACATTTATGCCAGTCAAAGCCAAATCTCTTAGATCTATGCTAGTTTTCTTGGAATCCTAAACACTAATTTCTTGCGATAACTTTGTCATCGTCAGGTGTTGTCTTGCATTTTCTTCACCAGTGTCGTTAGCTTTCTTGAGAATCCGACTAACAGTTTACTTTGCTGGGCTCAAATTTTCGACGATCTATCTGACAATCAAATCGAAATGTTTTCTAAGAGCTACAGTACTTGCACGCTTCCTAGGTGTAATATCCATCATGAATTTCAGCAGTAATCATGTATTGAAGGGGAAAATTTGGCGGACCCACATTCACTCACAGAGCACACAGGAATAGCCTCACAGAACAATAGTTGTTGTAGCAGTGACGAGAGTCGCTGGGTAACACCACAACTGGATGGTTGGCAGAAGTCGGTAGTAAACTCCTCTGAAAAGAAAAGAACCCAAAGTACATTAATTAATCCAGAGACTAAGACATATGAGATAATCACAAAATTTACTCCTGTTCCAATTAATTTGCAGACTACTGTCGGCCACTGTACGCGTTAAGACTTCAGTATACTACATTCGTTGACTCGTTTCAACGTTGCTTGTTCACGAAGATTCACTCGTAAACATTTACTTTCATGCCCGTGGTTAATGTACCACGGTAGAGAGAATAACTGACAGTGCCTCATTTGACAGTCATCGAATTTTGCGTTTCAACGTGGTGTATCTGTCTCGGTTCTTCCCTTAATTGTCATCTTCAGGTGGTTGAATCACTACCAGTATTGTCGTTTGTAGTTAAATAAGACAGTTAATACCGACGGATACTTCAGTTAAGGCTGTCTCCGCGCATATCCACGTTTCTACGTGGCGTGCCCTTGCTCCTATAACTGCAACTACTGCTGTCTGGGAAAGGAATTGACTGACCTAGTGTCTAGCAATGATGCCGGCTTGGTCACAGCCTTAATTCGAAGGATCAAAGTTTCCCCCTGGCTAAAAGGTATCCCTAACTTAATTTATCCTGTTAGCTATATTATTAGGCTAAATACTTAACTATATCTAGAATGCCTTAAAATAGGCGTTTCCCCTGGCAAACCCTGATTGAATTGTCATCCTGACTTGTAAGTGGCAAACGAAAGGGTGTCTCGTTCATGACCATATATGGTATGGTATGTGTTGCTCACCCCCGCTGTACACTGGAAAGGGAAGGGGGAGGGGGGGCGGTCACAGCCTCCTTTACCCCTCGTCGGGGATCAGTTCCTTCCATAGCTTGTGGTCGTCTGCTGATAACTTATGGTTGTCCGGTGATAACTTGTTGTCTAGTGATAATTTGTCGTTTATAATCACTCTCAGATCTTTCTACTCTACAAAGTTATGACTATCAGGATCTTTGATCACCATGGATTGTTTTTCACTTTCATCCATATCCCTTACCTATTTATGTAAATTGTTTCATCATAAATTTTTGTTCCCACATTTGCAGATTTTTTTTTTGAAGAATTTGCAAGCATATATAGTTAGTTATTTTTTTCTGGTACGATATTAACAAAAAGTAATATTATTTGGAAATGTACTAATTAATGAGAGCCTTGTGTGACCCTGTTAGTTAAATTACCTCAGAAGACATATAAATCTCTTATCCTTTGTATTAGTTTACATTCCTAGATTACTCCTTCACGAGGACCTTTATTAAAAACCATTATGAAATCCAAGTCAGTGTGATCTGCCCTGCCATTTTGTTCCAATATAATTTCGGTGACTAGCATAGTAGCTCATTTGATTGGGTACGGTAATTGTCTGTCTGCTCAGTAGTTTCTGCCTTTTCAAGTCCTGTAAAACCCACAAAAAGCCTTAACATATTGAAAAAAAAATATATGTATATAGTCGCAGAATAGTGTAGAAAGCCCCCAGTAAAGAGCAGGGGGAAGAACCATACCTGGAGTCTCTTCCTGAGGTCATCGCCCCCGCGGCCTTGTTCCATACCAGGTCTCCTGGCCTGATCTGTGAAGATGTTAGTGCCCGCCGCCTGCAGTCCAACATAGGAACCACAACCCAGCTGATCAGGAACTCTTTTAAGGAATTTATCGAGTGCTCTCTTGAAGGGTTAGGGGTTGGTAATCCCTATTTTGCACGAAAGAAGTTGGAGCCATGATCCCTTTACTTGAGTTCCCGGTGTACTCATTGTCTTCCTGCTTTTCATTGGAGTTATCCTGCACTGTCTTCCAAGCCTCGTGTGTTCATAAATAGTAATTTCAGTGTGCATTTAGAGAACACTGTCAATATCTGTGATCCAAAACTCAAACGTACTACCAACAGTGATACATCAAAAATATTGCTGAAACTAAAGTACTTTTCAAGACGCTGTATAGTTTCCTTCTGAAAGTGCCGCCAGGCCAGCGAGCACAAACGATTTAGCTGAGCAGGCGATCAACATGGAAGCTTGTCGATAGGCCGGGATGTAAGGGCAGAAGAGCTCTCGAAACCAGAGGTAAAATTACAGATACAAGGTATAAAGGATCATTCTCTCCTGTGAAGCCTGACCCATTTGTGCGTGAGAGGACTTAACTCGCCACTTGCCATAACCATATTTCTCAACGCATATTTGAAGCGATTTGAGCCAAGTTTATTTTTTTTCTCAGTAGTCCGACTCCTCTGCTTTAGTTGTTTTCTGGTTATTACCTGCATAAAGCACTTTAATGAGAATGTATGATTGCCCAGTTACTATACTGTACATAAAATTTACAACCGTTTGTGTTAAGGTCCATCTATCACCAAGGCTGTCAGCTATGTTAGGATTGGAGTTGGTGCCCCCCCCCCACCCAAAAAAAAAAATCTTGGCTCTGGTCACATCCCTGGGATCTCCATGTTCAGAACAAGAATATAGACTTCTGTTAGTGGCTGGGTCCCAGGATGCTAGTGCCGCCTCTGGCTGGAATACTTAGGTTTACAACTATTGTGCTATAACAACCGTACCTTTTAGCAGCAGTTGCCACGGCACAACGGTTGTACATTTGTATCCCAGGTATATCTCAAGTCAGTGATAAGGAAATGAACGGACAGATGCTGTGGCGAAGAGTGATACAGGTATTTTGAACTTGCTATATTACATATTGTGGCTTTACAGTGATTGCAGTAACAAGCTATACAGTATTTGATAGGATGAGTGTTAGACCCCCATTCAAAAAGAATCAGTCCTTTGAGGCGTTTCTCTGTCGATTGACTCTGGGGTGCACACCTCATCAGACTTCCCTCACCCATAATTTCCCACGGTTTCGGCTCTAATGCTTACAGTACACGCGAATGAAATTACTGGGGTACCTGTAAGGACCTCAGGGAACCTTTAGAAAAGTCTTTTGGCTTTGCCAGTTAAATTTTTATATAACTGATATTGATTATTTGAACTTGGTGTGCTAATGGTTTTAATTTTTGTTGCTTAATTTTACCTGGATATTTTTGTGTTTATTTGTATTAACAAGAGCTTTTAGTGATCTAAAAGTTTACAAAAAGCTCCTCAAACCTCAAAACCTGCTATCTTCCTTGGGAACATTGGTAAATTTGAGGTCACAAGGTCAACTTGTTGGCTACCTACCTCTTACTGATTCGGGTGTCATCGCCTCTGCGGCCCAGTTCTAGAGTAGGCTGTTGGTGTCAATAACATGCACTCCAACACAGCCTAGATGACTAGCAACGGACTCCCGGTATCCAAGCCTATTGGTGGCCCAATGCACCGCGCTCGAGCGTAGGGTGGGGGAAGTTACGTGTGTGGGGGGGGAGGGAGGGAGGGTGGACTGAATGTGAGCTTAATAGTATACAGCACTGAATGACCTTTCAGCCCCAGCGCGCTGTAAATGGCACAACGCGCCTCCCCAACATAGCGTAGTGAACGGAATACCTAATATTGTTTCTTCTTACACTTGACATAACTGCCTCCTCCTCTGTCCTGGCAGCTGTGTTGTTATTGCGAGGTGGTCACTGCTATGGTGGCCACTACCTGAATTTCAAGTGCTGGCATGCGCTTATGTAATCCTTGACCCAAGTGTTCACCACTGGTATGTCGGCACAGTTCACCGTTAGCTGTGTGTGTGTGTGTGTGTGTGTGTGTGTGTGTGTGTGTGTGTGTGTGTGTGTGTGTGTGTGTGTGTGTGCGCGCGCGCGCGTGCGTGCGCACGCGGAGGTTGAGACTGCGTGTCCATGAGTGCATTATCAGCTGCATTTGTGGGAGTTAAGCTCCAACTCCCGAGCACACTTAACCACTGTGATTGCCTCTTGCGTGCGGGTGGAGACAGCTTGGGAGTGACTTGCTGCCTTGAGCTGACTTGTGAGGGTAGTGTGGCTCGTGTGTTCAGTTTTACGGCAGCAGAGGTGAATCAGGTGGTGTGCTGCTCCACGCTGCCCTGTCTCACGTCGTCAGCAGGACACGGGGTATGTGCTGCTTCACGCCTTACCGCGAGCGTGACAATGAGGGAAGAAAGAGGGGATTGGGGAAGGGGGGGGGGTTGCTGCGCCACGCTGCACCGCCTCGCCTCGTGAGCGTGACAAGTGATGCTGGATGTTCAGTCTCCAAGGAGCGCCTTGCTGGCTGGGTCTGGTGTGTACTGAACGTGTTGTTTCTTCACTGCTGTTCGTATTGTAGACCTGGAGTTGTCTTTCCTGTGGTGTCAGACGTGACGAGCGGAGGTACTGGTCGCCGCGTGTTTGTTAGTGGCTGGCTTGATGTCTTTACATGACACACGCAACTTCCAGGGATCGAGTAACAGCTTATGTTTACTCGCCTATATGATATGTCGTTATTTACTCGCTTATATGTGGTTGCAGGAGTCGAATCTCGGCTCCTAGCAATGTGTGTGTGGGGGCACTTGCGTGTGTGTGCTTGTTTTTACTTTTCTTCGATGTTCAAAATTAATTGTAAGAAATTAAATAGCAACAAGAAGCGGGTAAATAGCAGCGAGTGCTTGTTCCAATAAAAAAGTTCTCCACTTCACCCGTTGTCCTTGTCGCGTCTTAATGTTAATTAGACTATATACTTTAATGTCATGTAGAGGACATTCCTTCCTGTGTATATGAACATTGTGCAAAAATTATTTTCCCCCGAGTCAACGAGCTCTTTAAAGAAAACATTTTTACTGTGAAATAAGTGTAGAAAATGTCAGGTGTGCGTGTGCGCGAATATCTTACAGAAAACTTGCAGTGAACCTCTCTTTTGTAAATAAGGTTAAAAAGATAGTTTGAATTTCGTATATAAAGCCTTTATTATGTGCGAGGAAACCTCTCAAACATCTTTTAACAGTAAGTGAACGCCATACAGAAGTTATATACGGGGGGGTCGCAAAGAATCTTTACCGTGAGTGAACATTATACAAAAATCGTGCGAGGGGGCTCATAGACAAGTTCATAGCTAAAAAGAAAAAAAAAGTTTTAAACACTTTCTGGAAAATCATTTTCTGTGATAGTAGCCAGGCAGCGCACTGCATATCAATGTGGTGAAGGTTATCCAGTTGTCTCTCATCATCTCGCACGCCTCGGTACGTGACTCTAATGCTGCTCTCACGCCTCTGTGGGCCACAGATACTGTTTTTTCTCCACTGAAGCTGTGTGTAACAACCGTAGCCTCTTTGGTTCCGGTCTGCAGCCTTAAGGTGTGTTGAAAGATCATATTGGTCTATCCTATTGATATCTGTTTCGGTGCATGTTTTCACGCATACTCCTGGCTGTTTGGGCAATCGTAATGATTTATAACAGCACTGAGTCGCCTAAAGATTAGCATTTACTTTAAAAAGTGAAATGTATGAAATATAGTTAAGCAAATTTTTTATTTGCCAGTTGATTTTGTATTTTCCACCAAAATTAACGTATCCTAGTCAAAATACTGTCAGTATAACAGTTTTCCTAGCCTATCGAAAGAATTTACTCCATTACATTTGGAATGGGGAGGGAGTATTCAAGCCTCATACAATGTTATACCTATAACAATTAAGTGCTTTGTGCAAATATTGCAGAATTTTCCTTTTCAAAGGGAAAATTCACTGCTTTTGGCGAAGATTTCTACAGTTTGGTATGAAACAATATGTTCAGTGAGGACAGATTCCAACTACTCCGTTATGGAAAACTGGAGGGGATAATAACTAGAACAGAGTATACTACAAACTGGCCATACAATAGAGCGGAAAAATAATGTAAGGGACCTGGTTGTGGTAATGTCTTAAGCTCTCACTTTCAAGGATCACAATAGTGCCACTATCACAAGTGCAAAGAAAATGATAGGATGGATAATGAGAACGTTCAAAACGAGAGATGCCAAGCCAGTGATGATCCCTTTCAAATCACTTGTTCTCTCTAGGCTGGAATACTGCTGTACATTAACATCTCCGTTCAAAGCAGGTGAAATTGCAGATCTAGAGTGTCCAGAGAACCTTTACTACACGAATAAGTTCTGTCAAGCACCTTAACTACTGGGAACGCTTGGAAGCACTTGACTTGTACCTGTTGGAAGGCAGGAGAGAGAGATTTATCATAATCTACACTTGGAAAATCCTAGAAGGACTGGTCCCGAATCTGCACACAGAAATCACTCCTTACGAAAGTAAAAGACTGGGCAAGCGATGCAAAATACCCCCAATTAAAAGTAGGGGCGCCATAAGTGTCCGGGGCCCAAGACTGTTCAACAGCCTCCCACCAAGCGTAAGGGGAATTACCAATAAACCCCTGGCTGCCTTCAGGAGAGAACTGGACAGATACCTAAAGTCAGTGCCAGTACTGCGTGCGGCCAGCAGTAACAGCCTGGTTGATCAGGCCCTGGTTTACCAGAAGGCCAGGTAGTGGACCGGGCCGCGGTGGCGTTGATCCCCGGAATAACCTCCAGGTAGATCTATTTGTATAAACAACATAGTAAATTTAATGACTTGTTTGATCTGGTTTCCTGTGAAAATACTGACATCTTGTCAAACACGGAACAAGTTGACAAGATGCAGTGTCAATTATCTGGTCACTTAACTGGTGTTACCAAGCACGATATGTGTCTTCTTGAAAAGATGCTGTGTTAATAGATGCGGGGAGTCCAGTGAAAGGTGAACAGGTGGAGTTTTCACAGGGTTCAGTAGTCAACCCGTCCTCATTCCATTCGTGAAGAACATTATATTTTTAAGTATATTATAAAAAAAACTACTCCCGCTCGTTTATGTAATTTTCTCATTGGTGATTAATTATATAAAAATTTATTTAGGTTCGCATAAGTAGCCTAACATTTTTTCAGCTTATGAGAATGTTTAGAAGCTGACACATTTGAGTGTTAAAAATGAACTTTGTAAGGATGCATTGCAGCAGCCAGGAGCAGGTCAGCGACTGGATAGCAGTTAGTTGGCCTCCAAGTGGGACAGGATCCACAAGTTTCTTGCCAAGATGTCACAAGACTCCCATGGATAGATTTCCCAGCTGAATAAATAGGACCCACGTAAAGCTAGGCAAAATACGTCGAGTAAATTTGCAAGGCGTTGGTTGACTCTCCGATAAAACTGGTAAGATGACGGTAGTATATTTCAGTATAAAAGCAGCAAATTATCATTACACTTGAACGACTTGTCTAGTCTTCATTCGAATACATTTGATGTGTACATATCCTTAAAGGAAGCGTTTTGATGCCTTTCGTTCCCCAGCGCTAAACCCTAAATATAATGCGTAAGCATTGCAGTATCTATTGTCACACAATAAGTACGCAATATACCGTGTAAAAGTCTGTATATAAATGTTCTTTTGCTCATGACAAATAGCCCAAAGAACATTTAAAATATTCTTCCCTTGCTCGGGATGCCAACAATATTCTCTCAAGAGTAACCCGAGTCCCTTCTTGTGTGATATTCGACACTTATTGTTCTGTCCACTCCTGCAGGCTTTTATTTACATTTTCCCCTTTGTTCCTGTGTGTGTATACTATTCCTTGTTCAGGCTTCTATTAGGCTACAGTTAAGAGACTAGAGTTGGGTACAGAAACTTTAGATTAGGCAACGTCACAAAGGACAATTGGTCTTAAAAGTCGTGTTTTTTCATTTACATTTTTGCCTTTTTTTCTGTTTGTTAAAACTACGGCATATGTTAACTTGTATCTCGTGTATGTGCTGTGATTGTTTGGTCTCGCCTTGGCAAAAGGGTGGGGTGATTGATTGGATTTACATTGGCAGAAGGGGTCTACTTACATGGGGGTTGTCAACGCTCCCGCTTCCCGGCCCTCGACCAGGCCTCCCGGTGGATCAGGGCCTGATCGACCAGGCTGTTACTGCTGGCCGCACGCAAACCAATATACAAACCATAACTCGGCTGATCGGGCACTGACTTTAGATATCTGTCCAGTTCTCTCTTGAAGACAACCTTGGTCATCCCCCCTTATAATGCGGGGCTGTCGAATAGTCTTGGGCCCCGGATATTTATTGTTTGTTCTTAGTGTACTCGTGGCACTCCTGTTTTTCATTGGAGGTATGTCTGCAGAGTCTTACTTTCGCAGGAAATAATTTCTGTGTGCAGATTTGGAACCAGTCCCTCTAGGATTTTCAACCTTTCCCAGAAATAAAGGTGCTTGACTGAACTAGAACGTCCGCTGAACGTTCTCTGTATATTATCTAGATCTTTAATTTCACCTGCCTTGACTGGGGCTGTTAATGTACAGCAGTATTCCAGCCTAGAGAGAACAAGTAAATTAGACATTAGAGGCTTATCATTGGTATGGCATTCTTTTGTTTTGAAAGTTCTCATTATCCATCCTGTCATTTTCCTCATAGATCTGATAATGACACTGGTGATCCTTGACAAGAGTGAGGTGATTGCGGTCACCTTGGGGGGCAGGGGACTGTGAGTGCTCTCACCACAGCAACGCCATGGAGTTGTTATTTGCTCTCATCACGGCAAACTGGGATGATTTCCGACCTTGACAAAACGGTTACGGGGAATTGTGATTGCTTTCATCTCTGCAAAACGGTGCGGCATTGTTTGCTCACACCTCTGCACACAGGTGGGGGATTGTGATTGCTTTCACCTCTTCAAACTGGAGAGAGTGAGTGCTCTCACTTCGGCTAAACGGTAGGCGATTGTTTTTGCTGTCATTTTTTTATTTGTTCTCAGTACAAATCACAGAGCAACATTTCCCTACCCATCAAATTCGCGATTCTCATCTTCCCTATTCCCCCTCATCCCTTAATTGCTTAAAAGATGTGTTAACAAAGTGGAACCAGAGTGCGTATTTAGCTTCCTTCCCTTTTCCCTAACGCCCGTAGCCCCTCGGTGACCACACATGGCATCCATCCTCAAGCGCCCACAATTTATGAATGAACTCCACCCCGAAACAAATTTCTTTTCATGCTAATAGTAAAGTTGGTTGATCATTAGTAAGGAATGATGCACCCGCCTTCGCGAATCTGTGGATAAGCTAAAACAAAAATTATATTGTACATAGGTTATGTTGATTTGAGTCTCCCATCCCAGGCCTGGTGGCCAAAGCTCTCGCTTCACACACGGAGGGCCCGGGTTCGATTCCCGGCGGGTGAAAACATTTCGACGCGTTTCCTTACACCTGTTGTCCTGTTCACCTAGCAGCAAATAGGTACCTGGGTGTTAGTCGACTGGTGTGCGTCGCATTCTGGGGGACAAGCTTGAAGACCCCAATGGATTAGACAGTCCTCGATGACGCACTGACTTTCTTGGGTTATCCTGGATGGCTAACCTTCCGGGGTTAAAAATCCGAAGAAAATCTTACCTTATCCTCGCATCTATTTCACAACCTGGTTTACGAGCTTTCATCACAGGATATTATCATTGGAGAGTGTACATGTCTGTGCATACAGATCGCTCCATTCCTTATTTTAGGATTACAGTATTATAAAGGTGAAATGTGGCCTTGATGTCCTTAGTAGTACCTTAAAACTTAAAGCATTTATGTGGCGTCTTGGCAGTTTTTCCTCTCCGGAAAAAATAGTCTTAAGTTTTCGTGTTTCCGACGTGGCCGTATCGCCCGTGGAGTCGTCATTACGTGACCTAGGCCAGCCAGGCCCACGTGGACCGGATACAGTAAGCAGGTGGCCGGTGCCTCAAGCTCATCAACTGGCCGACACTTACTCTCCAAACATGGCGCCTAACTTACTATCCCCCCCCCCAAGTCTGTTACCCGTCTCGGCAGCTGTACCAACTCTAAATGTTCTAAGCATCGTGCGACTGTATATTTTAACTGCGCGCATTCAGACGTTAAATATAATTCAAGAATAATTTGTGTAACTGATGCAGGTGGTGGAGTGTGTAATAAGGTTAGAGGTTGAGGGACAGGACCCGCTTACAGTAGGTGACGACGCTGAATTGTACCCCGGGACCCTCTTGTACCCTTCAAGGGTGCTCTTGATCCAAGGAATTAGGCCCGCTCTCTTCCTTGGAACGAACCTAAATCCCATTTACCAGGTTCTGTATGACCTCTACGGGTTTAGCGCTCCCTTATGAATGTAATAATTTGAATAAAATATATACATATGTTCAAATCACGAGTGCTTTGATAAGACCATTAATGGTCTTATTGATGGAAGACGTGAATTTTTTGCTTCCACTTTTCAGTCATGATTACTGCGAAACAATCGTAATTTCTTAATTATTTCTCTGGCAAAACGTTTGTTATAAAAATGTCAACTTTAGTGTGACACAAACAAATCTCCCAAGGAAATTGTGAAAATCTTTCATATAATGTCGAGTACAGATTTTTCTTTTTGATGTTAGGACTACTAGGTGGGGATCGTATGTTTTATGAATAGTGTGAATCCTAGCTTTGGCACGCCACGAGATATTGACTGATCCATGTCAGGACACCATGTTTCCTGACGAACAAACATCACCGCCACTTGGTGTTCCACTATAGCCTGTGGTAGGTGCTAGTGAAAGTAATGATGAACAGTCATTCCTCAGTGAAAGAAAAAGTTGCGTACAATATGTTCTACCACATTGTTGCATTTGGCGTAAATTCGATGCGGCTTAAATTACAGTGCCAATCAGGAAGTGAAATGAAGATAAAATGAGTGAATATCGGTCAGAGAATGGATTGGATAGTTATTAAAAGATAAAAAAAAATTCATCCTGTCAAAATAAGTTATTTTTAAAATTCAAATCCTCTGATGGACTGTAGCCGCTTTGTGAATGAACATTAATCTTGTGGCTTATGTACCAAGTCAAAGAAGTTGTTTGCAGGAGCAGCTTGGATTTAAAAAAAAATTATTTGAAGATTAGATTGCTCATTGTTAGAGAAGGGCTGCTTGACAGGTTTGTTGTTGAAGCACACGGACTTTTTTTCCAACACCAGTATCAACAATCTGTCCTTGCATCTGTAAGTCGGTTTGCAGAATATGTAGACATTTATATAAATTATTTTTTTCTGATAACGCGAGAAGAGTTCAATAAGTTCAGCGAAACTAGAGCATTTTCATAGTTTAAGATACGCTTATTTAAGGGCACAGAAATACCTCGCTAATTTCCCTAAGTGCTAGCTCGGGATGTCTGTAGGCTTGTATATACAGCTTATAGACAGTGGGAATGGTGCAAGAATGCTTCATATTATGGGTGTAGCAACCATAAAGTGTTCGTGGACATAAGGTGACTTGGCAGTGTGGCAGGCATGTTCTGCGCATTGTTTAGGCAGTTGCTGGTAGGCTTATTGCGCACTCCTGAGGCAGTTGTTGACAGTATTATTTAGCATTCCCGTGGCAGTTAGCAGGATTATTTAGCATTACGGTGGCAGTTGTCAAAATTATTTCGCATTCATGTGGCAGTTGTTGGCAAGCTTATTGCGCGCACTGTAGTTGCTGCACTGCTTAAGGCAGTTGCTGGTAGGCTTGTTATTGTGCACTCCTGAGGCAGTTGTTGGCAAGATGATTTTACATTCATGTGGCACTTGTTGGCAGGCTGCTTATTGCGCACTCCTTGGTATTTCCGTCAAGGCCCCATCCATATGCTGGCCCTAGAAAAACCGGAGTCCGGCTATTACTCTTCCTTGTTCCAAATATACAACATGATCTGCTGCTGGAAAGTAAGATAACATTTTCATGAAAGCAATCAAAGAAACCTGTTACCCGGACTTGTTCTATATACTGAAGGGGATAAGGCAAGTCGGAGGATCATTTGTGATATATACTTCTGGCAAGACGGCTTTTGAATGAGTATTTCCGCATTTGTTACACTCTACCTTGGTGGGAGACAGCCGATGTTGGGAAGAAAAAAAAGATAACATGAGAAAGTGATCTGAGAAAACTGTGACATGTACAGTATATTTCACTGTGGGGACCTGATTTTACTCTTGATTTTTTTCTAGCGATCGATTATGTTGAAAGTTGAAGAGCTGTCATGCCATTTTAACAGCTATTTCATTTTATAAACTATTACACCATAATCTCACTTGTGTATATTGCGGGTGCAGTTAGCCTCGTGTGTCTCTCCAGAGCTATGGGGTAATGGTTTAGTTGTTGGGAGACTGGGGCGTCCTGTTTTACAGTGTAATAATGTTGGTAGAATTACCGACAATGTTAGGTAAAAGGCCACGCGCAACTAATGCCACAATGAAAAGTCAGTCGCAATAGTTGCCCATGTGTCCTCTTACCTGTATTACAGTGTCACACGTTGATCTCACTTTTTGGATCACATTAGTCTCCGGGCCATCATTGTTTGCCTTCTCCCCTCAATTTACCCACCCCACTTGTGACCCACGCCCCTTTATGGCTAGAATATTGTGGACAATTCCCTTACACAGCAGACAGCCCGGAGAGATTGATGGTGATGGTTGAGCAGACGAGAAAGGAGGGAGGGGGTGGAGGAAGCAGTAGTACGTTGGGAAGCTTGAGAATAGGCAGGATAGAGAAGGCATAGCATACAGATAGTGGGTAAAGTAGTGAGGTGAAGGGAAGGTAGGAAGACAGAAAAAAAGCGATAGGATGGATACCGAAGATTAAAGAGGGGAGGCTGAAGCATAGGGAACGGAAGGAAACATTAGGAAAAATTGAAATGGAAGTAGGAGAGATTAGGAAAAGAAAGATGGAAGTTGAAGTAAATACAAGCAAAGCTGCAAGAAAAACTACGTTTCGTCGGCGGATAGTATTTTTATGCAGCAAAATTGTGTAATCTACATCAGCAGTGTGCTGCTACTCTACCCTGTATAGGTGCAATTGCATGCTGAGAACGAGCAACAGTATGAATATCAAAATGGTATACAATGCCGAATGGTTAGTAAGACACATAAGCAACAGTTAGGCGTCTTTATTCCGAAACGTTTCGCCAACACAGTTGGCTTCAGTCGAGTACAGAAAGTAGGCAGGAGCAGTAGAGATGTGAAGATGTAATGAGTCCATCACCCTTGAAGACGTAGATCTACGTCTTCAAGGGTGATGGACTCGTTACATCTTCACATCTCTACTGCTCCTGCCTACTTTCTGTATTCGACTGAAGAAGCCTACTGTGTAGGCGAAACGTTTCGGAATGAAGATGCCTAACTGTTGTGCAAGAAAGGTATAAAATACCGACAATATGAAAGTTAAGACACATGTGCAACATCTGGATGTCTTTATTGTAGACGTTTCGCCATCCAGTGGCTTTATCAATACAGATTCTTGGACATAATTAGAAGACAGTAGAACTTTATACAAAAGATGAGGCAATCAGTCCCTCAGCCTATGTGCCCTACTTACCGAGCAGCAGTATGTTGGTGGGGGGTATGGAGTAATTATGATAATTAAAATTATGATAATTAACTCAGAGATATATGACGGTATGGTGTGAAGTACATCAGTACATAGTGGGTGGTACGAGGGCGTAGAGACGGTGGCTACGGCGACATCGTTCATCAAGGTAATCTGGTGTGTGGCGTGTGGCATCCTCCTCGTCTTCCCCATCTTAATTTAATCTCAAGTATTACAGCGCGCGACGGAACATAGTTGCTGTGTCGCAGCTGACGGCGTGGGTACGTGAGGGAAGGACAATGATACTCAGGAGACTGGAGAGCAAGGAGGCTGCAAGATGCTGCAGTTGTTGCTATGGTGCCTTTGCAGTGTTAATGTGGAAAATGAAGCTAGGCATGTGATTATCTGCTCCCCTCAAGGGAGGCACCACGATTCCTACTAGATACTTTTGATCCAAGGTATGTATTGGAATTCTCCTTTGCTGGATTGAACCAAAATGCCTCGTTCCCACGACGCTATAAGACCACTATGGGTTTAGCGCTTCTCATTAAAATAATGCTAGGTCACACACCACCTAAGTGTTTTATTATTTATGGTTTACTGCCACAAGCAGTTTCTATGACCGTTGACTGCTGCAAGCTATCTCTGCACTGACTACAGAAAGCAGTTATCAATTGCAGAAAACTGCTTCTACATTCAGGGCAAAATGTGGATTACATCAACTGCAGAAAGCTTTCTACAACTGCAGAAAGCAGTTGCTGTACCCACTGCAGAAACCTTTTCTGCACGCATTTATGCTTGCTCATGGTTCCAGCATAAGGAAGCAAAATATTATAACATATATTTAGCCTTTCTGTTATTCAAGGGTAGTAAGAGATAATCGATTAGGTACAAGTAGAGTTAGACCATGTTGCGTATTCATTTGCTTATGCTGATCACCTAAATCGTTTCGTGGTGGTTACTTAACAAGAGTGACCCTATTTTATATTGATGCTGATGTGAGACAGACGTGCACATGGAAAAATCATTGAGTTACATTAGCAGTCTGCTCCTTTTTAAAATTACGTTGACCTGCCTTGTGGATTCTTGGACTGTTGACATTGTTCCTCCACCATCACCTCATCCACCTTAAGACTAACTTGTTTCCTAATGTCCCTGGGGTTCATCTGTGTTTTTAACGCTTGTCATGCCCCTCGCCCCTATGCCGTGCAACTCAATCATGTGTCCCTGTGGTCCCTGTCAGAATTACGTTGTAACCTTGTTTGTCCTAGTGTTTCTTTTCCAAGGATGTTAGGTTTAGTTCCTACAGACTATAGCTAAATCCTCGTGGCTGGAATAACTTAAGATCGTTGACAACTTACTGACCTTGAGTTTCTGAACTTATTAAACCAGGTGTTGTTTGTGCTGGCGCAGCAAATTCAAATAGGCCAAAGATGTTCCATGTATAAAGTTGGAAAATTTTCTTGGTTAGTACCCTAAGGTCGTTCTGATATTTGTTTGCATTGCATATGCTGCAAATGTTACGCAATTTGTCTGGTGTGGTGATAACCCTCAGATTTTTTCTTGCTCGTAATTTGTCAATTTCTTAATTCCGTTTTTAGTCATCCTCCACATTTGACGTCTGCCATTGTTTGTGCTGGTAACCTCTTGGGCGGAGGGAGGGGGGAGACAAACACTTGAAGGGCATACATTTAGTTAGTCCTAGACAATTGTCGTGCAGATTAAACTAACGCTGTTTATACGAAACATTAACGTGCAACGGAAATGGGGGCAGAGTGAACTCGGCTGCTGGTTTAATAAGGTCCAATTTTACCCGTGAGAGCCTGATAAATCTTGTTAATTGGCTTCATTATGCCCCTGGCCTGCCACTCACCTCGCTGGTGTAATGTCGACACATTCCTCCTCTTAGTCAGCTTCCTCCTTCCTTGCCCCTTTTGGTTTCTTTCCATTTAAGTAATTTTTTTGACCTTTCACAATCCCCCCCCTTCCACATTTTCTCACCTTCCCGCCACGTTCTCGTTTCTTTCTGCTTTCTCCTTGCCACTTTTCTCCCTGCCACATTTTTTTTCTACCACGCTCTGTGGCACGCTTTTTTTTTCTCAACTGCCCGTTTATTTTTTTTTTCCCTTCCACTTTTCCTAGTCCCAGGTTTTTCTTCGTAATGCGTACTATTTAAATATATATCAAACATAAAAATAATGGTATTCGTGACTTTTATTAAGCAGTAGTAGTTTAATGACTAACATCATTGTAATTATGTTTATTGACCCAAAGTGTTGAAACAACTCATCTTCATTAGCTTTATGAGGATAATATTCCTGTTCATTGGATATACAATTTTTTTGAAACTGCAACAAATATTTGAGTAATACAAACGATGCTTTATGGAAGACTAATGTGGAACAGTTTCTCATGAATTTGAAGAAAAATTTCCCAATATATTGGTAAATGTACATACTGTTTTTCTTTATGGAAGACACTGCAAGCAGAGACTGTGTACCACTAAGAATTTTTTTTTTAGTTGCGATTTTAAGAACATTTTTTATAGTAATTGTGTACTTCAAAAGTTTTGTTAGAGGCAAATCATGATTTTTGTGATGATACAACATAAAACATAAGCTCCTCTTGCTCAGTAATAACCCTCATGGAGACAAATTCGGGGGATTAATTGATCTGTATATTTTGACCCCCCTTTTAGAACCCTCTTAAGCAGATGATGATCCTTGAAGGGGAGGGGGGTGCAATATACAGATCAGTTTATCTCCCTAGTATCATTAAAATGGGCTGTGCAAGCCGGGGATCGATGATAGGGCTTCGGAGGCTTGTTACTTTTGGGTTCTACACAGGCAGTGTGTTATGGCGGCCCAGGCCTGGAGGGCCATGCCCGTGGGAGAGTGACAGAGTAAACGATTGTTGTCTGAGTGACGTCGGCTGCCAGAGTGACGCAGGGTAAGCATGGTGCGAGCTGAGCTTGGTAGGCCTATGCCACTAGGTGTCAGCACCATAGTGCCGTGAAATATGAACACAAATGGGCATACATTGCTTGGCCACCTACACATGGTTGTCCTCGACCATTATTGACTAAAAAAAATTATTGGTCTCAGGAACAGGGCACAGAACACACAATAAAATCATATATATACATGTCGACATGGACAAAAAAAAAAACTTTCTATAGGGAGGGAAGAAAAAAAAAGGTGTTAAAACATCGTGGTCCAAGGCTTTGGTGGGCATCGCTGCATGCCTTCCTGCGTCTGGACAGATACTACAACACAAGAAACATGCTGCTATGGCGTATCGGGGTACGGTCTTGTCTGGAACGGTGAAGTAGTCGCTGCAGGGTTCACTCATCCTGGGGCACAACCTGCTGGTGCCCTAGAATGAGGCATCGTCAGTACTTGGCAACTGGGCAGGACTTCTGGTAAGCGACTTAGAACATTTCTTGACTGGTACTGTCGCTGGGGCTGACACTGCCGGCAAGAGTTACCTGGAGGTGGAGCAAGTCATAGCAGGGACAACAGGCGAAACATCTGGGAGTTGTAGCAGCATATGCTGTAACTGGAGTGAGTAGGCTAGCAGTCAAAGTGGATATACTTTGTGCAGGCTGCTCACTCAAGATGTGACATGAGTCAGTCGTCTGCCGACAGGGCTACTGTAAGTTGACGATGTCATCCTTTCGGAGTCAGAGTCTCCTCTGACTCTGACTCCTCCTCTGAGCGTCCCCAGACTGGGGTCCGCTGACAACTGCACTCTGATGGTCAGAAGGTGGAGTGATAGGAGTCTCAACAGGGAGTCTTAGCAGGTACGACTCGAGCATGGCATCTATGAGTGGCGAGCATAAGAGCTTCCTGTACGTGGGGACTCAACACTCATAACTGAAGCCTGGACTGACTAGTGTCATTTGTCGGTCACAACACTGTGATGTAACATGAGCGTGTTACCAATGGTCTGGGTTCAGATCACACTGTGGTCTACATACATCTGGACTCAGACCACTCCATCAGGGGACACACGTAAAACTGCACATACTTGCACTGCATATGCGGTTACAACACGGCTTGCACTAGCACATGATGCTTTTCTCTACAGAAATTGACACTGCGGCAATCACGAACATGTGAGAATGCTAAAACAGGAACACTGACTGAGAGGAATTAACACGTGACATATCTTCTCTCAGTTGTTCTGGACAATACTAAATACAAATTGTTCACTGTGAAACTAGAACACTGTCGATGTGACATCATGTGGTGATGTCAGGCGTGACGTTGTGAGGGATGTGGGATGACATGTAGCAATGTCAGGCAGCATGGTGACATCGCGAGGTGATATCGTGGGGTGACATGAGATGACGTTGGGGCAGACGTCCAGAGTGACGTCTGGCAGACATGCAGAGCGACGTCTGACAGACATGCAGAGCGACGTCTGACAGACATGCAGAGCGACGTCTGGCAGACATGCAGAGCGACGTCTGGCAGACGTCCTGGAGTGATGTCGCAAGGTAGTGTCAGGCAGCATGGTGACATCGTGTGACGTTAGGTAGCATGGTGATGTCAGGCAACGTTCTGGAATGACGTCATGGGTGATGCCAGGCAGCAGACATGTGGCTCGCTTCACATGGCTTGTAGATCCATGTGGCTTTATCCACACGTGGCTTCAAGTGACCTTGGGCACTTGGATACAAAGCTCTCGTGAGAATTCACACTGAATTCAGAGAGAAAACAGCAGAGGCAGTAAGTAGCATAGTGGTGTATGGTGGTGCGAGATAAGCATGGGTGAAGTGAGAACTCCGCCACTCTCCCTCCCCTACCCACAAACACGTGGAGAAACAACCACACTGGACACAGAGCACCACACAACTCGTCTCTGACTTACTGAAATAGCCATGCTAAGCTGTACAGCGTGGGACACTGAAAACCCAGGATTTCTCAAAAGAAAATCCAGCAAGTTTCGGCCTGGTTCCTACTGATCCCGTGTCTGATGAAATTTGCAGACACAACTTCGGGACAACTCGTAGAGAGACACATGCAGCATGTCTAGGCATTGAAGTAGACAGCATCTTCCTTCCCCTCTCCGTTCAAACACGCTGTGACCGCCTCTGGCCACCATTTATCATTGTTAAAATGGGAGCTGTGCAAGCGGGGATCAATGATAAGGCTTTGGAGGCTTGTTACTTTGTTTGAGCTCTTCTACACAGGCAGTGTGTTATGGCGGCCCATGCCCGGAGGGCCATGCCTGTGAGAGAGTGATGGAGTAAACGCTTGTTGTCTGAGTGACGTTGGCTGCCAGAGTGAGGCAGGTTAATTTAAGTGTGGTGTGAGCTGAGCTTGGGAGGCCTATGCCACTAGGTGTCAACACCATAGTGCCGTGAAATATGAACCCAACTGGGCATACACTAGTTTATCTCCATGTGGGTTATTACTGAGCGTTCACAGGTATTCATTACACTTTAGTTATTCATAAGCACCCACTTGTTTGACAAAATGATCATTGTTAAATAAAGCCTGAAGAGACCAGAAATTTTTTGTAGCATCGCATGACTGAAGTAGCTACTTACTATTTTATGATATTTATTTCCCATGCTTAAGGAATGTTCGTAAAGCACGAAACTTGTAGCCTTTTCTAACACGGCAGCATTGTACATATTAAGGTATTATCTGTGGTGTATTCTGCTTGCTCTGTGTAAGAACCCTTCAAGGGAGGTTCCTTGATGCTGGTGAGGGGATCTTGATCTAGGGAATTGGATCTGTGCTTCAGTTCCCTGAATTGAGCCTGAATGCCATACCCCACAGGCGCTGTACAATCCCTACGGGTTTAGTACTCCCCATGTTAATTGTGTAAATACAATAGTAGTGTTAGTACTAGTTTTGGTAATAATTGAATGTTATTAATATCTCCCAAAATAACAATTTGCATAGTAAATAACTATTTACTCCGTGGTGTAAGTATCGTAAAATATACAATAATGCTCAAGTTCTGTGAAGACCAGTATTCAGTTTTCAGTGCCATTTGTTTATGGGTAGGACAAATACTTTTCTGTACTTATGCATGTACAGTATATGCACACATACATACAAACATATACATGCCTGTACCACACTTGACCTGCACTTAGCACTGCTCCCCTTTCATTGGCATAATGTAATTTTATTTATACTGTATGTAATAGTTTGTAATTTATTGTTTTTGTGTATAGAATGATGAGGTATTAAAAATTTTGTGTATTTATTCTGGATGTAAATGTATATATTTGGTGTGTGGGGTTAATATTTGCTATATTATATGTACAACTATATATGTGTGGAACAGACTGGCAGTGGTGATGGGTCAGAGTGCGAGCCCTGTCAAATTCTTCTGGAGGAGCGACTCGTCAAGACAAATCCCATCTGGTTTCAACCTGACCTCCAGCGATCAGGCGCTGTTCATCTACTTCAAGGAAAGGATGAAGGGGTAGGTACTGAACCATACTTGGTTTATTCATCAGAGAAAATCGCCTGGTACAGATCTTTTAGGGACAAAATAGCCGTTGTTTCTGTGGTGGACCAAACTAAATTTGCCATATGTCATTTAGTCACCTAATCATCATCCTTTTTTTTTATGATAATTCTATTGTACTTTTTATAAGCTATATAGAAGTTGGGCTATTTTCGTCTTTAATTCATCCACTTTCTTTGCGATATCTTACCCAAAGGATTAGCACACGGATATGCTAATTGCAAAAGCTCATGCTTAAAAAACCTTTATCACAGTATAAATAGACACAGTATGTTTCTTAAACAAGCAAGTGGCGAGGCCTGATCATTGACCCCTGTAACCTCTTCAGGTATATTCCAGGTAACATATGCATTATAATATTTTATACCAAAACAGTACATGTGTTTTGCTGTCTGGAATTCTTACTTGGTGAGCAGCAATTGAAGAGGAATAACTATAGTTTTATGTACTAAATGTTGCCTAGAATAATAAACATACCTGGATTAGGCAATCACGATGAGGGCCCTAATGAACTTAATTCTTTGAGAATTTCCTAACTTTTTTTTACTAAGGCATTTGAGGCAGTTGACCAAGATTAAGAATGTAATATTGTGTATATATGGACTCCAGTAATATCTTTGACAGTTCCACACAGAAGACTGGTGAAAAAGTAGTGACATGTGGTATCTCCTGGGCCCAGTCATGGTTGACTGATAAGCAACAGAGTTTGCATAAATGAGGAGAAATCAGAATGGGGATCCTTGTTCACAGTCTACATTAGCAACTGAGATTAGGGAACAAATGGTGACACAGCCAAGTTTGCTGATGACGCTAAAATGACCATAAAATAATTCCTGAGTCACCAGAAAGCTACAGATGACTTGGATAAGTTGATGCTGTGGTCAGAGAAGTGGCTGATTCAGGCAAATTTGAACAAATGTAAGGTTCTTATCGTAACAGAGAATAACTATAGTACTAGTAAGCTAAATAATGTAGCTCTCAGTCAAATGGGTTATGAAAAAGATTTTGTTCTGATTAGCAAAAAATTGAAAACTAAGGCAGAAGTGCATAATAAATGTTCACAATAAAGCTAATAGAGTTCTTGGTTTTGTATTAAAAAATTTAAATAATAGAAGGTCTAGGTTATATGTACTTGAACTTCATATATCTTTAAGAAGGCTTCATTTAGATTATGCTGCTCAGTTTTGGTCTCCATATTACAGAATGAACATAAATACACTAAGCTAATCCCATGTATAAGAAATCGTTCCTTCGTAGATAGGCTGAAGACATAGAATTTACATTCTCTGGAAAAATTTAGAATCAGTGTGATGTGACTAAAGTATACAAGTGGAACACTGAAATAAATAAAGGGGATATGAATAACATACCTGGAGAGGGTTTTGGGGGTGAGTGCCCCTGCAGCTTGGCCAGTTATAGATTAAACTGGGCAAATTTAGATTTAGAAAAGATGTAGTGAAGTACTGGTTTGGCAGTAGAGTTCTAAATAAGTGAAACAAACTCAAAGTAGTGTCATTGAAGTGAGAAGTGTGGGTAGCGTTAAATATATGTGGCATGATTACATGGGCAATTGTGGTTGAGGGTTAATTAACACAGCCACATCAGCACTCAACCTGCAGCACTTAACTGCAGCACTCCACTTACGTTCTTATTCAAAATCATAAAATGCAGCTTTTGCATATCATGTATAATTTTTTATTTTATTTTATTATCACACTGGCCGATTCCCACCAAGGCAGGGTGGCCCAAAAAAGAAAAACTTTCACCATCATTCACTCCATCACTGTCTTGCCAGAAGGGTGCTTTACACTATAGTTTTTAAATTGCAACATTAACACCCCTCCTTCAGAGTGCAGGCACTGTACTTCCCATCTCCAGGACTCAAGTCCGGCCTGCCGGTTTCCCTGAACCCCTTCATAAATGTTACTTTGCTCACACTCCAACAGCAGGTCAAGTATTAAAAACCATTTGTCTCCATTCACTCCTATCAAACACGCTCACGCATGCCTGCTGGAAGTCCAAGCCCCTCGCACACAAAACCTCCTTTACCCCCTCCCTCCAACCTTTCCTAGGCCGACCCCTACCCCGCCTTCCTTCCACTACAGACTGATACACTCTTGAAGTCATTCTGTTTCGCTCCATTCTCTCTACATGTCCGAACCACCTCAACAACCCTTCCTCAGCCCTCTGGACAACAGTTTTGGTAATCCCGCACCTCCTCCTAACTTCCAAACTACGAATTCTCTGCATTATATTCACACCACACATTGCCCTCAGACATGACATCTCCACTGCCTCCAGCCTTCTCCTCGCTGCAACATTCATCACCCATGCTTAACACCCATATAAGAGCGTTGGTAAAACTATACTCTCATACATTCCCCTCTTTGCCTCCAAGGACAAAGTTATTGTCTCCACAGACTCCTAAGTGCACCACTCACCCCTTTTCTCCTCATCAATTCTATGATTCACCTCATCTTTCATAGACCCATCCACTGACACGTCCACTCCCAAATACAGTGGATCCCCGGTTAATGATATTTTTTCACTCCAGAAGTATGTTCAGGTGCCAGTACTGACCGAATTTGTTCCCATAAGGAATATTGTGAAGTAGATTAGTCCATTTCAGACCCCCAAACATACACGTACAAACGCACTTACATAAATACACTTACATAATTGGTCGCATTCGGAGGTGATCGTTATGCGGGGGTCCACTGTATCTGAATACATTCACCTCCTCCATACTCTCTCCCTCCAATCTGATATCCAATCTTTCATCACCTAATCTTTTTGTTATCCTCATAACCTTACTCTTTCCTGTATTCACTTTTAATTTTCTTCTTTTGCACACCCTACCAAATTCATCCACCAATCTCTGCAACTTCTCTTCAGAATCTCCCAAGAGCACAGTGTCATCAGCAAATAATTATACAAATAATTATACAAATTATTTGTATGTGCTGTAATGCTCTTCTGCACATATTCATCTAAAGAACTAGCAGTATACTTTGGATAATCTAGAAAAGGTAAATTAATTGTTACAGAGTGCCAGTACATAAATATGTTCAGCATGTTAAAACTGAAAATAATAAATATTTTATTTTCAGAACTTCATCGTTCGTCAGAGCAGCAAACCCAACACCCGTGCCCTGAGTGTGAGGTTGCCTCCTGACAAGGGACCGGACATACAACACTACCTCATTGAAATACACAACGACGGGACTTCATACTCTCTGGAAGCCTCGGAGAACCGTTTTGATAAACTCCCAGCTCTCATTGCCTATTACTCACAGTGCTGGTAAGAAAGAGCTAATTTTGGTTCATTGGGGTTTGTTGGTCTTTGATGGTGAGGGATGGTAACCTAAGATGTTTCCAGGGATCAATGTCCCTGTGTCCCAATCCCAGACCAGGCCTTCAAGTAGATCAGGGACTTAACCAGACTGAAAAATGATATGGTGATACCGACAAGATGTGGAACAAGACACTTGTGTACAGGCAGACCCTGCTTTACAGCGCTTAGCTTCACAACATTTTTCTAATGCAGTGGTTTTCAATTACCTGTTCTTCATTTATTCAGACTTCCAGTAATAAATATATTCACTACTCACTACAAGCTAAGAACAAAAATATTTTAAGTAATGTGTGTGTACTGTATATGCATTTTTTAGGCCTATCTCTGTTGCTCACTTAATATATGATAGTGTAAACATGTTATCAGGCTTTTGTATGCATTTGAAAGTGAAAAAAGGCTGTCACTTCGCAGTGATTTTTGCTTTACAGCAGCAGCCTGGAACCTAACCTGCTGTATTAGCGGGGCCCTCCTGTACAGTTCAGGACATTTATTAGAGGAAACATTTCGCCATGTGTGGCTTCTTCAGTCCTAGGACTGAAGAAGCCACACATGGTGAAATGTTTCCTCTAATAAATGTCCTGAACTGTACATAAGTGTCTTTTTCCACATCTTAACCAGGTTATGAAAGACTACAATTGAGTGAATGTGTTTTCTTCTTTGGACCACCCTGCCTTGGCTGGAGATGGCCATTGGATTAAAAAACATATGCAGTAGACCCTCCATAGCCATGGATTCAGTTTCCACAGTTTGTTATCTGAAGGTTTGCCTTGGCATGAAAATAACCCTTAATTTTTCTGAATAATGACACCAAAGCAATAAAGTACTGATGGTGGCAGTTCTTCAAAGCCAAAGATAAGCTGTGAAGTGCTACTCTGAAGTGGTACCAACACTGCTATATGGGTGTGAAGCTTAGGTTGTAAATGCTGAAGGAAAGAGACCGCTGGAGGCAGTGGAGATGTCCCGTCTAAGGGCAATGTGTGGTGTAAATATTATGCAGAGGATTCATAGTGTGGAAATTAAGAGAAGGTGTGGAGTTAATAAAAGTATTAGTCAGAGGGCCAAAGAGGGGGTGTTGAGGTGGTTTGGTCATTTAGAGAGAATGGAACAAAGAATGACTTGGAGAGCATATAAATCTGTAGGGTAAGGAAGATCCAGTAGAGGTCGTCTTCGAAAAAGTTAGAGGGAGGGGGGTAAAGGAGGTTTTGTTTAAATTGCCAAAATTTTAAATGGAATTAGACCCTTACATTGTTTTAATTGTATTTAATTACGTTTTTAATATGAATCGCAAAGTAAATATATCAGATAAGTAAATATATCAGATAAAGTAAGAGTGATAAATAGCTGTGTGACCGGCTGCGGCTTCTTCTTCTTCTTTTCTTCTCTTCTTTTCTTCTTCTTCTTTTCTTCTTCTTCTTTTCTTCTTCTTCTTTTCTTCTTCTTTTCTTCTTCTTCTTTTCTTCTTCTTCTTTTCTTCTTCTTCTTTTCTTCTTCTTCTTTTCTTCTTCTTTTCTTCTTCTTTTCTTCTTCTTCTTTTCTTCTTCTTCTTCTTTTCTTCTTCTTTTCTTCTTCTTCTTTTCTTCTTCTTCTTCTTCTTCTTCTTCTTCTTCTTCTTTTCTTCTTCTTCTTTTCTTCTTCTTCTTCTTCTTCTTCTTCTTCTTCTTCTTCTTCTTCTTCTTCTTCTTCTTCTTCTTCTTCTTCTTCTTCTTCTTCTTCTTCTTCTTCTTCTTCTTCTTCTTCTTCTTCTTCTTCTTCTTCTTCTTCTTCTTCTTCTTCTTCTTCTTCTTCTTCTTCTTCTTCTTCTTCTTCTTCTTCTTCTTCTTCTTAACATATCAGCCATTTCTCACTAAGGCAGAGTGGCCTGAAAAAGAAAACCTTTCACCATTCACTCTATCACTGTCTTTCCAGAGGCATGCTTACACTACAGTTATAAAACTGCAACATTAACACCCCTCCTTCATAGTACAGACACTGTACTTCCCATCTCCAGGACTCAAGTCCAGCGTGCCGGTTTCCTGAATCCCTTCGTAAGTGTTACCCTGCTCACACTCCACCAGCACGTCAAGTCCTAAAATCCATTTGTCTCCATTCACTCCTATCAAGTACACTCCTGCAGCTTCCTGGAAGTCCAGGCCCCTCGCACACAAAACCTCCTTTACCCCCTCCCTCGAACTTTTTTGAGGACGACCCCTACCTTGCCTTCTCTCCACTACAGATTTATACACTCTCGACATCATTCTATTTTGTACCTTCCTCTCTACATGTCTGAACCACCTCAAAAAACCTTCCTCAGCTCTCTGGATAATAGTTTTGGTAATCCCACACCTCCTCCTAATTTCCAAACTACAAATTCTCTGAATTATATTCACACCACACACTGCCCTCAGACAAGACATCTTCACTGCTTCCAGCCTTCTCCTTGTTGCAACATTCACTACCCATGCTTTACATCCATATAAGTGTTGGTATAACTATACTCTCATACAGTCCCCTCTTTGCTTCCATGGACAAAGTTCATTGTCTCCACAGACTCCTAAGGGTACCACTCACCCTTTTTCCCTCATCAATTCTATGATTCACCTCATCCTTCATAGACCCATCTGCTGACACGTCCACTAATAATAATAATAATTAAAACTGAGACATGATTTACAGTGTGGAACAATGCTGATGACTTGTTAGTATTAGCTATAGTAAAAATTACTAATACAGTACTGTACATATATATATATATAGATGGGGTTGTAAAGGAAGTAAATGCTAGGGTGTTCGGGAGACGGGTGGGATTAAATTTTGGGGAATCAAATTCAAAATGGGAATTGACAGTTACTTTTTGCTGATGATACTGTGCTTATGGAAGATTCTGAAGAAAAATTGCAAAGGTTAGTGGATGAGTTTGGGAATGTGTGTAAAGGTAGAAAGTTGAAAGTGAACATAGAAAAGAGTAAGGTGATGAGGGTATCAAATGATTTAGATAAAGAAAAATTGGATATCAAATTGGGGAGGAGGAGTATGGAAGAAGTGAATGTTTTCAGATACTTGGGAGTTGACGTGTCAGCGGATGGATTTATGAAGGATGAGGTTAATCATGGAATTGATGAGGGAAAAAAGGTGAGTGGTGCGTTGAGGTATATGTGGAGTCAAAAAAACGTTATCTATGGAGGCAAAGAAGGGAATGTATGAAAGTATAGTAGTACCAACACTCTTATATGGGTGTGAAGCTTGGGTGGTAAATGCAGCAGCGAGGAGACAGTTGGAGGCAGTGGAGATGTCCTGTTTAAGGGCAATGTGTGGTGTAAATATTATGCAGAAAATTCGGAGTGTGGAAATTAGGAAAAGGTGTGGAGTTAATAAAAGTATTAGTCAGAGGGCAGAAGAGGGGTTGTTGAGGTGGTTTGGTCATTTAGAGAGAATGGATCAAAGTAGAATGACATGGAAAGCATATAAATCTATAGGGGAAGGAAGGCGGGGTAGGGGTTGTCCTCAAAAGGGTTGGAGAGAGGGGGTAAAGGAGGTTTTGTGAGCGAGGGGCTTGGACTTCCAGCAAGCGTGCGCGAGCATGTTAGATAGGAGTGAATGGAGACGAATGGTACTTGGGACCTGACGATCTGTTGGAGTGTGAGCAGGGTAATATTTAGTGAAGGGATTCAGGGAAACGGTTATTTTCATATAGTCGGACTCGAGTCCTGGAAATGGGAAGTACAATGCCTGCACTTTAAAGGAGGGGTTTGGGATATTGGCAGTTTTGAGGGATAAGTTGTGTATCTTTACAGTATATGTATATGCTTCTAAACTGTTGTATTCTGAGCACCTCTGCAAAAACAGTGATAATGTGTTGAGTGTGGTGAAAGTGTTGAATGATGATGAAAGTATTTTCTTTTTGGGGATTTTCTTTCTTTTTTTGGGTCACCCTGCCTTGGTGGGAGACGGCCAACTTGTTGAAAAAAAAAAAAAATATATATTCTAAGAATAAATTGGTATGCTAATATCTGGTATCTGATGAGACCAACCAAAACATTAACTGTTAAAGAAATTTACTTTGAACTCTTAATGAAAGTTGTTAAATTCTTTAAATAATTAAATTACTGATGGTCCTTCCTCTGAAATTAAGTGTATCACTTGGTTATTTGTCATACAGAAGACAAAATGCATCATGACCTAAATGCTGAATGTTACAGCACTAAGTGTGCTTTGTTTACTGCCAGATTAATGAGAAACCAGGGGGTCACACTTCAGTTCAGAGTTGTATACCTCTGAAAGGTTTCGAGTTTTTCCTATTTTGACATCTGGGCCTCGTACCAGTCTTGTCTGGTAGATTAAGTTCCATCCCATGATCTTATATATCAAGCATGTTTTATGGCCTTTTTGTGTGTTTATGTGTATGTTTGTTTTGCAAACCACTTTACCAAATAGTTGATTCAAGTATGCTTACTGATTGTAAGATGGAACTCAAAAAGCATACTGGATAAATGTTTCTGCATTTCCCCATTATTATTTCATTATAAACATTGTCATTTTGCAGTGACGAGTTGCCAGTGCAGTTAAAATTGCCTAGATCTCTTCAAGAGGCAAAATCCAGACACGAACTTGCATCTCTTGCTTTACTTGGACAAGGTGAGCATGATATTATCTATAAATTACTGTACTGTAAAAATCTGAATTGGATTCGAAATTCTGAGAATTTTCATATGTTTATCTTATCAATTTTATGTTCATTATTTTATATTTAATTTCTTTCAGAATTACTGAGTTGACATAAGATATACAGTATCTGTAAATGCTTAACATAAATTTTAAATGCTGTGTATATATATAGACAGTTGAAACACTCTTGAAGCATTGGTTACATTCCTGAAAGTCGACATGTACTGTATTGTGAAAACACACTATACAAATTGAATAACATATAGGAAATTTGAGCTGTATTCCAAATGTTTTACATATATATTGAATAACTCCCAGAGTGTAAATTTTACATTTTGGGAAAGAGCTAGGGTTAAGCTTAAAATAAGATATGTTATATTGGTTAGAATTTGAATGCTCTGTTTATTTGCAAAAGATATTTTAAACTATTGATTACACTATACCCTTCATTTTCTCCTTAAACCAGTAAATAATAGGGCTAACACGATTGGAAAATACACTGGACCACGTCTTCACTAACACTGATGATCTGATACGAAATATTACCATACCAAAAACAATGTACTGAGATTACAACATAGAGGTTCAGACATGTATGTGCAGGGCCCCAGACCAACAAAATGTAGTCAGTCATGAGGGAACCTTCACCAAATTCAACTTCAGTAACAAAAACATAAGGTGGGACCAAGTCAACCAGGTCCTAAATGATATAAACTGGGAAAATATTCTAAGCAACACAGATCCAAACCTATGTCTAGAACAAATTAACTCTGTGGCACTTGAGGTATGCTCAAGGCATATTCCTTTAAGGAAAAGGAAGAGAAGCTGTAAACTAGAGAGAGGCGCTCCCTATACAGGCGAAGGCAAAGAACAACAGCGGCTGAAAGAGGCCAATATATCTGTAATATGAAGGGAGGCACTGGTCAGAGAAGTGGCAAACATCAAACTTAAGCTAAAGGAATCTTACAGGAGTCAAGAAATGCGGGAAGAACTAAAAGCCATAAATGAACCCAAAATATTTTTCTTATGCCAAATCTGACTTGAGAATGACAAGGTCCTCTGGGTCAGTACCCTTGGAGACAATGGACAAAGTCCGTTGGTCACAGAATTATTCGTTGTTACAATCTCAGCAAAACAGTCTCTCTGTCCACCACAATTGCTATTACTGGCCATCTGATTCTCTCTCTATCTCTTTGTATATCTCTCTCTATATCTCTCTCTATATATATATCTCTCTATATATATCTCTCTCTCTATATCTCTTGCTCTATATCTCTGTCTCTGTCTGTCTCTCTCTTTGTCTCTCTCTCTCTGTCTCTCTCTCTCTCTGTCTCTTTCTCTGTCTCTCTCTCTCTCTGTCTCACTCTCTCTCTGTCTCTCTCTCTCTCTGTCTCTCTCTGTCTCTCTCTCTCTCTGTCTCTCTCTCTCTCTGTCTCTCTCTCTCTCTGTCTCTCTCTCTCTCTGTCTCACTCTCTCTCTGTCTCTCTCTCTCTGTCTCTCTCTGTCTCTCTCTCTGTCTCTCTCTCTCTCTGTCTCTCTCTCTCTCTGTCTCTCTGTCTCTCTCTCTCTCTGTCTCTCTCTCTCTCTGTCTCTCTCTCTCTCTCTCTCTCTCTCTCTCTCTCTCTCTCTCTCTCTCTCTCTCTCTCTCTCTTTTTTTACACAGGGTTTGACAAGGTTAAGGATCCCTAGCTTTATTGACAAGCTATTTACAGGTTAAGGATTCCTAACTTTATTGGCAAGCTAAGAGCTGTTACCTACATCAGCTCATTTGAAAGCATTTTTATTGTTATGAGACATACAAGTAGGGAACAGGATGAAGTTGGAGCCGTCTGTGGGCCAGCATTTTCATTTGATCAACTGACTTTATCTCGTTGACATCATTATGCTGTACGAATGTGTTCCATACTCGAGTCATCCTGGGTATGTATGATCTCAGATGGAGTGATGTTCTGGAGAAGGGTACAGCCAGAGTGAAGGTGCTGTCTCTCTCTCTCTCTCTCTCTCTCTCTCTCTCTCTGTCTCTGTCTGTCTCTCTCTCTGTCTGTCTGTCTGTCTCTCTCTCTCTGTCTCTCTCTGTCTCTCTCTGTCTCTCTCTGTCTCTGTCTCTCTGTCTGTCTGTCTCTGTCTCTCTCTCTCTCTCTCTCTTTCTTTCTTCCCCCCCAACCCCATTAGTCCATTATATGGAAGATCTACTGGTTAAATATATTACTTTACTGTACGTACATACAAATCAATAGTTGATCAAAAAATAATTGAATAAAGTTGTATAAGAGCTTTTGTTAATTGTAATCTGAAGACGAGTTCAGGACTTTGTATTGTGAATGCATTTTTTTTTTTACACTGGTCATCTCTCACTGAGGTAGGGTGACCAAAAAAAAAAAGGAGGGGGGGGGGGGGACAAATTCACCATCACTTCAAATAGCTGTCTTGTCAAAAGTGTGCAGACATCACAATTCAAATACCCCTCCGGACTTAAACATCCCCACCCCTCCTTCAAAATGCAGGCACTGTATTTTCCACCTCAAGAACTCTTAGTCTGGCTAACTGATTTACCAGAAATCTTGTTTACTCTCTACAACATCAAGGAATGAAAACCACTCATTTCCATTCACTCTGATCAAAGATACTTGCTTGATGCTCAAGAACCTAGCACTTTCATAGACCCATCTATCAACATGTCTGCTTTCAAATATCTGAATACATTATCTTCCTCTGTACTCCTTTCCTCCAATCTGATACCCAGTCTTTCATTGCTTTAAAAAATTCCTCCACTAGCCTTTGCAGTGTCTCTTCAAAATCTCACAAAGAACTGTCACCAGCAAGGCCCTTGAGAAAGTCACTGATTATGCAAATGCCTTTTTGGCAAGCTAATAATAAGGCTTATTAACTACTTACATCTTCCATATCCTAACCTAAGCCTCACTTTCTGTATAAAAACTCGTTATTGTTTTTAGTAATTTACTACCTAATCCCTTTTTACATTTGCAACATCTGCCACATTGCTTGTATATCACATGAATTTTCTAAACCCATAAATGCAACAAATTGTGCTTTCCCTTTTATCTAAGTATTGTTGACTTGTATGCTTCAGTGTAAACACTTGGTCTATGCTTTCCCTATCCTTCCTAAATTATCCTTGTTCCTCTGCAATTATACTTTATACAATTTTTTTATTATCACTTTGTTCAAAACTTAACTAAATATTTGCTTCACACCTCTTCAAAATCTCTCTCCTCTACATTTCTCTCATCCCCAATTGCATCAACACTTAGGTAACTTACTTCTCACGTCCCATCTTTATTCTTGTCCACATAAATGTTAAATTTACACACTTGTATTCCCTCTTTATTTTCATAGTTGATAATTTAATGTTACTATTTACTATCACTACTTTGGCTCTAGTTCTTTCAGATATTCCTGATTTAACCCCATTTACTCTTCCAGTTGAAAGTATCCCACTGTTGTTAGCTTTTTTTGCTCATTGCTAGAACATCCAGCTCTTTTTCATTCATTGTTAACATTAATTCTTTCTTTTCATATGTACAATGCCCATTCACTTTAAAAATTTCTTTATCCTGTTTAGAAATTGATACAGAATGGGTTACTTGCTCCCAGCATTTTAGCCACCGTTTATGGCATGCATTGCTTATGAAGGAAGAATTCTACTCCACTTCCCCATAGTGTTGAAAGAAAACCCTAAAAGAGTAAGAACTATTAAGAAATTAGAAGGAAACTTGAATGTGTACATGTTCAGTTGCGTAAGTATTATATACTGTTATAAGTAGTTGAAGCTGTGTTTATAAACCAAGTCATTCTTCACCTGACTGTCATATGACCAAGTCTGGCCCGTAAGTGATATTCATTCAAAGCTGTATACTCGCCATTTATTGTTTATTTTATCCACCGATCTTTGAGAATGTGGTCAAATTATGTATTGGGGTACCATGTATTTTTTTGTGATATTGTTGCCAGGTCAAATAATGTGTATACATTTATTCCCTAATTTCAGAATTCTGGGGTACAGCAATGGCAAGTCCAACAGCTAGCACACCTACAAATGACTGTCCTCGTAGTGCTGCTCCAACGCCATCTCCACGCCCTCATGACCTCTCTTTCAGTAGCTTTGGCAAAGGTGGAGTCTCTAGAGGGATTTCTTCTACCAGTCTCTTGTCGCCACAAACTCCAGGAGGCTTGTGTGTTTCAGGAGGTTCACTTGGAAGTTCATTGGGAGGATCAATAGGGGGATCAACATCATCTCTAGCACCAATTCGACCAGCTCCTCCTATTCCACCCTCTGGTGATCGGTCATCACTTAATTTAAATTTAGCTCCACTTGAAGAGTTTTTAAAGGAACAACCAGCGTTTTTGTCATTCCGTTCCCAACCAGCTACTCCAGTTACTCAACTAAAGCCCAGTACACCTGGCACTAAGCCTACACCTCCACCTCGCTCCAGTCCACCTGGCACTCAGTGGTCTAACCAGATCAGTCCATCAGGGTCACAGAGGCCTTTGAATAAGCCAGCTCCTCCTGCTAGAGTTAGCCCACCAATAATGTCTGATGTGGGGACCCCCACAACTGAAAACGGAGAAATAATTCCTCGACCAGTCCAAGCCCCGCCACCACCACGCCGTTGGGCACGATCTTGCATAACCACGTCACCTTCAAATATCACTGTCAAAACAACATTGACACTCAATGTTAATCAGGTGAAGGCTCTACCAGTGCATTTAGATGATGTTCAAGTGCATGTAGCTAATATAGAAATCTCCCCAACTGGTAGTAACAGTTCTCAGTCAAATATGGCAGTTAATACTCCTAATGGAAATCAGAATGGTACTTTAAATGGTTACAGAGATGGTCTTCACTTACAAATTCAACAACAAATAACATCTCCTCAGAGTACACCATGTACACCTTGTGCACCAAGCACGCCTATAGAAGAGGCTCCTGGAATGTCACGAGTTCGTTTACGCAGTGGTAGAAGAGACAGACGAAGACTTTCCAACCATTATCACGAGGCAAATATTGTTGACAATAATGCAACTTACTGTCGGTCATCTCTGACTGATAAAATTAGTGACTATGAGGATGTGTGGCCTAGCTCTCCCCACGAATCACCAACCCCATCATCATCATCACAACCCAAAATGTTGACTTTCAAACCTCGCAATGAAATCTCAAAATCTATGGGAGACTTAAGTGAAATAGCAAAGAATACAAAACCAGTACACTTCATATATGATTCAGATAAAAAGAATGATGGAAGTTTATGCAATGATGAAAAGTTGAATGGTAACAGTTCAGACTCGGTAAACTCGTATCGTAAAAATTCAAGTCCTTTTTATATGGAACCAGCAGATGCATTAAAGGAGGAACAGCCACAGGCACGGATTAACAAAGCATCAAATAAATTATCAAGAAAAACGACAAACCGTTATTCTGACTCTAATATCCAGTGGAAAACTAGAAAGAGTCACAACTCCCTGGGTAAAATAGATTCAAATGAAGATCTACCATTATCATCAAGTGTTGAAAACCTAGTAAATGAAAAAGATAATCTTTTTATGAATTTGGAAGATGAAAAGAACAAGAATCTTGAAAGTGAAAAAAATAAAGTCAATGCTGGTCATTTAGTAAATGGCCAGTCAAGAAGTGATGCTAGGCGCCACTCACGAATTGGAGGAAGAGGAAAACCTATAGCTCCCCCTAGAATAAATAATGAAGCTTTGACATCCAATGGAGAACAAATGTCAGATACCACCTGTCATGTTGCATCATCATGGGAGTATCAATATGGTGTTGGGTCAGACAATGAAGATGCTCCATCTGGGGAAGGCAGATTTCCAGTGGGTGATACTGGAGGAGAATCAGATAGTGTGATAATTCCTGGCGATAGGACTGTACAAGATTTGATTTCTGAAAAACTTCCAGATTTGACATTGGATGCCCACTCCCTGGCACCAAGCTATGTTACACGCATTAGTGAATATGATAATGTTGGAGGGCAGGGTAGTGTTCGAGAAGATCAGCATCTCCAGTATCAGAGACAGCAACAGCAGCAGCATAAAACTCAACGTAACATTCCACTTGAAGAGCGCCTTCACCCACCTCTCCCTACACATTATTTTCCTTCCACTGTTAGTGACTCTGGCACCGAGTTTTCAGAACCTTGGGACTCTCGAAAATGGGAATCAATAATGCACTTTGAAGATGATTCATCAGTTGATCAGTATCCACGTAGCTCATTAGAAACTCCAGCTTTACGCCCCTATACTCTTGAAGATTCTGATACTGGTGGAGCAGGAGTTACAGACACAGATTCATTTGTGCATGTGATCGGGGATGCAAGTGATAATGAGACTGTTTCACTCTCTGGGACACCACCTTTGTCTCTTGTAAATGCGCACAACCTTGACACACAGCAGCGTACTAGAATTAGTAAGTATCTGGTATATTATTTTTTTTAAACCTTTGTTTAGAATTTTAAATGTGATGTACTTAAAGCATACACAGGGCATGTCAGTTAAGCTCAGGGTTGTATAGTCAGGAGAGTGCAGCCATTGCTGTGGGAAATTTTATAAGGTTCTGATGTACCGTGATATTGTTATGTACAAGGTTGAACAGTCACCCAGGATTGTATGTGACTGCTTTGCGATGTTTTGGCGAGCCATGAAATTGCTACAGTTATTGGAAGGGTTTGCTTTTTTCCCTACTGTGCATCATTAGAAAATGATGCAATAATATCTTTCAGTAATCTTTTTGAGGGGTTGTTTTGAGATAAAAATCATGTATGCAGACAATGCTTAATCTTTTGCTGTTCATGGTGTTTGTATAATGAGTAATATATATTTTTGCCTTTTTAAAATTTTTCAGTCATATTTTGTACATCAAAAATAATTAGCCTTTTGCTTGTATTCAATATATACAGTTTTCTTGTGTATAGCGGGGACTGTACACAAGGCTGTACGCTATAATGGTATGCTCACTTTTGTAGTTTACTATTATAGTGATGTAGGTCTATGTTTTGAGCTCAGGTTCCCCAGATAAGCTGTGAGCAGTAAATTTTGGCCAAGATATGAGAGAATGGGTCTGTGTGGTGAGTGTGCACAGGATAAAAAAAAATGCTTTTCCCCATCACACAGTGCATGATGGGGAAAGCAAAACTCTGACCTTTTGTTTGGTTTATGTAAGTGAATTTGAGCTGTTTTCTAGGATGGTCTCTGCATTTTTTTTTGTAGCATGTGCTAGAATGGAAGATACACTACTGAAGTAGAAATGATTTTGTTTGGTTTTAGGAATGTAAGTAACTTGAAATTGAGACCTAATTAGTGGTAATATTCGATTTTTGCTGTTTTTCCTGAGGACAGGTATTGCTCTTCTACACCCCACCCCTCAACCTCCTGTTTTTATGGGTTTTTATTAGATTGGATTCAATTATAGGTTGGCCATCACTAATCCGGCAATCGGTTATCTGGTTCCATCAGTAATCCGGCACTAATTTCGGCTAGCATAATTTCAAATCTCATCATTATACTGACTCAGAAATTGTGCAGATGGTTGTAAATTTACAGCAGCAAGCCAGTGGAGGAGAAAGCAGTGATGAAAATGAGGAAGATGTAGCAGAAAGAGTCTCTATTGATAGATTAACTAACCCTTTCAGGGTCCAGAGGCCAAATTTTTGGTGTGTGCCAGGGTCCAAGAATTTAAAAAAAAAATTGTTATTTTTTTCTTATGAAATGGTAGAGAATCTTTTTTCTGAAGGTAATAAAGCAAACAGTACAAAATTTGATGGAAAATTGACAAAATTATGCTCTCACGAATTTTGAGGTGCCAGCAATATTTCCGCATTGGCAGTTTTGCTGACTTTGACTCCCATTTTAGGTCAATTTCATTACTGCTGTTGACCAAATTCTTAGCTTTTCACTAGTATTACTTCTGTTCTATCAATTGAGCACAAGAAATCACCCAGACAGCTGTTTCAACTACAAATTTGGCCAATTTAATGCAAAGTTTAAAATATTCCAATTACAAAATAGGATCCAGAATAAACAATGCAGGCATTCCTGACACTAAACTAACATTTCCTCTGTTCATTAGTTACGTTTTCAGGCTTTATAAATGAATTCCATTTTGATTTTTTATTTGCATAATAAATTTTTATTCAAACCAAAAATGGAAGATTTACTGTTATGCAATATTGTAATACTAATTGTATAAATAATATCACCACATTTGTGAACATACATTAGACCTACCAGCTGGCACGTATTAGACGTGTGAGGTCATTTGTTTACTCTTGAACATCAGCGAAAATTTAACATTTCTGCTAATTTGAGCTCGGTTTCAAGCCATTTCCAGCACTAAAACCAATAAAAATCATCTCTATTTCTGTAATATATCTTTCATTCTGTTAAATGAGACCAAGAAATTGCAAATACAACTATAAAAAACATTCGAAAAACACTGCAAAGTCGCTGCTTTAATTGAAAATTACTCTGTTTTTTCTCTCATTAAGCACTGTATGCTGCAGGATTTGTTTTACGTGGTGCACAATTACCACATAGGTGTATTCTCTCATATCTAGGCTCAAATTTACCGCTCAGCTTATGTGAGCGAGCTGAGCTCATGGCGTAGAACTACAGTTTGGACCCTCGACTCAAAGCCGTAGAACTATAGCATAGACCCTGAAAGGGCTAAGTGTATTCTAACCTAATCACTCTGTAATCCGACAAACTCGATAATCCAGCACACTACAGGTCCCAATGATGTCGGATTAGTGATGGCTGACCTGTAGTGGGATGCCATAACTCATGATCAGTAATTCTTGGTTGTATTTTATTATCTGAGAAATATGGTAACTTCAATTTTTTTTATAAATACAGAATGAAAGACACGTGTAATAAGAGATGTCTGGGGTTGTGATTAATGAACAGAGGAAATATTGTTTTAGTGCCTGGAGTGTGTACAGTGTTTATTTTGGACTTTTTAAATTACAAATTTTTTAATTTTGTGAAAATTGGCCCCTGACTTCTGTGCACTTTATATGTAGTTTTGATAGTTGAATTCATGGTTTCTTGTGTTCAGTCAGTAGAGCAGAAGGCATACTAGTGAAATAGCTAAGAATTGGTTGAACTGAGCAATGGAATTTGCTTAAAATAGGCCTCAAAGTGGACAAAGTTGCTGATGCGTAAATTGCGCCTGCATAAATTTTCCATCAAATTTCATACTTCTGGCATCATTACTTTCAGAAAAAAGATGCTCACATTTTAGAAGACTTTTTGTTTTAAATGCCAGCACTGTGAGCACTTTTAATTTCATGGCTACTGACAGTGAAGGTGTTAAATACACCAATTTATTTTCTATCCTCTCATGAGCTTTTGAAAAACAGACAGTTTTATTCCCTTGTAACTTTCATTTCTCCTGATGACACATTTGTTTTTATTTGAAAGAGCAATTTTTTTTTATTTTGCAATATTAAGTACAATACTGTATACTGCTTTATATATTTCCATAGCAAACCTTATAATATTCAATTATATATATGTACCTGTTAAGTCAGTTTTGCATAAATAGCACATTATGTTTAATTTCACATTTCATTTTTTCCTATCTTATTCCTGTATTGCTGAACAAAGCCTTATAATTAATTTTTTTTTTGAACACACCGGCCGTATCCCACCGAAGCGGGGTGGCCCAAAAGAAAAAAACGAAAGTTTCTCCTTTTACATTTAGTAATATACAGTGGACCCTCGACCAGCGATGGCATCGATTAACGATAAATCTGACTAGCGATACATTTTATCGCAAAAATTTTGCCTCGATTAGCGCTAAAAAACTCGACCAACACTATTCCTTCCGTCTGAGACGTGTCCACTTCTGGCCAGTGTTTACAAGCCAGCCAGCCACAGCGGTCGCTTCCAAGCATACAATCGGAACATTTCATATTATCACAGCCTTTTTAGTGATTGCACCTGCAAAATAAGTCACCATGGGCCCCAAGAAAGCTTCTAGTGCCAACCCTACAGCAAAAAGGGTGAGAATTACTATGGATATGAAGAAAGAGATCATTGCTAAGTATGAAAGTGGAGTGCATGTCTCCGAGCTGGCCAGGCTGTACACAAAACCCCAATCAACCATCGCTACTATTGTGGCCAAGAAAACGGCAATCAAGGAAGCTGTTCTTGCCAAAGGTGCAACTATGTTTTCGAAACTGAGATCGCAAGTGATAGAAGATGTTGAGAGACTGTTATTGGTATGGATAAACGAAAAACAGATAGCAGGAGATAGCATCTCTCAAGCGATCATATGTGAAAAGGCTAGGAAGTTGCATGACGATTTAATTAGAAAAATGCCAGCAACTAGTGGTGATGTGAGTGAATTTAAGGCCAGCAAAGGTTGGTTTGAGAGATTTAAGAATCGTAGTGGCATACATAGTGTGATAACGCATGGTGAGGCTGCCAGTTTGGACCAAAAAGCAGCTGAAAAATATGTGCAGGAATTCAAGGACTACATAGACAGTGAAGGACTGAAACCTGAACAAGTGTTTAATGGTGACACTGACAATGTTGTGAAACACGTTAGGAATGTCATAAAGGAACGGGAGGTACAGGCCTCTATGGGCAGATATGTTGTGCGACAGAGGTCCAGTGACTCTCAAGCTGGTCCTAGTGGCATTAAAAGAAGGGAAGTAACCCCGAAAAAGGACTTGCCACCTCAAGTCCTAATGGAAGGGGATTCCCCTTCTAAACACTAAGACCATCAACACACTCCCCTCTTCCCATCCCATCAGTCATCACCAGATCTTCAATAAAGGTAAGTGTCATGTAACTGTGCATTTCTTCTTCAGTTTGTGTGTATTAAAATTAATATTTCATGTGTTAAAATTTTTTTTTTCAATACTTTTGGGTGTCTTGCACGGATTAATTTGATTTCCATTATTTCTTATGGGAAAAATTAACTTGACTAACGATTATTTTGACTAACGATGAGCTCTCAGGAACGGATTAACAGCATTAGTTGAGGGTCCACTGTATACAGGAGAAGGGGTTACTAGCCCCTTGCTCCTGGCATTTTAGTCGCCTCTTACAACATGCATGGCTTATGGAGGAAGAATTCTGTTCCACTTCCCCATGGAGGTAAGAGGAAATAAACAAGAACAAGAACTAGTAAGAAAATAGAAGAAAACCTAGCAGGGTGTGTATATATATGCTTGTACATGTATGTGTAGTGTGACCTAAGTGTAAGTAGAAGTAGCAAGACGTACCTGAAACCTTGCGTGTTTGTGAGACAGAAAAATGGACACCAGCAATCCTACCATCATGTAAAACAATTACAGGCTTTCATTTTACACTCACTTGGCAGGACGGTAGTACCTCCCTGGGTGGTTGCTGTCTACCAACCTACTACCTAGGTTATATTTAATTACCACTAGATAAATGTAATTCTGAGGGTAGGATTGCTGGTGTCTTTTTTTCTGTCTCATAAACGTGCAAGATTTCAGGTACGTCTTGCTACTTCTACTTACACTTAGATCACACTACACATACAAGTACAAGCATATAGTATATACACACACCCCTCTGGGTTTTCTTCTATTTTCTTTCTAGTTCTTGTTCTTGTTTATTTCCTCTTACCTCCATGGGGAAGTGGAACAGAATTCTTCCTCCGTAAGCCATACGTGTTGTAAGAGGCGACTAAAATGCCGGGAGCAAGGGGCTAGTAACCCCTTCTCCTGTATATATTACTAAATTTAAAAGGAGAAACTTTTGTTTTTCCTTTTGGGCCACCCCACCTCAGTGGGATATAGCTGGTACGATGAAAGAAGAGAGAAATGTAATTCTGTCACTTAATAGAACTAATATAAAAACAATATAATTATTTTTATTCTAGGTTACAATAAGAATATAACAAATACATGTACTGTACCTCAGATTCCAAAAGTTTCAGCAATTGTAGTATCTGAAGTTAACACAAAACTCAAATTTTTCAGTGTCACCCCAGTTATTGGCCCTACGGCAGCGTCAGGATGCAGAGAACGGTGTTGCAATTAAAGTATATGCTATGGACTTGGGGGGTGACACATCCACGACATTTAGTCAGGCTGTCACCAATTTTATTACCTGCACTCTAGAGAGCCCTGAACGAGATCCTGCTGTTGTTACTCGTAATGTACGTCAGTTTATGTCTGGGATGAAGAATTACTTGGTTACAAGTGGTGAGAAGGAATTTGAAGCAATAGTAAAGAGACAACGAAGTAATGTAAGTATTTGTGAATTTATGTATATTCTGTAGGTAAATATAGTTTACAATGCCTGCACTTTAAAGGAGGGGTTTGGGATATTGGCAGTTTGGAGGGATATGTTGTGTATCTTTATGTGTGTATGCTTCTAGACTGTTGTATTCTGAGCACCTCTGCAAAAACAGTGATAATGTGCGAGTGTGGTGAAAGTGTTGAATGATGAAAGTATTTTCTTTTTGGGGATTTTCTTTCTTTTTTTGGGTCACCCTGCCTTGGTGGGAGACGGCCGACTTGTTGAAAAAAAAAAAAAAAAAAATATAGTTTACTGATTAATCAGAATAGGGAATTATTAGAGCAGTTTTAGTTGAGGATGATTTTGTAAAGATTATAAGTTTTTTGATACAGTATGGCTTAAATAGTAGTTACTCATACCATTGGTAATAGATTCCTTAGAGATACTTAAATTAGATTTTTGGAGGTTATACCCAAATTTTCAATAAATTTTGACAAAGCAAAACAGTGCATACATACTAATTATGACATTAATATGCACACAAATATTCCATAAATTTAAACAATCTACACTTACATAATGTAATTAAAAGCTTTAACCAGTATCTTAAAATGTTGTTATATACCTAGCAAAAATGTGCACTATTGAATGTAGTCAGCCAGCTGGGATTTATTCGCTTGATATCCCAAATAGCCAGTGTCGTCATGTTAACTTGCTTAGCACACATTTTAAGGTGACTGGGGGAATTCTTGAGTGTCAGATAGAAAAACTTGATTGATGAATGTTTTGTAAAACTGAATATAACTGCTAAGGATGTAAAATGTTTTATATGGTGCATGCAAATTACAAAGAAAGGAAGGTAAGATTCTGACTGAAAATAGCACTTGTGGTACATAGTTTTTGTTATAATTTGAGCATTTTGAGCACATAATGTAAGTAAAGGGTAGACATAGCTTTTATATTTGGTAGATGGCAACTATCTACAGAGGTACTGCCCTCCTTCTCTTTGTGAAACAGAATCTCATTAAATGGCTAGCACTGCCATAATTGCCGTAAGATGACTGATATAATTGCATGTAAGATGACTGGTAAACCTTACAAATATCTACTTGCGTTCAGTGTTCACTTTGCTTTATTTTCCTGTGTTTATTATGTAGCTGCAACTTATTTATGCAATATTTTCTTTTCATGTTAGATATGGTCTGAGACTAGGCTGTGGGGTTCATGCTCCATGGAATCATAGATATATATATATATGTCAGTAGATTTCTACATGTAGATTGGTAAATTTTTCCGGTCACTGCTTAAAACCCGTACAGTTGTATTGTAAAATGCAACAGACTGTGACTGGGAATACAAAATTGGAGCTATCCTTTCCTTCCTTGGATCATATCTGATTCTCTCTCATTCCTCAGCATTGCATGGTCCAGATGGGTTTAGCACTTACCCGTGAATGTATAATAATTCTAGGATATTAAAAAAAATTGTTAACTTGAACCCTGTTTACTTTTGTATTCATTTTTTTTTGACTTGCAAGAGGTCACAACTTGCTTTTCCACACACAGGGCACTACAGATAGAAAGTAGATTAATTATCCTGGAGACTATAATAAACATATAGAGCAGTCTACATGCTGAAATCACCATATAAAAATAAGTGTTCAAATATTTAGGTATAGTAACTGGGTTATTAAGATGAGTGTAACTCTTATTTCTAGTTTGCAACAGTTTTAAAACATGCATGTTCTTATGATTCTGTAATGAATTAGGAAAAGTTTTTATAGTGTTCTAATACTGCTTACTGTTTTCTCTGACAGCTGAAGGCAACAGAGTTTCTTAATCTGGATGCTATCTTGGAAGATGTTCTGGTCCGACTTGTGGTTCGCCCTCTTTGGAATCACATCAACAAACTTTTTGTGGAATCATATTCAGCCAATGGCTCAATCCAATTGTTGGCTGCAAATATGAAATATGCAAAATCGCAGCCAAAGAACCGTCTTGGTATAAGGGTAAGTGGGTTAGAAACATTGTATTTGATGGTACATGCTACTAAATATAATTATTTACAACAATATGATAAATCTAAGGTAGTAGGTTGGTAGACAGCAACCGCCCAGGGGGGTACTACCGTCCTACCAAGAGAGTGTAAAACAGAAGCCTGTAATTGTTTTACATGATGGTAGGATTGCTGGGGTCTTTTTTTGTCTCATAAACATGCAAGGTTTCAGGTACATCTTGCTACTTCTACTTACACTTACGTCACACTACACATGCATGTGCAAGCGTATACATGTATATACACCCCTCTGGGTTTTCTTTTATTTTCTTACTAGTTCTTGTTCTTATTTATTTCCTCTTACCTCCATGTGAAAGTGAAACGGAATTCTTCCTCCGTAAACCACGTGAGTCGTAAGAGGCGACTAAAATGCTGGGAACAAGGGGCTAGTAACCTCCTCTCCTGTATATATTACTAAATATAAAAGGAGAAACTTTCGTTTTTTCTTTTGGGCCACCCTGCCTTGGTGGGATATGGCCGGTTTGTTGAAAAAAAAAATATATACAATGGACCCCCGGTTCACGTCATTAATCCGTTCCTGAGAGCTCATCGTAAAGCAAAATTATCGGAAAGTGAATCAATTTTCCCCATAAGAAATAATGGAAATCAAATTAATCCGTGCAAGACACCCAAAAGTATGAAAAAAAAAAACTTTTACCACATGAAATATTAAGTTTAATGCAATAGAATAATTTCAGTAGCAATAATAAAAATAGAATAAACACAATAGAATAATTGACACTTACCTTTAATGAAGATCTGGTGATGATTGATGGGATGGGAGGAGGGGAGAGTGTCGAAGTTTTTAATGTTTAGAAGGGGAATCCCCCTCCATTAGGACTGTTCAGGTTTCGATCCTTCAGCCTCTATGTACTCCTTGAATTCATGCACATATTTTTCAGCCGCTTTCTGGTCTGAACTGGCAGTCTCACCATGCCTAATCACACTATGTATGCCACTACGATTCTTAAATCTTTCAAACCAACCTTTGCTGGCCTTAAATTCACTCACATCACCACTAGTTGCAGGCATTTTTCTAATTAAATCCTCATGCAACTGCCTAGCCTTTTCACAAATGATCGCTTGAGAGATGCTATCTCTAGCTATCTGTTTTTCATTTATCCACACCAGTAACAGTCTCTCAACATTTTCTAACACTTGCGATCGCTGTTTTGTAATCACAGTTGCACCTTTTGCAAGAACAGCTTCCTTGATTGCCGTTTTCCTGCTCACTATAGTAGAGATGGTTGATTGGGATTTACTATACAACTTGGCCAGGTCCGATACACGCACTCCACTTTCATGCTTTACAATTATCTCTTTCTTCATTTCAGTAGTCATTAGCACCCTTGGTCTTGAAGGGTTGGCACTAGAAGCTTTCTTGGGGCCCAAGGTGACTTATTTTGCAGAAACAAGCAACAGAAACAGTGATAATATGGATAATATGGAATGTACCGAATGTATCCTTAGATGCGCGCACACTGGCTGGCTTGTAAACACTGGCACACACGGGGCAGTTCAGGCCACATGTGGACACGTCTCGTACGAATCGTATCGCGTACCGGGTTTTGTTATGGGAACTGGGGCAATTTTTTGGCTATATAACGCTTCGGATACCGGATTTATCGGTTACCGGTGACTTCGCGAACCGGGGGTCCACTGTATATATACACACACATACTATATACATACATACTGTATATATACATACATACATACATATACACACACATACATATATACATATACACACACATACATACATATACACACATACATACATATACACACACATACATACATACACACATTTACACACACCCCTCTGGGTTTTCTTCTATTTTTCTTACTAGTTCTTATCCTTGTTTATTTCCTCTTATCTCCATGGGGAAGTGGAACAGAATTCTTCCTTCGTAAGCCATGCATATCGTAAGAGGCGACTAAAATGCCGGAAGTCAGAGGCTAGTAGTCCCTTCTCCTGTATATATTACTAAAGTTAAAAAGAGAAACTTTCGTTTTTCTTTTTGGGCCACTCTGCCTCAGTGGGATATGGCCAGTTTGTTGAAAGAAGAAAAAATGGCTTTTTTTTTATTCGTGAGAACTTGTTTCCAGTTTCAGAGAATATGTAGTATATTTGTTCTTATACTGATTATAGGCATCCTTGTCCTTTTAAGATCCAGTTCTAAGATAATACATATTGTATAAACTCTTATCTATCTATATTGAAGACATAAATGTAGAAGTGCCTTTAAGGTTAAATTTTTATTACATAATGTACTAGTATACTATTGTTATTCATTTTTTCATTCATATGAAAATTAATCCTTAAAATGTTCACCCCTCAAATTGAAAGCCCACTTTCTTTGTCCACAATTTAAAAAAACCCCCCCCCCCCCAAAAAAAAAAAAAAAAAAAAAAAAACTACCAAAAACTACAAATTAGATTTAATACTTTTGAAATTATATAAACAAAGGTTGGTATTTGGGAGCACTTTATGCTCATTTCCTGGCTGTTTCTCTAGTATGCCTTCCATGCTACCCATTGATAACTAGGAAGTGACAGACTTTGGTAATTTGGCAAATTCACTTATGTCCCCAGGCCTCCTGTGTAATAATTCTTTCCCCCCAAATTTGACGATTTTCCCTATTTCTCAACTGATAAGCTTGGACATGGTTTAGGTCATATAGGAGGGTAGGGGCACCCCTTACCCTTCCCTTTCCTTCCCAGGAAAGTTGCCCCAAATCAGCAGTTTCTGCAGTTTTGACACCTATTTCAGGTCACCTCTGGTCCTAACCCTACCAAAATCTTCTCAATTTCACTAGTATCTTCTGTTCTGCCAATTAGCACTAAGAAACAGCCAATAAAACCATGAAAACCACCTTAAAAAATGTGCCAAAGTCACTGTTATGACCCAAATGCAGGGTCAGAAATTAGCTGTTCCAATCATGCTGAAAGCAAGTTATGCATCATGGATTTTCAGTTTTCTGACAAACAAAACAAAGTAGTAGTAAAGAGAAATTATTAAAATATAAAGCTCAGTATCCCAAGGCTCATTCCTGGCACCTTTACCATTTCTTGGCATCCTGTTGGATATAGATAAAAACCCCGACACGAATGACTTATACCGAGTTCAGTGACTTTCACCGAGCCAATATTTTGATGAAAAAACGTTACTTATTCCGATGATGACTTAATCCGGGGGTCCACTGCAATGGGAGAATGTGTAAAATAAATCCATTGAAAAACGGGCACCATGGGTACAATAAGTGAACATTGTATCAACATCAGTGGGTCCAGAATGTTTATATAAACATTACCGAAACAAGTGTAGATGTTCTCAAGTGCCAGATCAATTGGGCTGTGATGGATATGCATGAGCAAGTGGACAGCCAGCACTAATTAATAGCCTGGTTGATCAGGCAACCACCAGACCAGCCTGGCTGTGAGAATATGAAAACTCAAAAGCTTTCAAAGGTATATCAAAGGATGCTGATCATTATAGCATAATAAAAAGTGATGGACAGTTTGAGGGTTGATCTAGGCTCTTCATTCAAAAAATTTCTTCAATGCAGCACATTTTTATTAATGTTTTACACAGGTCCTCTTTACTTGACCCCAGAATTTATGATAACGGTTATTAACATTTAAAATTGTGTTTCTTCCTTTTGCAGTCAGAGTTGTCACCACCAAGTGGACATAATCTAGAAGTTATACGCAGTCTTTTAACACGTATGCAGAAACTGTTTGCCCCACGAGAGAAATTAGAACTCCTCTTGGATACCATCTCACACATATACAGAGCCGTATGTGTTACTTTATCATTTAACTAATTTAATATCATTACAAATATATTGCTGATTGTACCTTTTAGGATATTTATTTCATGTACAGTAATTTGCATTACTGTACCTATAAATATAGTTTGTAAATGTGATATTGATCATTTACTTTTTAAAAATGCACTGTATTTTACTCAAATATTTTATCCAAACTCTTACTAAGCTTAATTTAAAAAAAAAAAAAAGAAAAAAAAAAAGAAAGAATAATTCACATATAAGAATAGTACTTACTTGGTTGGTATATAGCAACTGCACAGGGAGGCACCACCATCCTGCCATACACGTATGAAACCTGTTAATTGTTTCACACTGGTAAGATTGGTGTCTCTTCTTTGTCTCATGGATAAGAGAGAGGTGAAAGTTAATTAACTAAAGGAAGAGACAGGAAGATATAAGCCACTATTAGGAGAAAAATGAAGTAAATCACAGAAGGGGTGGAACTTGAACCTATGGCAAGACAGTCTTAAAACTTCCAGGCCAGTTTTAGGATTGTCTTGATTTGTTTGTAATCGTGTTCTTAACTCACTAGAGAGGTGGACTAGAGAGGGTACAGGTAATGAAGTCAGAGATATTGTATAGATTTAAGAATGTAGTGGTAGTATGCAGCTGAAGTTTGTGGGTATAGGAGGGTGGGTTGATGAATAAGAAACATGTTTATCATTATTGGTTATCATTATTGCCAATTTTTTTGTTTTTTCTTTTTTTGCCTGCACAAAAGACTTTTTCAGTCAAGTACAGGAGAACACTGGAGACAGTAGTAGTAGTAGTAGTAGTTTTGGTGTAATCAGGCCCTAATACCAAAAGCATAGACATGCAGCCAGAAGATAGGTGATTGACTTGCAATGACATCACTGGTGAGTGCAGCCCACTAGAGGAAGTAGGTCATACCAAACAGTTGTTTAGCAAAGGAGTTGCAGATTTTCCCTGTTTGAAAATGTCATGGTGCTGCTGTCTCAGACAAGTATCATATTATTGATGGTATAAAACAAGAAATTAAAACATATGCAATACTTAGGTATCTATTACTGAACTGTTTTTTGTTGCACAGCAGGCTTTTTCAGTCAGATATACAGGAACACTGAAGATGGTAGGTTGGCAGACCAATCATTTCAAAACTACTCCAGTACTACTATCTCAAGTGTCCTCCTGTATTTGACTGAAGAAGCCCGTTGTGCAGGCAAAACATTTCAACAATAAAGATACCCAAGTGTTGCATGGCTTATTTATCAACTTGTTGGTATTGTATGCAAGTAATATGATAGGAGGGGAGGGTGGATGTGGATGGGAAGAGGAATGATTGATGATATGATAAATTTAGGTAGTAAGGGAGAAAAAGTTAGCATATGAGAGATTTTCACGAAGTAGAAAAGGCACAGTAGAAAGGCACAGTATACAGTGGTACCTTGAGTTTCGAACAACTCCCAACTCAAACAATTATGTAAGTGTATTTTTGTAAGTGCTTTTGTAAGTGTATTTTTGGGGGTCTGAAATGGACTTGTGGGAACAAATTCATTCGGTATTGGCACTCGAACAACCTTCTGGAACAAATTAAGTTCACAACTCGAGGTACCACTGTATAGAGAAAAATGAGGTTGAGTAGTGAAGGAGTGCAAAAGGAGAACCCATGGAAACAAGGGGTGAAACTTTGTCTGCAAATTTTGCTGAGATTAAGCTAGTTTGGGAGGGAGAAAGCCTGAGTAGGAAATGGACCTAGCAGTTAAAAACAAGAGGGAAAATGCAGGGAATATTCAAAATATTCTGTTGAATGTTGATAATGAGGAAGGCAATAATTTCATGTGTGAAAAAATGCATGAGACATTGGGTAGAATGAGAGGGGATGCAGTAGCTGGGACAGAAGGGTTTAAGGCAGATGTTAAAAGCAGGTGGGGATATTTGTGTTGGAGTGATTGGTATATTTGTTCAGTATATGTATGAAAAGTGAGGATACCTAAGGATTGTCATTGGATGCATAGTTCCTTTGCATAAAGGAAAATGACCAAGAGAGTGTAAGAATTATAAGGGAACAAGCATGTGAAGGGTGGTGGACTAATTTGGGAGGGTACGTAATAAAAAAAAGGAAATTAAAAGTGAACATGGGAAAGAGAAAGGTAAAAGAGTAACAAAAAATTTAGGTAATGAAAAATTGGATTTCAGATTGGAAAGAGGGATTATAGAGGAAGTGAATGTGTTCAGATATTTGGGAGTGGACTTGTTGGCTAATGGATCTATGAACCACATAATTGACAAGGGAAAAAGGTGAGTGGTCATTGAGGTATCTGTGGAGACAAAGAACATATACCAACACTTGTATAGGTGTGAAGTATGGGTTTTAAATGTTGCAGTGCAGAAGTGGCGGGGGGCAGAGAGAGATGTGCTTTAGAGCAATGTGTGGTGTGAATATATGCAGAGGAGGAGGAGGTACAGTGTTACTAAAATATTATCCAGAGGGCTGATGTAGGGTTATTGAGGTGGTTGAGGAAAGGTTGGAGGGAGGTGGGGTAAAGGAAGTTTTGAATACAAGGTGCTTGGACATCTAACAGGCATGTGTAAGTGTGTTAGATAATAGTGGAGGTAAGTGGTGTATATGACTAATGTGCTGTAGTAGTATGAGCAAGGTAACATGAAGGGATTCAGGGAAACCGGTTAGCTGGAATTCGAGTTCAGGAAGTAGGAAGTACAGTGCCTGCACTGTAGGAGTTGTAATGTCATCGCATCTCTGGCAAGACGGTGATAGTTAGTGATGGTGAAAGTGTTTCTTCTTTTTCAGGTTCCCCTAACTCAGTGGGAGACAATCAGTATAAAAAAAAGTTAAATTTGGAAGAATTATTATTGAAAGAGTTGAAAAGATAAGACAGAATAGGATTGCAGAGGTGAACAAGGAGGATTTAGGAAGGATAGATGTGTAGATAGATGTGGCAGTTTGGAGGGATATGTTGTGTATCTTTATATGTATATACTTCTAAACTGTTGTATTCTGAGTACCTCTGCAAAAACAGTGATTATGTGTGAGTGAGATGAAAGTGTTGAATGATGATGAAAGTATTTTCTTTTTGGGGATTTTTTCTTTCCTTTTGGGCCACCCTGCTTCGGTGGGATACAGCCAGTTTGTTGAAAGATGATGGATAGACAAAAGGTTTACATTGAATCATATAGGTGAACAATCATATTACCTTACTAGAAAGCAATATAAGTTTGAATGTGTTAGTATATTTACTAGTAATTGTAATACACTTTATAAAAACTAGAAAGCTAGATCAGAACACTTGGTTCTTTCGTTGTAGATAAGTGAACATTTCTTTAATCATATTTCTGGTGTACCTTACTAGAAAGCAATATAAGTTTGAATGTGTTTCAGTATATACTGCTAATTTTAATGTGTTTTATAAAAATTAGAAAGAAAGTTCAGAACACTTGGTTTGCTCATTGTAGATGTATGAGAATGGTGACACTTCTGGCTCGGGCGATGCAGATGACCTTGTTCCAATGATTATGTGGGTATTGAGTCAGTCAGGCATGGTGTCTGCAGAGGTGGAAGCAGACTACATGTGGGGTTTGCTTCTCCCAAGTGCCTCTTCTGGTGAAGCCTCTTACTACCTTGAAGCTTTTCATTCTGCTATTCATGCCCTCAAGAATCTCTCTCCATCACCAGAGTCTTCACCAGGAAACAGTCTCGATTCAGTTAGACAGGTAATGTTTGATACTGAAATAATCAGAATATTTGAGTACTTTTCATTTCCCAAAATATGCTCTATTATTTAGAATGTATCCAGATTTTAGAAAATTATTAATTTTAAGGCTGCACTTATGGGTTTAGTGCTTATTTCTGATTGTAATAATAATAATATTAATTTTAAGAATTAAATAATTTGCTCTGACATAAATTCAGTTAAAAAAATTAGATAATTTCTTGTATTTTGATCTTAACTGGGTATATTACTTATATGTATGGTATGATACTAGTTAAAGGTCTAGTGCTTATTAGTATCATTCACAGTATAATAGCAGTGCTGAAATAGTCAAAAGGATTCATGCTGCCAGCTTCCATCTTTCCACTACATCAACCAGATTAGTGATATATTAGATATGGTACCTGAAACACAAAATGAAACCAAAGCTGAAAAATTTATGCAAACTTAATTTTGTATTTCTCGTGATTTCTACTTTTGTTGAACCTCTTAATATAACTAGGTGCTAAACCCTCAAGGGTCATGCAACATAAGCACTCCTAACAGTCTAATAATTTGTACTTCAGTGTCAGCAGCATTAACACACACCATAACAGTTAATATTTCCTTTTATTATTTTGTGGCAGCCAGTGTTTTCGCATGACGGCAAAAAGATTTTAGTTTCTCCCCCACATAATCTCGTCTTATCAGCATAGTAAACTCTTTTTTTCTTTCTCGACGAACCAGCCATATCCAATTGAGGCGGTGACCTAAAAAGAAAAACGAGGAAGAATTCTTTTCCACTTCCCTATGGAGTTCAAAATAATTCTGTGCTGATTTGACCTAAGATCTTTTTTCTTTTCTTAACTCTTTGAAGCCACTCATGAGTGCATTCATTTTTGACTTCTACATTCATTTCATTGTTGAAATGCTTTGGCTTTGTCCAGACCTTGGACCCATTATGTACCTCTGTAATCCTTTGATTATGGCCCACAGGATGGATATGGGGTACATAAAGCTATTAAACTAAAAAAAAAAAACTCATTAAAAATCGACCAGAGACAGGAACATCACTGACGCTCGTTACATTTAACACATATTTGATATCTTGACTAGCAGACCCATGTCCTTTTTTACAATTTACAATGGTCTTGGGAATCAGTGCTAGGATAATAGTCCATTACTTCTTTGTCATGTACTATTGGTTGTATATTATCGTATTCTATTGCCCACTTTCTTGATTAATTCCACTGGTTTTTTTTCTCGAGGGTAAGATAATTTTTATTTCTCTAGCCTTTGTTCACTATTTTCTGGGTTTGGAGGCTTTTTCTTGGTCTTATCACTCTTATTAGTTACTGGTTGTATTTTATGATCCTGGGAAGAGTGAGTGGTGAACTGTGGCAGAAATACAGATAAACTCGATTCAAAAAGTTAAAACTTTGATTTCCGTTTCTTAATTTAGTGTGAATTTGTCCAGAAGTAGAGAATAATATAATCAAATTAAATTCTAAACCTGAGAGGGTCACACAGCACTGCTGGGAAGGATGTGTGAAAGGTGGAATGTGCAAAGGTGATGAGGGAATGAAGGGCAGGAAGTGTGTGAGGGCAGGGGTTTGTAGGGATACAAGAGGAAAAGTAAAATCACAGTTAGTGCAGAAAGTTATTGCTAAAAAGTTAGTCTGCATCAAAGGTGGAACTGTCAGCAAGGTCAGTGAGTTAGTGTGTTGGGCAACAGAGATGACGGAAGTGAATTCTTCATGCCTGCTGATAAGATACGTTGAACTAACAATGCAATCCGATGGTCCTCACAGAGAAATACTGGGCATTCTTCAACAAGATAACGGTTGGTTGCAGAATTATCAAGAGATTACTGAAAAATAAACCGAGTGAGGAATACCCTTGTGGAGAAATTGGGAGGTCATGAACAGTTGATTGAGCAGCTGAGTCTGCTTGTTCATTACCCTGAACATTGACGTGGTCAAAGACCTGGAAGAAGCTAACATCTTTGCGTTTACAAGAAATGCGGCATAACCAGAGTTAAATGCAAAATAAGAAAATCCTCTTAACTAATCCCCATGATTCAGTGGGACCCTTTCCTAGAGGAAATGAAGAGCATTAAAATCACCTAATAACAAGATGGGCGGAAGTAAGGAAAAAATCAGATAATGGATATCAGGTATAGATGATGGGTGAGAAGGGAAAAGATACAAAGAGCAGACTACATGTTATGTGCCCAAATATAAATGGCTTGCAATGTGAAGAAGATAAGTACAAGCAAAAAGCCAAGAGTAAGGAGTATCACTGCACATATTAAATGTGTGCAATGTATTATTGGGAAAAGAATGAAGCAATTGCTATTAAATAGCCAGAGTTTAGCACTTAGTTTTGATTATTATAATATTAGATAGCCAGAGATGGGGAAAGTCAACAGTGGGATGTGATTTCAAATCTTTTTTTATTTTGATACAAAGGGATACTTGGGAGAAAAAGACTAGGAGCTCTTGTCAGTTTCCCTTGTATTTTCTGATATTCCACTGTAATAAAGCCATTATCAGAAAGTAGCACAGTGACAGCAGAAAACAGGCAGTTCGTAGGGAATGGGGTGGTCAGTAATGTTAATATGTGGTAGCAATGGGAAGGTAGAAATAAGCAATGTGTAGGGGGTTGCAGGGGGTGAGAATGAAGGTAAAGTAGGGTGGGTGTCCATTTCAACTTTTGTATCAAACACCAATGTGTCCTTAAGAGTTTCTGAAGACAAGGGCATAGCAGGAAACATGAGTAGGAAAAGGCAAATAAAGCAGAGGGTGAAGGAGACATTGGTAATTGTCAAAATTGTAGGAAACAGAGTAGAGATGTCATCAGAGGAAGGAATCTGGTTAGTCAGTGAGGAAAAGGAGCCTTAAGTAGGGATGGATGGATATCCCTAAGTAGAAGAGATCCTCTCAACTGAAGCAAAGGTTGCTGGAAGGTTACCTAGTTCAGGAAAAAATAAAATTCAGTGTGGTAGATCTCTCTGCTTTTATTTTCAAGAATTTCCATCACTGGGCCCAGGTTTTGTAGGTCACTTTCTAGGCATATCACATGACTATTTTACCTGGAACAAATTATGCAGATGACTTGTAAAGCTTGAATAACTGACCTTAATAAACTATGCTTACTCTGATTTATATATATTATCATTTTTTTTTATTAATACATTGGCCGTTTCCCACCAAGGCAGTAGCAAATTGGTAGTAATAATAGCTCAGGAATTTTCTTTAAATTGATGAATAACCATATAGTGCACGGGCTTTGTAAACCAACCAATCTAGCAAAGAGTAAGGGCATATGACTAGTTAAAGCCCATTAGCAGTGTTTAAGCTAGGTGTAGAATAAGCTTCAGTTGGGAAATATTTTAAAATAAGCATTGGTTGTTTATAGAATCTCATTTAAAACCTAACACTGTCATTTACTTTATAAATTTGTAGGATGTGTCCATGGTGTCAGATCAGGGCATCATGAAGATAGTCATACCAGATGAGAAGAATGGCAGTATAGTTACTCGTACATTGCCTATTCGACCTGCCACTACCACACGTGAAGTATGCAAGATGATGGCACACAAGATGAGAGTTACAAATCCCCAAGATTATGGGCTATATAAACTAGTGGATGGTCTTGGTAAGTACATGGTCACTTTAATATTGAATTTGAACAAGGTAAACTATATATAATAGGATTTTCATAGTGTACTCAAAACTCTGATTCCAAATTTGTATTTATATAAAGTTCTGAAGTTAGTGTTACCATTCATAAATTCTATAACTTTCAGCAACAATCATTAATTAGAAGAATTTTCCTAATTGTGAATTATTTTAAGTTGGATCATATTTCTCAGGTTTTGAAACCAGGATATCCTTTGTGTGAGCAACAATTTTTATTTTTATTTTTTTTTAATTTAATTATTTTTTCTGAAAAATGAATTGCATATTTACATTATTTGTTTGTTTTAAGTGAATTACTTTTAATTACATTTAAGCTAGTTGTAATGTTCACCCATTTCCTCACAACTTGTCTTAAAATCTGCCCTGCAAATATCCAATCAGATGCATAAATACAGCTGTCCTATTTCATCTGGTCAGTGGTTAACAATAGGTTCATATATATGCTACACTGCAGAGGACTATCACAGGTTTGGGTAAGCTTGGGGGGTTTCCTATCCCTAAATGAGGGTATACCATTCTCTACAGGTATACTATTGTATGTTTTGTCCCTCTATTTATTTGTGAACTCTGTGAAATATTGTTTAACATCCTGTCAAATGTATGCGCTACAATGGTTGAACCTCAATCTACGAGTTTCAGCTGTTGTCAGGCTGGGTGCTCATTCTCTATTGGCTTGAAGCTCTGCCCCTGGAATGAAAAGCAACCATAATTTTAATTAAAAATGTACTCGCTAAATTTACTGTACCCAAATTTCCTTTCTTTTAGGATACCCTTTTGACTGTCAATACAGTACTAACAAGGTTACAGCAATATTTATTGATAGTCTCAAACAATTGAAGGAATAATAGGAATTGTCTTCATTAAATTTCCCTCAAAATTTGCTTAATTAAAGAATTTTTGATATAATCCTAACACCAACAGGACTTTGAAAAAGCAGTAAATGACATGCTCATGAACTCTGCCAGAGGCAGATGTGTGGAACTCTGTGCTCATCAAGAACTGCAAGAAACCCCTTCTACATGCCCTAAATATTATATGAAGAGAGAGTGTAGACAGGAGTCATCCCACAGTTGCTAAAAAAACAACAGATATAACCTCACTCCAGTAGGTTTAGCGCTTCATTTTTTATTATAATAATAATCTCACTCCACAAAGGTGGCAGTAAAGCAATTGCAAAGAATTAGACTGCTAGATTCTTATGATGTGGGATGTTAATGCTATGAAAGTGTTATAAGAAACAAGATTGCCAACCACTTGGATACCCAACAATTGTACAACCCAGGGGAGCATGGGTTTAGAGCAGGTTGCTCCTGCCTCACAACTACTGGACCACTATGACATGGTCTAGGGTACACTAGAGGACAAAATGCAGATGTATACACAGACTTTGTGAAAGCCTTCAACAAGTGCGATCATAGTGTAATAGCACACAAAATGCATGACAAAGGAATAGCAGAAAAACCAGGTTGATGGATCTATAACTTCGTAACACATAGAGCACAGAGTAATAGTAAGCAAAGTAAAGTTAGAAGTGGCTACAGTGAAAAGCTCTGTTCCACAGGGTACAGTACATGCTCCCATCCTTTTCCTCAAAGCTGACATAGACCGAAATGTAAGCCACAGCACCGTATCCTCCTATGCTGATGATACCAGAATTTGCATGACTGTCATCCATTGAGAACACTGCATATTTCCAAACTGACATTAATGAAGTCTCTAAATGGGCCCTTGGAAAACAGTATGAAGACCGATTTCAATTACTCTATGGAACACTTTAGGAAATAACTGGATTGGAGTATAAAAACTACAAAATAGAGCGAAAAACTAATGTAAAGGACGCGAGAGTGATTGTCAGAGAATCTCACTTTCAAAGATCACAACAATGTCTCTACCACATCTGCTAGGAAAATGATAGGATGGATAATGAAAACCTTCAAAACTAGGGATGCCAAGCCAATGATTCTTCAGATTGCTTGTTCTCTGTTGGCTTGGGTATTGCTGTACACAATGGCTCCTTTCAAGGCAGGTGAAATTGCAAACCTGGAGAATATAAAGAAAACTTTCACTGCAATATGATAAAGCACCTAAATTACTGGGAATGGTTAAAGTCGTGTACTCTTTTTGAATGCAGGCAAGAAAGATGCATGATAATTTACATTTGGAAAATTCTAGTCTATTCCCAGAGCTGCACACGGAAATCACTCCATATGAAAGCAAAAGACTCGGAAGGCAGTGCAAAAGCATGGGTGCACGAGTACGCTAAGAGACAACACAATAAGTGTCAGGGGCCCAAGATTGCTCAACTGCCTCCTAGCATCCATAAGGGGGGGATTACCAAGAGACCCCCAGCTGTCAACAGGGAGCTGGACAGGCACCTAAAGTCAGTACCTGACCAGCCAGGCTGTGGTTTGTATATTGGCTTGTGTACAACCAGCAGTAACAGTGGCTTGATCCGGGCCTCAGGCGTTGACCCATGAAAGGCCCTCCAGGTTTACCTCAAAATGTTTTCACCATGTGATGTTTATGATTATCATCGTGCAGCACCTGGGGAACAGGATTCTATCTGAGGTAGGAAAGGAATAGTAGTTTCTTGAATCAAGAGCTCCTCCACCAATTTTTTATTAGATGATCCTTAAATTAAGAATTGACCATAAACTTTCATTGAAAATGTGCTCACTGGATTTCCCCACACCTATTACCTTGTTTTATTTTTCATTTATCTTTCTTTTTAAGGTGGGGAGGCTCTTCATCAAAGAAAATAGAATGATCCTATCTTGGATAGTCTCCCATTACTTAAACCCTATGTGACAATGGGCTTAGCACTTTTCCCCTCCTGTGATTAAAATACAGTATGTATAGTAATATTTGAGATAGGGCATCAAATCTGAATAAAAATCAATATTGATAGCATCTCTAAGGAACCAATTAAATATAGCAATTTGCCTTGATAAGAGATTTAAAGGTGAATATTTCCCTTCCTGAGATTTAGGTTTTCTTCAGGTATAGCCCAAACTGCTTACCACTTCTCCCATAAAGTTCTGCACCAAAATAGGAGAAATGGAAGATGGGTATTAAACTATAACAAATTTGCCAGATTAGTGCTTATCCTAATTAGCTTCTCACATCTGCTGGGTCCATGGTCACATGGATGTTCTGGGCAACGAGCAGGCAGACTGGGCGCCATGTTTCATAAAGGGGTATTCTATTCTTTGACTATTTTGCTGTAATCTCTAGCCACCTACACAACCATTGGCAACAGCTTTGGTTTGAGTTGATTCATAAACTATATTCTATCGAGCCATGTTTAGGTTTCTGGTCTTATCATTGATGCTATGGTTGGGAGGCTACTCTCCCTGTCTTCGCATCAAGCACATACATCTCACTCATGGGTATCTTATGAAGAGACGCCTAGTGCCACTCTGAGAATTGTCTAGTTCCAATATCGGTTTCATATTCTTTTACTGGCCTATCTACCAGCAGGAACACAAAATTTACCTCTAATGTCATCACTGCTCTAATGCCCTTACTTTATCTTGCCCTCCTTGACAACCCCATGTTTGACATATCCCCTCTGACTTTTTGTCAGAAACAGCTTTATTATACCAACTTTGATAATATCTCTTTTAGCATTCCTCACTGACCTTCCTAGCTACCTCTTGTTATACTCTTCACCCTACCCTGCAGAGCTGTATGACCATTATGGGTTTAGTGCTTAGTTGTGATTATCATAATCACCTGCAGGTGGCATGATAGTCAAAAGTGATAAACTGGTAACCTCAGGTAATAATCTCAAATAAGCACAAGGCCTTCATAAATCCACAACTGACAGCAATATCACAAGTCTTCCAAATTGTTATATAGTAAAACAGCAGGTAATTATTTGCAATTCCACACAATAAAAAAAGTTTGACAGCTTAAGAACCAAATTTTTGTTAATTGTTTATTGGGGACTGGGGGCAGGGGCAGCTATTGTTGTGATAACAGCTGTAATGATGGTAACTATCTGTTTATGGTTATGGAGATCTTTGCCTCTGCTATGTACTCTTGAACTAGGTCTTCATTTCAGTTAGACTTTGCTTAGAAGGGTTTATAAAATCATATATTATAGTCACTTTAATCCCCCAGGAACCATTTTGCTTGCTTAAACTAAATCCTTGGGGGTGGGCGCTCTGGTTAGGCAAATCCAGGAAGAAGACTGTATTAACCCTGAAAGGATAAACCAAGATAGCTGAAAGCCAGTGTGGTTTATAAGGTCCTTGGTTGTCTAGGTCTCTAGTTTTCCTGTTTGATAAATGGGGGGAGCAATTGCATGGAATTTCATCATATGCTTTGATACACCTGTGAATTGAACCACTTACTCTTACTACGAAGTTTGTAGTATCACTATGTACTCTTGTTAATTCTTGCTGAATTATAGCACAGCTGTTTGAACATGCATTTCATGTAATAATGGCCTTCATCTATATTGTTGCAGTGTTCCTTATTCTTCTAAGTATTTGTCCCCTCAAGGAAGGTTCCTTGATGTTGGTGAGGGGCTCTTGATTTAGGGAATTGGATCTGTGCTCCAGTTCCCCAAATTAAGCCTGAATGCCTTCCACATCCCCCCCCCAGGCGCTGTATAATCCTCCGGGTTTAGCGCTTCCCCCTTGATTGTAATAATAATAATTCTAAGTATTTGTAAGATTAGTGTAAATTTCTAATTTTCATTGCAGAGACCTTGCTGTCAGACAACGAGTGTCCACACAAAGTAAAGTCCGATCTCACCACCCATGGCTTCCACTGTACCTTCGCATTCAAACGCATCGATGCGAAAATTGCCTGGCCAATACTCTCTTGATTGTGACTACATACTCGAGATATTGTTTCCAGATAGGATCTGATGTGATTTGTGTTTAATAGAAATGCTATTTCGTTGGATACAAAAAACCCAGCTGAAGAATTCTTAAAATAAATCTGGAATTTATGCTATGAATGTTAACAGAAATGGCATTGCATACATCATAAATTTTCAGTCATTGAAAGTTTGAGAGGAGAGGAATAATTTCATATTTCTTGTGAGATACTGGGCATTTTATAGTTATCCTATAGGAATGCTGAACCTAGTTTAAGATTGTCATCAAATGTAACTATAGTAAAAAAAAAAAAGACAAAGGAATTACATACTTGAATTTGGCACTGAAAAAAGATTGTGAAGACTACATGATCTTTCAAGGCTATTATTACCCGGTGAAGCATTAATTTCTTGAAGCCTGGTGCTGAAAAATGTTTTGCTAAAGGGTTATGTATGTCAACATTGCCATGCATTTATTGTTAATGTAGCTGTATACCTTAAACATTTTATTGTAAATAATGTTCATAGATATGTCAGAATTTGTGTATAACAGAGTCTCATAGGTTATGTAATATTGCTTGATGTATGAAAAATTAAAATCTGACTAGTACTCTGGCAGGTTAAGTACTACTAAATTGTACATTATTTAGATAGTTTTTCCTTACCACTTTTAACTATCTTAACAGTCTTATTGAAAAAAAAAACTATTTCTTTACACTATTTTGACATTCAAATGTATCTTGAATGTCTAGTTTACTACAGTTCTAAGAAAACTTTTGGTTAATTTGAAACAAGTTTTCAGGTATTCATTTAGTGTATGTGTGATGTGTTGTCTAGACATAAGATCTATCGACTGGAATGTGCTCAACACAATCGTGTGCAATTCAGGTATTGGCAATTTTTTTAGTTGTCTTTCCTTTTATACATAAAAAATTTCTCTTATGTTTTTGACAATAAGCCTTAAGTTTTGCTCAACATGGTAGCTGTAAGTGTGCAATGTGGTAATGAAAATTCATAGGATAACATGATTCCTCAGGCTTAGTGTATATACAGTAAAGTAAATGGTCTTTTTCAACATTTTTTTTTTTTATGAAATTTTAGTAATGTATGCTTGTATGTATATGATTATACATACATGTGCATTTGTAAAGTATTGCATAATTTGTCTAGGGGCTCCTCCACATACACCTTTCTTATCTGACAAAGGCAGGCAAAATGTAAAATTTCCTACTTCAGTATAGAAATTACCACAAAATAGTGTTTATATATACAGTGCCATTCACATTTATTCTTTTAATTTATATGCTGAAAGACTAAGATGGTATTTCACATTTAACACCAGATTTTGTATTTGTTTTCCCAGCTATAAACTGTAGTAAATGATTTTCTACTTTTATAAGAAAAACTTAACCATATCACACTATGTAGTTTAGGAATAGATATACATCTGATGTGTAATATTTATAATTCCTTTTTTGTATATAATGTACTTTCTTTGCAAATAATGCTGAATGGCTGTGTTAAAGTTGATGTAAGAGTAACCCACATGTTTGATTTGCAGACTCATTTGGAACAAAATAATGCAAGTTATACTAATGCACTATTAAACACGGGCATTTATCAATGCCTATTGATTAATGAATGTATATTTTGCCAACAGCCTGTACAGTAGGAATTATAGTCGAATTCCGAACCATGTTCTGCAACTTCAGATTTATGGGTGACCATGTTTGCGTACAATGTCTAGTCATTGCTTGGTAACTTTAGTTGCATTAAAGCTTTTTTATATACTAATGCCATTACTAAATTCATTTCCAGATCTTGTAATTGAATATGTACTGGTTATATTGGAATTACGTCGTCTAAAATGTCAGTAAATTAATAAAGCTGCTCTTTGATCTAAATGTAGAATTTATATACAACCAACACACCAGCATTACATGTGAACACCTTAGCCCCAAGGGATACAACACACTGAGGAGATTCAGGAAAAAGGTAGCCAGTCTTTGGTTCTAAATTATTATTATAATAAAAAAGAAGCGCTAAGCCACAAGGGCTATACAGCGCTGCAGGGTAGGGAAGGAAGCGAGGGTATTGGATGGCAGAAGGGAGGAGGGATGATCAGTAGGTTACAGAAAACAGCGGGGCAGGGGATAGTACGGGGGTAGCAAGAGATTGAAGTAGAAAGGGCTGAAGGTATCAGAATTTGTGAAGTAAGTCAGTTGTTGTCAAAAAGTCAATGAGAGAGTCTGGATGAAAGGTGGGTCCATCAGCGAGAAGGGAAGGTAAACAGAGAGCAGCAGAGCGAAGACGACGACGGAGGTAAATTCTGCGTGCTCGTTGATAAAGTGGGCAGTCCAACAGAATGTGGCTGGCTGATAATGGAACTTGGCAATTCTCAGAGAGAGGAGCAGGGCGCCTCTCCATGAGTAAGACGAGTATGGCCAATGCGAAGACGGGAGAGAGTAGTCTCCCAACCTCGACACTGGTGATAAGAAGACGGCCAGTAACTTACACTCGGTTTAATAGATTGAAGTTTGTTGCCGAGCATAGTAGACCAACGTTGTTGCCAACGGGTGTGAAGTTGGGAAGATATTGCAGCAAAATAGTCCGTAAATGGAATACCTCTACGTGAAACTGGTAGGTCATGTACTGCTGACCGCACAGCAGTGTCTGCCTGTTCATTGCCCTGTACGTCAACATGACCAGGGACCCAACAAAAAACAATATCTTTATGCTTGGTAAAGATACGGCGTAGCCAAAGTTGGATACGGAGGACTAAGGGGTGAGGTGTATCAAATTTCTGTATAGCCTGTAAAGCACTAAGGGAGTCTGAGACAACCACAAATGATGACACAGGCATAGATGCAATACGGATAAGTGCTGTAAGGATGGCATACAATTCAGCAGTAAAAATACTAGCCGAAGATAGTAAATGCCCTTGTACGATGCTGTCTGGAAACACTGCTGCGAATCCTACGCCGTCAGAAGACTTAGAGCCATCTGGGCTTTCGAGCAAGGGAGAGAGAACAGACTCGAACAGCTGGAACTTCCCAGGGGGGTAGGGAAAAGTGAGATGCTACATGTACATAGAAAGGTGGTAATTGAAGAGAAGACAAGAGCGAATGAAGGCGAAGAGAGAAGGGACGGAGTAAACAGGGGCAACGAACAAATAAAGAATGTCTACTAATATCAGTGACCATTCTATAAATGGAAGGATTGCGGAGATCATGAGAGCGTACATAGTAGCGAAGGCAGTGGGCATCACGGCGATCGGATAAGGATGGAACGTTCGCTTCTGCATAGAGGCTCTCGACAGGGGAAGAGTGAAAAGCACCAAGGCATAAACGTAATCCTTGGTGATGAATGGGGTTAAGGCTAGAGAGAGTAGCAGGAGATGCCGCTGAATAGATCTGGTCACCATAATCAAGTTTCGATAAGATAAGGGTGGAATGTAGGCGAAGGAGGGTTCGACGATCAGCTCCCCATGAAAGATGAGCAAGGGTTTTAAGAAGGTTCAGCCGGCTGTGACAAGTTGCCTTCAGAGAGGTAATGTGAGGTTTCCAGGATAACCTACGATCAAAGAGTAGGCCCAGAAACTTGACTGTATCACGTTCAGGGATACAGGAGCCATAGAGATACAAAGGATGATCGGAGATGACAGAGCGTCTAGTGAAAGTAATTTGGTGGGTTTTAGTGCTGGAAAATTTAAACCCACGTGTGGTGGCCCAATTGGAAACACGGTCGACTGCATGCTGGAGAGAAACTGTAATCAGGTGACAGTCAGCGCCTGCACAGGCAATAGCGAAGTCATCAACATAGTGATGACCAAATATTTGATGGAAGACTAGAGGCCAAATCATTAATAGCAAGGAGAAAAAGTGTTGTGCTCAGAACACATCCCTGGGGGACACCTTCAGCTTGGATAAAGTCCAGGGAGAGCACATTATTAACCCGAACACGGATATGCCTGTTAGTTAAAAAGTTCTTAAGGAAGGATGGTAGATTGCCTCGAAGGCCTAAGGAGTGGGCTTGGGCTAAAATATTATACCTCCAAGTTGTGTCATATGCCTTCTCAAGGTCAAAAAATATGGCAATAACTGAGTGGTTATTCGCAAAGGCATTACGAACATACGTATCCAAGCGTAGTAAGGGGTCTATGGTAGAACGTCCCTTACGAAAGCCATATTGACGAGTGGAGAGACTGTTGTGTGTCTCTAAATACCACACTAAACGTCTATTTACTAGGCGTTCCATCACTTTGCAAACTGCACTGGTAAGAGCAATGGGACGATAGTGGGAGGTTTCATGTCCCGTAGTGCCTGGTTTGCGGAAAGGGAGAACAATGGCGGATTTCCACAGCTGTGGAAGAACTCCTTGTGACCAAATAAGATTGTAAAGGCGTAATAGGACTGCAAGGGCTGACTGATGTAAATGTTGTAGCATACGAATATGAATGTCGTCGGGCCCAGCTGCCGATGATCGGCAAGCTGAGAGTGTTGCCTCCAGTTCTTGAAGTGTAAAAGGCACATTATACTGTTCTTCTCTGAGAGAAGAAAAGTCCAAGGGTGCTAACTCTCTGGCAGACTTTGAGGAAAGAAATGAGGGGCATAGATGGAGTCCCTGAGAAATACGGACCAGATGATTGCCAATTTCATTGGCAACATCTAGTGGGTTTGCTATATCAACACCGGCAACCCGCAGAACAGGAGCCGGGTCAGGAGAATATTTACCACTCAGTTTTTGTATTTTTTTCCAGACTGCACTCAGAGGAAGCAGAGGTGATGGTGGAGACATAATCTCGCCAGCAAGTGCGTTTAGCGTCACGGATGACACGGAGAGCGATCGCACGCTTCTGCTTAAAATCAAGAAGTCTCTCTGTGGTTCTATTGTACCGGTACCTGCCCCATGCAGCGCGTTTCAAACGTACTGCACGAGCACAAGCAGGAGACCACCAAGGCACGCATTTCTGAGAATGCCTGCCCGAAGTTTGGGGTATAGAATGAGAAGCTGCGGTTAAAACGGAGGACGAGAAGAGGTGTAAAAGCTCATCGATGGAGGACGAAGAAGGAACCTCTCTAAAAACAGTTAGGTGTGAGTAAACGTTCCAATTTGCCTGATCAAATTGCCAGCGTGGGATGCGAAGAGGTGGTGAATATGAAGGGGAAGTAAGAATGATTGGGAAATGATCACTGTCATGTAAGTCCGGAAGAACAGACCAAGTGAAGTCTAATGCGGCGGAGGAAGAGCAGACTGAGAGATCGATGCAAGAGAGAGTGTGAGTCCGAGGATCAAAATGGGTGTGAGTACCTGTATTTAAAACATGGAAGGGGTGGGTGGCAAGAAAAGCCTCTAACTGAATGCCACAGGAATCACAGTGAGACCCCCCCCCCCCAGAGGAAATGGTGGGCATTAAAATCACCAAGTAACAGAATCGGTGGTGGTAATGACGAAACAAGAAAGGCAATATCCGGAATAGATAATGCCCGAGAAGGAGAGAGATATAAAGAACAGAGCGTATACCACCTATGCAAGTGGATACGGGCTGCTGTGTAATGCAGCGAAGTACGAACAAATAGCTGATGGTATGGAATATCAGTGCGTAGAAGAAGGGCACTTTCATTAAAGGTCCCATCAGGAAAAGGATCTGAAGAATACAATAAATTATAGCCTGAGATGGGAGAGATAACAGCAGAGTGTAATTTTGGTTCCTGTAAGCAAACACCAACAGGGGAAAACTGGGAGAGTAACATCTGAAGCTCACCCCGATTACCCCTGAGGCCACGTATATTCCACTGTAAATAGGCCATGATTGGCAATGATAAAGATACCTGAAATCCGCAGGTAAGGGTTCCTACGGACTAGAGGGGTTAGAAAAGTCCACATGCGGAGGCAGTGGAAAACGTTCAAGCAGTGAAGGAACAGTGCGCTGTGAAGAAAGGAGTTGCGCAGATGGAGTAGAGGAGAGAGAAGGAGCGGAGGGTGGATCAGTGTCCATTGATGGTTTGGTCTCTGCAATATATTCAGAGATTGCTTCAAGTGTTTCAGAATTCAGAGATGTCGTATGGGAGACAATATTGGAAATGGTAGGGGGAGGATGAGTAAAGATTGGAACTGTAATGGACTGTACCAAGGTAGGGGGGGGGCAAAAGGGTGGAGGGAACTGGAGAAGCGTGGAAGGGGACAGAAGAGGCAGAAACCTGGGAGGTGGCAGAAGAGGAAGAAACTTGGGAGGGAACAGGGGAGGAAGGTACAGTACGAGGAGGAGGGTGAACCTCTACACTTGTAACAGAGCCAGTGAGAGGGGGAGAACCAAGTACAGAGACAGGGAAGGGAAAATGAGGAGGTGGAAGATGGGTAGGAGGTGTTAACGGACCTTTTTTTGACTTTTGAGAAGTAGAGGGACGATTGGGAGGAGGTGTCATACGAGATCTCGTCACTACTGAGGCTTGTGAGAGAGAACACGAAGAAGCAAGATCAGACTGAGACGTTGAAGTAGGGACGTCTGAGCCGAGGACAGCAAAAGAATTAGCTACAGGAGTGACTATGGGAGAGGTAACCACAGAGGTGGGTGCAGAAGATGGGATACCAGAAGTGGGGGGACGTTTTGAAACACGGGAATAAGAAACACGAGGTAGTCTCCCTTGGAGGTGGAGATGAGAAACTGCCATGGCATAAGGGAGACCTTCTGCCTCTTTGAGGTAACGGATTTCCCGCTCGTTTAAGTAGACTTGACAACGGCGAGAGTACGAAGGGTGAGCCTCATGACAATTAAGGCAAGAGGGAGGTCGATTGCAAGACATATTAGAATGGTCATCGGCACCACAGACTGGGCATTCGGCGATAGATCTGCAATATTTCGCTGGATGGCCAAATCGCCAGCAATTTCTACACTGTTGCGGTGTAGGGATCACCTTTCGAACTTGTAACCGATGTCCTGCTACATAAACTGAGGATGGGAGTTCACGGCTGTCAAAAGTTAAACGAGCCACATTGCTAGGGTATCGTCTCCACCCACGGGCAGGAAGAAAGTGTCTACCTTGAGGATTGGAAGATCTTGGAGTTCCAGCTGTTCAAGAATGTCAGTGCCACATGTCTGGAAATTTTGTTGAACTATGGTATGGGGCAGAATGACGGTACCACTACAAGAATTGAGGGAATGATGCTTTTCAATAGTTACAGGAACAGTATCGATATGGGAAAGACGAGAAAGCTCATGAGCCTGGGTAGCATTCTGTACAGTGACTATGCGCATACCGCTCTTAAGAACATGAAAAGAAATATCTTTACCAACATGGCGTAGGAGTGCCTTGCCAATACTGTGGTCAGAAAGATAGGCAGTAGAGGAAGTCGGTCATAAAGTGAAGAATTTAGTCCATTGTGCAGTCTGAAACTGAGCGTGGAAAGGTAGTGAAGGACGTGTCGATCTTTTCTGAGAAGAACGAGAAGGTGGAGAAGTATCATCAGCAGGTAATTGTCGTTGTCGTTTAGGCGTGGGACCAGAGTTGGTCCGACGTGGAACGGGCCGGAAGCATAGTCAGAGGAGAGCGAAGATCAGATAAATCGAAGGAGTCAGTCGAGGCCTCAGTACCTGAAGCGGGTGAGGAAACAGCACCGGCAAGAGGTACAGAGGCATGAGGAGTGTCCGAAGAGTGGTCCAAAGACGAGGCGGGGTCAGAACGGGGTGCGGTATCAAGAAGGGGCCCGGGGGTAGCAGGTTCATGGACTAGGGCTGCCATGGTTAGGTTACTTCTTTCTTTTTGTTTTTAAGAAAAAAAAAGAAAGAAGAACATAAAAATAAAAAAAGGGGGGACCGGGGAGGGATAGTTCCTAGGAGGAATGAAAGGGCCAGAAATCTCCCTCCGCGCCCAAGAGGACCTCAGCACCATAAGTAGCGCAGATGCAGCATGGAACCCGTGCCATACCCTACCCATCATGCCAGTAAACCGGCAATCCGGGATAGCAACCTCACATCTGCCGAGCTACCTCAGTGGACAAAAGAGAGGGCGGCCGGAAATCCGCCACAAAGCATACCTCCTTCAGCCACCACCCCCGGAATCCGAAAGGTGGCTTCCAGAGATACACCCGTCGCCCGAGAGACACCCAAAGCCACCCTCCAGGATACCGGAGAGGGATCAGGGCATCCCCAGGCAATCCAGATTCCACGGCAAACTACGCCACCACCAAGAACCTCAACGGAATGGGATGGACCCCGGTACTCTTTCCCCTACCTAGGAACTAGCGTGCCTGTGGGAAAAAAAAAAAAAAAGGCCAAAAAGGAAGGGCAAAAGGGAGGGGTGGGGAGGAGGAGGAGGAAAGGAAAAAGGGGAGGATGGGATAGGGAACGGGGGATTGGGGGGTAATTAGGTTCGGTCTGAGGAAGTAGACCGACAGGTCTAATTCCTCAGACCAAGAGCCTCTTCACCACGCCAAGGAGCCCCCCTTGAAGAGGGTTGGTTCTAAAGCTATGATGTAGTTTATACTTGAAAGGATGAGCAGGAATGGTAGGTGGACTATTTGTATGACGATATCCACGGTCACCTGGAAAGACTGAGTGATGGTTAAAGCTAGGAAATTATTTTTTCTATATAGTAACACTACCTAGCTTGTGATATTCCCAGTCTAGTACGTATTTATCAATGCCTTGCTACCTGGTGTTACAATCCTCAAAATGTGGTATTTGCAGCCTTAGAGCCGAGTGTGGCATTCTGCCAGATTTTACAAAATGTGATGTAAAAGCAGAGTTAGCTCTCTCAGGACTACAACTATAGGACGTACACTTTGTGAATTGCTCTGAAAGGGAATAAGGGGTATCAAGTTAACCCTTTGAGGGTCGACAGGCCCTCTCCGAGACTCGTTCTCAGGGTCGGCCAAATTTAAAAAAAAAAATTTTTTTCTTATGAACAGATAGAGAATCTTTTCCCGATCATAATGACACCAAAAGTATGAAATTTGATGGAAAACTTATCGAATTATGCTCTCGCGAAGTTAGCGGTCTCGGCGATGTTTACCCACTTTGAGTCCTATTTTCGGCCAATTCCACTGTACTGGAGAGTTTACCTGGAGAGAGTTTCGGGGGTCAACGCCCCCGCGGCCCGGTGTACTAGTTGACAAAGAACATGAATATTTCGCTAGAACTCCACTTTTTCTATCTAATGAGTGCAAGAAACCACCCATTTACCGATTTCAACTATCTAGTACAGTGGTCAGAATTTAGCAATTTTGCCAATTTCACACAAATTTCAAAAGATGCCAATTTCCGAATAGGGTCCAGAATAACCAAGAAAGACATTCCTGGCACTAAAATGACATTTCCTCTGTTCATTAGTCACGTCTCAAGGCCCCTCTTACATTCTTTTGCTTTCCACTTTGAATTTTTATTCTCACAAAAAATAGAAGATTTACTGTTATGCAGACTACTGCATTAGTGTAAAAAATGGTATAAATAATATTGGCGCACTTGCAAAAGAATATTAGACTCACCAGTTGACGTGTATTGGACGCTTGGCATGATTTGTTTACTTCTGAACTTTGGTAAAAATCGAACATTTCTGCTACTTTGAGCTCGATTTCAAGGTATTTTTCATTGTAAAACCAGTCAAAATTATCTCAATTTCTGTAATATGTCTTCCATTCTATAAAATGAGACCAAGAAAACTAGAATACAACAATAAATACCATACGAAAATACAGTGCAAAGTCGCTGTTTTATTCCAAAAAAAACGGTCAAAGTTTTTTTTTTTCTCATGCACTGTGTGCTGCAGGATTTTTTTTATACTGTGCACACTGACCACATAGACCCATTCTTTCATATGTAGGCCTACCAGCTTTCTCCCACTAGATTTGAGGGCGCTAGAATTTAGGCATACTAGTACGTCAAAAACTCTGGGTCATAAGCCGTACTAGTACGGCTGAAACCCTCAAAGGGTTAAGGGACTGCCCCTCTTAAATTTAGTTGTACCACTCCAACAGTTAGAGGGTACAGCCCCCTTCCACTGGTTTGGGTTGCAGCACCCCTACGATAAGTTATTGGGTATTATTATTATTATTATAATCAAGGGGGGAAGCGCTAAACCCGGAGGATTATACAGCGCCTGGGGGGGGGGGAATGTGGAAGGCATTCAGGCTTAATTTGGGGAACTGGAGCACAGATGAGTTATTGGGTAGGGGCAGCACTTCTTACAATAAAATTTAGTGGGAGATGGCAGTGCCCTCTCCAATAAAGCTCCTGGGTCTTAGCAGCCAAAGTCTCTTGATTCAAAAGCCAATTTAAATGAGGATTTAGTAATAGATAGCTAACTGCATACTCTCCTGTCATCACTGATTATATCAGAATAAAACAGTATTGTACAGTTACTAATTTTTACCATAAACAAAATCGTAGCCAATTGGTAAAATCATAAATGTAGGACTCCATTAGTGCAGAAACAACTTAAGAAAAAAAAAAAAAAAAAAAAAAAAAAATGGACAAGACAAATCACATGTATACCCCTTCTCCCATCTCCATCCATGGCTTCAGCTCCTGGGCCTTGGATGCTAGTTCTTGGGCTTTATTATTATAATCAAAAAGAAGTGCTAAACCACAAGGGCTATACAGCCTCTTGGGCTTAAGAAGTCACTGTTCCCAAAACATTGGAAATTGTTTTGTGATTTTGGTAGCTACAGCTCATAGTGTAGCAGCAGTAGTTCTGATATTTACACAGCACTTTGACCAGTCTACCTGGAGGGCATTCCGGGGATCAACACCCCCATGGCCCGGTCCACGACCAGGCCTCCCGTGGATCAGGGCCTGATCAACGAGGCTGTTACTGCTGGCTGCATGCAATCCAACGTACGAACCACAGCCCAGCTGATCCAGCACCATCTTTAGGTATCTGTCCCGCTCCCTCTTGAAGACAACCAGGGGTCTTCTGTAATGCCCCTTATTGTTTTCCGTAACAGAGTACATGTAGTTGGAATTTGTCTTCATTGAACATCATATTGTTCTCTGTTGCCCATTGGAAAACTTGGTTTATATCTTCTTGGAGCTTTGCCGTGTCCTCAATGGATGACACTCGTGCAGATCCTAGTATCGTCTACAAAAGATGATACAGTGCTGTGGTTTACATCTCTATGTCTGATATGATAATAAGGAACAGGATAGGTGTGAGTACTGTGCCTTGTGGGACAGTGCTCATACCAATTATCACACACACGAGAAAAAATTAACAATGAAAGCTACAAACATGAACAAAATGCTCAAACACAAATATCATCCCAGTTAATATAACTACCATCAATTCAACTTGCTCTCGGTTGGAGAATTTGAGAAAAATTATCTTATCTTGTGAAATGATAATCTTTTTCTGAAGGTAATGAAACCAAAAGTAGGAAATTTGACAGAAAACTTATGGAATTATGCTCTTGCAAAGTTAGGAGTCTCAGTGATATTTACGTACTGGCGATTTTGCCCACTTTGCACCCCCGTTTTGGCCAATTCCATTGTTCCAGTCAACCCAACTCATAGCTATTTTGCTAGTATTCCTTCTATTCTATCAAATGAGTAAAAAACTGATCATTTACCTATTTCAACTACCCAATAAAGTGATCAGAAATCAGTAATTTGGCCAATTTCACAAGTTTCAAGAAATACCAATTTCAAAATGGGGTCTAGAATAAAGTCATTCCTGGCACTAAAATAACAGTCATCTCCAGGTCACTCTTATATTATGTCTGCTTTTCATTTTGAATTTTTATTCATAAAAAATAATTTACTGTTATACAAATATTACAGTAATGCAGTAATTTGCATAAAGAGTGTCAGTGCATTCCTAAATGCTTATTAGACTTGCCAGTTGGATGCATATTAGACAAGCACACTTTGTGTACTCTGGAATATCAGCAAAAATCAAACATTTCTGCTACTTTCAGCTCAATTTCAAGCTACTCTCTGTCCTGAAACCAATCTCCGTTTCTGTAACATATCTTCCATTCTATCAAATGAGACCTAGAAACCGAGAATACAACCACAAAAATCACATGAAAATACACCGCGAAGTAGCTGCCTTAAACCAAAAACGCTGTTGCATTTTTTCTCATTATGCACAGTATACTGCCGTATTTTTTTATATGGTGCACACTTGACACAGACCTATTCTCTCATATCTAGTCCCAAATTTACTGCTCACAGCTTATCTGAGTGAGCTGAGCTCATAGCATTGTACTATGGGACCGACACTGGCTTCAAAGCCGTGACACGATAGGACCGACCCTGAAAGCGTTAAAACTCCCATTAAAGGTCCTGCCCCAAATACCTACAGGCACTCTGGTAATTACAAAAACAATCACAAAAGTGGAAAGGACTTTGCCCTGGGCAAATTTAAAATATATTCCAAAGTCAGCGCATCACAAGTTACACAAGGAAGGGGGAGCACCTACAATAAGTGGCTATGTGTGAGACGTGTATGCTTGATCTTAAATTGACAGATTTTTCTGTGACAATTCCTGTTGAAGAACCAAACCCAATTCCTGCTGAACCCTGTATAACTTACCTAGTTTGCAGGCCCACTGGCTTGGCCACTTTTCAAGGATGTATCTGTGAATATGGCCCATGAAGTCACTGAGGTAAAAGTCTACTGTAGAGTAAGCATTTGCCTCAGCATCTGCCATTCACTTCCTAGGAAACCATGGTCCAAGCACCAACAAAACTTCACATCTTTGTGCTCTGCATGGAGACGAGTTAACCACTCCTAAACCTTTGGTCTACCCTGCCTGTGTATAAGAGCCACAGTGCTTTCCTTTTACACTTATCAATGATTATAAAAGGAGAGTACTATTATTCCCATAGCTAAACAGGCATTACCATTCTGAACTGCAACACTGAGATGCTAAAACAGAAAATTAGTTACTATGGGATCCTTACTTTTCCCTGACGAGTCATTGACCTAGCTCAAACTATGGGAACATGTGATAAGCAACTTCACTATTTTCTAGATATTTGGAACTTCCTGCACTGGAGATAGGTATGTATGTATTTGTAGTCCCACACCTTTTTTCATTTGTCCAGGCTTGCAAATTCCATACACACATTTTTCTCCTATTATCTGATCTGCATAACTGAGGCAGCTCCATTACTGATGGGCATCCAGCTGTTGCCAGGCCTGGTGTCAATCTCTTCGTGCATTATGATCTTTTTCTCAGATCTATTGCAAACAAGACCATGGTTCATGAATCATTCTGCCAATGCACTGCCACAGATATGCCTGTATTTGGCAAGGTAGTAGGTTGGTAGAAGGCATCCACCTGGGGAGGTACTATTGTCCTGCCAAGTGAGTGTGAAATGAAATCTATAACTGTTTTACATGATGGTAGGATTGCTGGTGTCTTATTTTTTGTCTCCTAAACATGGAGGATACCAGGTATCTTGCTACTTCTACTTACACTTATGTCATACTACACATGCATGTGCATGCATATATATACAAACTCATCTGGGTTTTCTTCTGTTTTCTTAATAGTTCTTGTTCTTCTTTATTTCCCCTTATCTCCATGGGGAAGTGGAACAGAATTCTTCTTCCATAAGCCATGTATGCCGTAAGAGGTGACTAAAATGGTGGGATACGGCCGGTTTGTTGAAAAAAAAAAAATTAAGGTGAAGTACACCAATACTAGTAGTGTGCCAATTGAGGTGCGCCTAGGGAGGAATTAGAGATAGTCAACAGAAAAGCTCCTGTATATATGTACATGTGTGTGTGCCAGGATAATGCAGGTGGAGGCATCAAACCTACTGGTGATTTACCTGTGACCTGTTTCAAGAGTTCCTGCCTTGCAGCCTGGCCTGAAGCCTGCTGGCCCATATATTTATTACAGCTTGGTTGATCCAACACTCGACGGAAGTAGTGATCAACACTTCTACACTTGTTCTGGTAGTATATCTGATGGCAGCAAATGGAACTGTCAACGCTCACAAGTGTTGACAAAGTGTTTTCTTGTTGTGCCTGTGGTTTTTCTCATACTATATGCTATTTTCATTCTATGGGGCAACTCCTGTGTTTTGTAGAGTGTCCATTTTGAGCTTATTCTTTTATCTGAGCATTTGAAATTTGTTTCAACTGAGCATCATATTTTCTAACACCCACTGGAAGACTTTGTACCCTGTTAAAATTTTCCAGTGTTTTCTATCGAGGTGATGCGTGCTATCATTAACAAAGGATAATACAAAGCTGTGTTTGTTTTTATCCATGTCTGCTATGTGGATAAGAAATGGTAAAAATGCCAAGACTGTATGGGGTACTGAATTCTTGGATTTGCTAAAGCTAAATTTTACTTAACCCTTTGAGGGTCCAGAGGCCAAATCTCAAGAGTGACAGCCAGGATCCAAGAATTTTCATAAAAAAATTTGTTATTTTTTCTTATGAAATGCTAGAGAATCTTTTTCTGAAGGTAACAAAACAAACAGTACGAAATTTGATGGAAAATTGACGAAATTATGCTTTCACAAATTTTGCTGCATCAGCAACATTTATGCATCGGCGATTTTGCCCACTTTGACTCCTATTTTAGGCCAATTACATTATTCCAGTCGACCAAATTCTTAGCTATTTAGCTAGTATTACTTTTATTTTATCGATTCAGCACAAGAAATCGCCCAATCAGCTATTTCAACTACCCAATAAAGATATTGGAAATTGGTAATTTGGCCAATTTAACACAAAGTTCAAAATATTCCAATTTCAAAATAGGGTCCAGATTAAACAATGCTGGCATTCCTGGCACTAAAGTAACATTTTCTCTGTATATTAGTTATGTTTTCAGGCTTTACAAATGAATTCCATTTTGATTTTTATTCACAATGAATTTTTATTCACACGAAAAAATTGAAGATTTATTGTTATGTAATATTGTAATAATTGTATAAATAATATTAGCACATTCGTGAATGTGTATTAAACCCACCAGCTGACGTGTATTAGATGCGTGACATTTGTTTACTCAAACATCGGCAAAAATTGAACGTTTCCACTACTTTGAGCTCAGTTTCAAGTCATTTTCAGTAAATAACAAAAAGGCACAATACCGTGACTGGAACGATACACAAATAACCCGCACATAAAAGAGAGAAGCTTACGACGACGTTTCGGTCCGACTTGGACCACTGACAAAGTCACTGTGACTTTGTCAGTGGTCCAAGTCGGACTGAAACGTCGTCGTAAGCTTCTTTTATGTGCGGGTTATTTGTGTATCATTTTCAGTACCAAAACCAATCAAAATCATCTTTATTTCTGTAATATATCCTCCATTCTATCAAATGAGACCAAGAAATCTTGAATACTGTAAAAATCTTGTGAAAAAACACCACAAATTCGCATTTTTAATCCAAAAATACGGTTGCAGTTTTTTTTCTAATTATGCACTGCATGCTGAAGAATTTGTGCACACTTACCACATAGATGAATTCTCTCATCTAGGCCCAAATTTAATACTTACAGTTTATCTCAGTGAGCCGAGCTCAAGCCGTAGTTCTACGGCTTGTACCCAGGCTTCAAAGCCGTAGAACTACAGGACGGACCCTCAAGGGGTTAAATACTGCTCAAAGTTCTATTACAGAAATGAATGTCCATTTGCCAACTGCTGTACATTAACAACTCCATTCAAAGCAGGTGAAATCGCAGATCTAGAGAGTGTACAGAGATCCTTTACTGCACGTATAAGTTCTGTCAAGCACCTTAACTACTGGGAACGCTTGGAAGCACTTGACTTGTACTCGTTAGAATGCAGGAGGGAGAGAGATATACTCTACACTTGGAAAATCTTGGAAGGAATGGTCCCAAATCTGCACACAGAAATCACTCCCTACGAAAGTAAAAGACTGGGCAGGCGATGCAAAATGCCCCCAATAAAAAGTAGGGGCGCCATTGGTACACTAAGGGAAAATACCATAAGTGTCTGGGGCCCAAGACTGTTCAACAGCTTCCCATCAAGCATTAGGGGAATTACCAATAAACCCCTAAAGTCAGTGCCGGATCAGCCGGGCTGTGGCTCGTACGTTGGACTGCGTGCGGCCAGCAGTAACAGCCTAGTTGATCAGGCCCTGATCCATCGGGAGGCCTGGTCATGGACCGGGCCGCGGGGGCGTTGATCCCCAGAATAACCTCCAGGTAACCAACTTTTGTGCATAATATAGGGTAGTTTTGACAGGTGAATGGAAAGTTTCTTGTACTCAATTGACAGAACAGAAGGCAATTAGCAAAATACCTAGGAGCATATTTTCGAAAAGAGCACTGGAACTGACTTAAAATAGGACTCGGTGTGTATGAAATTGCGAATGCATAAATTGTGCTCAGATCACTGACTTTGCATCTGCATAATTCCTAAGTTTTTTTTTTCCCAAATTTCACACTTTTGGTGTCACTGACTTCAGAAAATAATTGTCTACCATTTCAGAATATAAAAAAAATATTGCAAAACTGTCAGCATTTTTAATTTTGGGGGTTGCAACAGTTTGGAGAAAACAATTAAACTCATCATATCTAAGCAGGATTATGCATAATCCTGTTTGGAGAATGTGAAAAAGGCTATGTGGGACAAAACCCCCAGAAGCATTGAGCAACACATGAGACTACCAGGACATATGCAGTAGAGATGATCATATTACATTCATGGAGCAAGCACTAAACCTGTAGGGGCATACAGTACCTGAGGGAATGGGAGGCAATTAGTTTTGATCCAAGGAAGGGGAGGTCATGTTCAATTCCTTGGATTAAGAGTCCCTCATTAGCATCAAGGACCCTCCCATGTGGAGGAAGGGGAACAAAGAATACCAGAACAATGCTTGTATCCAGTATATGAAGATTAATGAGGTTAAAATTATGACACATACAGTGCTCATCATTAAAGGTCTCATGAACATGCAAGATGACAGGCAAATCTTACATTAGTTATGTAAATGTCTTAACTTTCCTTACACATTTCTTAATAGTTCTAAATCGAATAATACAGTACGTATTTCCTTTCCATCTTATTAGGCCAGGTTTGGGACTGGGCCATGGGAAAGATTAACCACAGAACCATTAACAGACAAAAGATAACTCAGACTGCAGGTACATGACTTCTAAGGGCACAGGAATGTTAAGTAACATGTGCAATACCTGGTTATCTTTATTGGAGAGATTTTTTGCTTGCACAACAGGCATTCAATCTAATACAGGGATATAATGACAGATATTTATAGTGGAGTCAATGGAAGAGATGGAGAGTTGCAGATATCTTCACAGGAAAAAAGGGAAGGCAGGACCCATAAGTGGAAGTAATGCCCAAAAGGTGGGCAGAGGTTAGTGAGAGAGTTACAGAAGAAATCTTCTGCAACTAGATTCCCTATGTTGCTGTAGCAGACTATCATTTATATCAAAGGAAAGTGATGTTGATACTGAGTTTAGTGACTGAGATGGATGTGGCTAAAAGTTATTGAGGAAATATCAAAAGCCCAGATTACTCATGTGCAACATCCTTTCAATTTTGATGCAACTGGTAGTGCCATCCTGCCAGAATGTCCTTCCCACCTGTGAGTACATTTACAACTGCTGCAACTCACCACCTCTTCTACAAGTTTTTGTTGTCATATTCCTGTACAATGATCCCTGGAGTTACAATGGTCTTGAGTTTGGATAATTTTGATTTATGATTTACCCTTATCAGGGGATTTAGTTTTGAGTTGAAACGAAAAATTTAAAATCCAACATGCATACAAAGGTCAGCATGCGAGGGTGGGCTCAGCCCAGAGACAATAAAGGGTGATGAACAGGTCTTAAATGGAGTGATGGTAGAAGGTGTGTTGGATGTGAGTCAGAGTGGGGGGAGGGGGGAAGGTGGGCATAGGGAGAAAGACTGTACGAGACGCTGGCAGTGCGAGACTACAACAAAACAGTGTAAATATTAAGTCTGTAATTCTTTACTAATCTCTGCCTGCCTGTCTACCTGTCCTGCCCTGCCTGCTCTACCTTGCTCTACATGCTCCAACCTGCCCTAGTCTGCTCTACCTTGCTCTACGTGCTGTCTGTCTTAAATGGAGTGATGGTGGAAGGTGTTGGCAGCGAGTGTGAGTGGGGGGGAGAAGGCCTTCATAGTCTTGACTATGGAGCTAAACACTTTTCAGGGCTGAAGGATGGATCATCTCAATACTACTTCACGACTGATCACTTCATTTTTCTCTCTCCACGGCCTCTTGAGTCTCCATATTTACAGTGTTTATTGTTAAAGTATGCTGGGTGAAGGTACCTGGCATCCTTAAATGCCAAAAGTAATACCGTACCCTAACTGTCAAGGGTTTCTGTGACTAAAGTTACGTATGTTGGCCTGGCAACTCTTTGCAGGATGTCTCAGGATTTCTTAATGCTACTGACTGCATCCTATGTACCTTCTAGGCTTGTGTGGTGGATGAATTCGTGTCCATGATCTCCCTGTGCTCCCTGCATTGTGTGGTTTTGAGTGCAGAGTTTGACATTTTGATGATAGACAAAATGGATTACATTAGGCCAGCCATCAAACAAAGGAAACACTAGGAGCAACTGATGTGTGTGAGCATTTAGCAAAGACCTGGTTGTGCCAGTTCCTTGAGGATAGTGGATAGTGTTAAGACATACCCACACCAAAAGCAAGTCTAGAGAAACCTAGAAAAAGTCCACCAACATTAACTGTAATACTGTACCTAGAATTGCTCTGTGATCATTTGCCTGAATCTATCACGCAGTGGGGTACAAAGATTTTTACACAAGATAGTGATCCTTGCCACTGAGGAATCCGTTGTTCATAGGTTTCATGACTGAAGTACCCTTCAATGACTGGCCAGGAAATTCTCCAGACATGAAATACAGTGAGAACCTCTGGGCTGTCAAAGAAGTCTACAGAGGAAAGGATATCAGCCCACTTCCACTGCTGGAGATTATCATCTACAAATTTTGAGGAAATTTACCCCACTGAAACCCTAAAGAATGTGTGTTAAACACTTCCTAGAGTTGAAGGATGTCCTAAAGTACAAGGGATGCCCTATTTTTTGGTCAATGTTCAAAGGGTTGGGTTGGCATAGTTTAATGCCAAACAATGCAGTCATCTTTGTTGGCAAAATGTTTCAGAAAAAGATACCTAACTGTTGTATGCATGTCTTACTTACCTACTTGTCAGGGTATTGTATATCGTTATCATAATGATACACAAACAATGTCCACCAATGCCTCTGAAAGTCAGAGCGCTTTCCCTCACGAAGAACATCTGCTCCAAACATATCCATTGCACAAACACAAAAACCTAAATTGTGACACTTGCACATAAAATTATAATCGTCCTCATCTAAATCTGTACAGGCATAAAAACATAAGGAGTACTGTAGCAGGCCTACTGGCCTATGCTAGGCAAGTCCAACTCTCACCCACTCATGTACCTGTCTAACCTATTTTTAAAGCTACGCAAGGGTTTTGCTTAATAATGCTACTCAGGAGTATGTTTCACTCATCCACAACATTATTACTAACCAATGCTTTCCTATATCCTTTTTAACCCTTTCAGGGTTTCCGACGTACTAGTACGGCTTACGCACCAGGGTTATTGACGTACTAGTATGCCTAAACTCTAGTGCCTTCAAATCTAGCGAGAGAAAGCTGGTAGGCCTACATATGAAAGAATGAGTCTATGTGGTCAGTGTGCACAGTATAAAAAAAATCCTGCAGCACGCAGTGCATGAGAAAAAAAAAAACTTTGACCGTTTTTTTGGAATAAAACAGCGACTTTGTACTGCATTTTCGTATGGTATTTATGGTTGTATTATAATTTTCCTGGTCTCATTTTATAGAATGGAAGACATTACAGAAATTGAGATGAATTTGATTGGTTTCAAAATGAAAAGTACCTTGAAATTGACCTCGAAGTAGCAGAAATGTTCGATTTTTGCTAAAATTCAAAAGTAAACAAATCATGCCATGTGTCCAATACGCATCAACTGGCGAGTATAATATTCTTTCACAAGTGCACTGATATTATTTATACCATTTCTACATTAATGCAGTAGTCTGCATAACAGTAAATCTTCTATTTTTTTGTGAGAATAAAAATTCAAAGTGGAAAGCAAAAGAAATGTAAGAGGGGCCAGGGGATGTGACTAACGAACAGAGGAAATGTTATTTTAGTGCCAGGAATGCCTGTCTTGTTTATTCTGGACCCTATTTGGAAATTGGCATTGTTTGAAATTTGTGTGAAATTGGCAAAATTGCTAATTTCTGACCACTTTATTGGATAGTTGAAATCAGTAAATGGGTGGTTTCTAGTACTCATTCGATAGAAAAAATGGAGTTCTAGCGAAATAGTTATGATTTTTGTCGACTAGTACACTGGGATTGGCCGAAAATAGGGTTCAAAGTCCGTGAAATCGCTGATGCGTAAACATCGTTGAGATCGCTAACTTTTATATAAGGATTATTTGGTGTTCTGGTAGCGAGGTGTAAATGATAAGTCTTCGGAGGCTTCTTTGTTTATTGTTAAGTCGTGGTGGGTACACAGGCTTGTGTGTTGTGCCCATGGCCGGGAGGGCCATCCCACGAGAGAGAGCTACTAGTAGGCCTTGTGTCTTCCTGCTAGGCCGCTGTGAGAGTGAGAGCGAGGCAAGGGCAGGCAGGCTGCCGTGCCCACCGAGAGGCCTAGCTACAGAGGGCAGCACCTTAGTGCCGCGAAATATGAACTAAGCTGGCAGACAGCATGGGCTGTCGGTGCAGACAGTACAGGCTGTCTACATACGCTCGGCCACCTACCGCGGGTCGTCCCGACGCGACAATACTGCTGGTAAAAAAGACTCGGTCTCTCTCTCGTAGGAACAGGGCACAGAACACAAAATAAAAACATATATACAGTGGACCCCCGGTTAACGATATTTTTTCACTCCAGAAGTATGTTCAGGTGCCAGTACTGACCGAATTTGTTCCCATAAGGAATATTGTGAAGTAGATTAGTCCATTTCAGACCCCCAAACATACACTTACAAACGCACTTACATAATTGGTCGCATTCGGAGGTGATCGTTATGCGGGGGTCCACTGTATACATATGGACATGGAAAAAAAAAACTTCCTACAGGGAGGGAAGAAAAAAACATGTGGGGTGTGCTAAACATCGTGGTCAAAGGCAGTGAGCGTCGATGGGCATCACTGCATGCCTTCCTGCGTCTGGACAGATACTGCAACAAGGGAGACATCGCTGCGGCTGAGCTGTGACGTAACAGGGTACGGTCTCCTCTGGAACGGTGAAGCAGTCATCGTAGGAGTCGCTGCAGGTTTTCACTCAACCTGGGGCACGACATGCTGGTGCCCTCGAGTGAGGCGTCGACAAAACTCGGCAACTGGGCAGGACTTCTGGCAAGCGACTCAGGAGGACACTTCTTGAATGGTACTGTCGCTGGGCTGTCACTGCCGACGAGCATGGAGCGAGTTGTGGCAGAGACGACTGGGCGAAACATCTGGGAGTCGTAACATCATACACCAGACTGCAGCGAGAGAGCTAGCAGTCAAAGTGACATCATCTTTGTGCTGGCTGCTCACTGAAGCTTGTGACACGAGGCTGACACAGCGCCTGCCGACAGGGCTAACTGCGGCTTGACGAGTGTCATTCTCTCGGCAGTTGGAGTTATAGCAGAGGTTAGTCTAAGTGTCCCCAGACTTGTTTCTCTACATATAACTGCATTTTGAAGGTCTGGAGGTGAAGTGAAACAAATCTCGATGGGAATTGTAGCAGGTACGATTCTGCAGATCACCACGAGTGACTAGCATAAAAGCTTTCTGTACAAGGGCTCGGTCACTCGGGGGCTGAGTAAATCAGCTGTCAAACGTACTGGTCACACGGGTGACTTAGTACAGTGGTGCTACTCAGGTCTGGCTCAGACCTCACTGGACACACGGAAACTTTAAACACACCTGCGGTACATGCTGTACACTAACATGTGAGAACACTGACTGAGAGGAATTAATTAACACACGACATATATCTTCTCTCAATCTCCTCGACAATATTGAAACAATTACAGAACACTCGATGGTGACATCATGTGATGTCAGGCGTGATGTCGCGAGGTGACGTCAGCAGACATCTCGAGGTGACGTCAGGCAGACATCGTGATGTCATGAAGTCGGGCAGCATCGTGAGTGACGTCAATGTGATGCGGGCAGCAGACCACAGCATGAGGCCTGGAACATCTGGTAACTCATGTGGCTGGTAGATCTACGTGACATCGCCCACACCCACGTGGCGTCGGGATCCACGTGGCATCGTGATCTACGTGGCATGTTGATCCACGTAGCTTCGAGTGGCCTCGGGCACTCGGATACACAGCTCTGGCAATGAATCACACGAAAAACAGCAGAAAACACAGCAGAGGGAGTGAGTAGTGGTGAGTGTATGGTAGTGTGGTTGTGGAGAAATTTTCTCCAGGAGGGGGCTATCAGCCCCCTTCAGCCCTTCAGCCCCCTTCAGCCCTCTCAGCCCTGAGGGGCCACTCAGAGGGGGCGAGCGTCTTGTTTACTGCTAGAGTGAGTAATTGATCACAGATGCCGTATGCGTGGTCAAATGACCTCTGCTCCTTGCAGGGGTGTTGCAACGTGTATTTTTATAAGAGACAGTACATCTCTTACTTAGCAGGACAATTAAGGAAAATCCTGCTCCCACTTTATTACCATAGTAAAACTAGTGTACATTGTTGTCTATGATTAAGACAGCAAGAAACAAACATTCTGCTTTGCTTCATCGAGGAGGTGACAAGGATGCAAGGTACTAGGTCAGCGTTTTTTTTTGTGCTGGGGGCAGTGACGGGATGGAGCACTGTGGCGTCTGGCAGATTACTTTTGACTCTAGAGAGAGTCACACTGATGCCAGGATAACCAACAAAGAACACTGATCTGTGCGTTAGTGTGAATAAAGTGTCTCGCAGAACACGATAAACATAAGAGAGGTGTGATCAGCTTCTCTTGTGATACATTGTGAACAATAAAGACAAATCTTGTTGAACATAGTGTACCAGTGTGCGTTTCCTAGACAATGGAAGACGTGGACATCCAAGGACACTTCAGCTTCTATCAAGTCACCGATATCTGTCGAAGGTGTTGAGAACACCATAGCTCACGTTACAAAGAGCAAGGTATGTTACGAATTTCTTGTAGATCGGGGGATTGCGCAATTCTTGAGTCACAAGGAGTTTATAATCAACCTATAATCGGCAGTAAGGTGTGGACTTTTGAGTCCAAACAAGTAAGTATTCGTCAGCCATCATCGAATGAAATATGCTGACATAACACCCCCTAGGGGTAATTTATACTTACAAATTGTATCTCTTGACAGCCCACTGTTGTGATGGTTTCGACAGCTTCTAGACCTCGTCTGCAGGGGCGGCTGTGTAGACGATTTGCTGTCATTTATCAGCTAAGTGTTCATTATATATAATTATATCTTATCTGGTAAGGCCAAATTCTCAATAGTGGTGGCGAGGAGCGTGGGTGAGTGTATGGCGAAGGAGCATCTGGCCATTCCTCCTCCTCCCACCCACAAACACAGGGAAACACACTGGACGCAGAAATCACCACAAAACTCACCTCTGGCTTGCTGAAACAGCTGTACTGAGCTGAACAACAGCAGAACATACAAGTGACGCTAAACACGTGACTTGAGAAACAGCGTGGGACGCTGTAGTGTGGGGTCACTGGGACGCCACTTACAATTCTCGAAGAAATTCAGTAAATTTCGGCTGGATCCTGCTTGTACCTGTGTCTGGATGCTCAAATGTGCAGACACGACATCAGGATAACACGTTGAGAGACGGATGTTTGTTGTGTAGGGGGATGAAGTGAACAACTTCATTCCTTCTTTTCTCTCTCTGGGCAAACACACTGCTGCGACCACCACTTTCCACCATTTATAAAAGGATTATTTGGTGTTCTGGTAGCAGGGTGTAAATGATACGTCTTCGGAGGCTTCTTTGTTTATTGTTAAGTCGTGGTGGGTACACAGGCTTGTGTGTTGTGCCCATGGCCCGGGAGGGCCATCCCACGAGAGAGCGCTAGTAGTAGGCCTTGTGTCTTCCTGCTAGGCCGCTGTGAGAGTGAGAGCGAGGCAAGGGCAGGCAGGCTGCCGTGCCCACTGAGAGGCCTAGCTACAGAGGGCAGCACCTTAGTGCCGCGAAATATGAACTAAGCTGGCAGACAGCATGGGCTGTCGGTGCAGACAGTACAGGCTGTCTACACTTTGCAAGAGCATAATTCCGTAAGTTTTCCATCAAATTTCATATTTTTGGTGGGTGTCATTATGATCGGGAAAAGATCCTCTATCTTTACATAAGAAAAATTAATTTTTTTTTTCCAAAAAATTTTCAACCTTGAGAACAAGTTTAGGAGAGGGCCTCTCGACCCTGAAAGGGTTAATCTTGTCTTAATTATATTTTTAGCAATTTATTTATATCTCCTTTACTTATTCCTGTTTTCTAGAAAATACAGATTCAGTGCCTCATACGTGGGATCAACTTTTGTCATAATTCTGGAGTTTACCTGGAGAGAGTTCTGGGGGTCAATGCCCCCGTGGCCCGGTCTGTGACCAGGCCTCCTGGTGGGTCAGAGCCTGATCAACCAGGCTGTTACTGCTGGCTGCACGCAAACCAACGTGCGAGCCACAGCCCGGCTGATCAGGAACCGACTTTAGGTGCTTGTCCAGTGCCAGCTTGAAGACTGCCAGGGGTCTGTTGGTAATCCCCCTTATGTATGCTGGGAGGCAGTTGAACAGTCTCGGGCCCCTGACACTTATTGTATGGTCTCTTAACATGCTAGTGACACCCCTGCTTTTCATTGGGGGGATGGTGCATCGTCTGCCAAGTCTTTTGCTTTCGTAGTGAGTGATTTTCGTGTGCAAGTTTGGTACTAGTCCCTCTAGGATTTTCCAGGTGTATATAATCATGTATCTCTCCCACCTGCATTCCAGGGAATACAGGTTCAGGAACCTCAAGCGCTCCCAGTAATTGAGGTGTTTTATCTCCGTTATGCACATTTTCTAGGTCAGCAATTTCACCTGCCTTGAAAGGTGCTGTTAGTGTGCAGCAATATTCCAGCCTAGATAGAGTAAGTGACCTGAAGAGTGTCATGGGCTTGGCATCCCTAGTTTTGAAGGTTCTCATTATCCATACTGTCATTTTTCTAGCAGATGCGATTGATACAATGTTATGGTCCTTGAAGATGAGATCCTCCGACATGATCACTCCCAGGTCTTTGACGTTGGTGTTTCGCTCTATTTTGTGGCCAGAATTTGTTTTGTACTCTGATAAGATTTAATTTCCTCGTGTTTACCATATCTGAGTATGTAAAGTAAAAGGACACAAGTGCAACTTAATTGCTCTACCATATTGTATTACTACTACAACTTTTGTCACTACTACTACTACTACCACTAGTGAACATCGAAATGGTACCTCACTAGCATTGCACCTCACTCTGAGCCTTTATATACCCTCTGTGTCCATGTATTGTTTGTAATGGCTTGATAAAGCTCCTGGAGAGCGAAACGTTGCCACAATAAAATGTCACATTAGTTGCACTTGTGTCCTTTTACTTTACATATTGTCGGTAATTCTACCAACTTTATTACATATCTGAGTAATTGAAATTTCTCATCGTTGAACTTCATGTTGTTTTCTGCAGCCCACTGAAAGATTTGGTTGATGTCCGCATGAAGCCTTGCAGTGTCTGCAATGGAAGACACTGTCATACAGATTCGGGTGTCATCTGCAAAGGAAGACACAGTGCTGTGGTTGACATCCTTGTCTATGTCAGATATGAGGATGAGGAACAAGATGGGAGCGAGTACTGTGCCTTGTGGAACAGAGCTTTTCACCGTAGCTGCCTCGAACTTTACTCTGTTGACTATTACTCTGTGTTCTGTTAGTGAGGAAATTATAGATCCATCGACCGACTTTTCCTGTTATTCCTTTAGCACGCATTTTGTGCACTATTACGCCATGGTCACACTTGTCGAAGGCTTTTGCAAAGTCTGTATATATTACATCTGCATTCTTTTTGTCTTCTAGTGCATCTAGGACCTTGTCGTAGTGGTCCAATAGTTGAGACAGACAGGAGCGACCTGTTCGAAACCCATGTTGCCCTGGGTTGTGTAACTGATGGGTTTCTAGATGGGTGGTGATCTTGCTTCTTAGGACCCTTTCAAAGATTTTTATGATATGGGATGTTAGTGCTATCGGTCTGTAGTTCTTTGCTATTGCTTTACTGCCCCCTTTGTGGAGTGGGGCTATGTCTGTTGTTTTTAGTAACTGTGGGATGACCCCCGTGTCCATGCTCCCTCGCCTGTAAAGGGAGAGCCTGTCTCTTTCTATTTTACATGTACTCCTCCTTTTTCTTAGAGGAATAAGCCTTGTGCATACATCGAGTGCCACCAAGTTAATCTGTTCTAGGCATAAGTTGGGGTCTGTGTTGCTTACTATATCTTCCCAGCTTATATCGGTTAGGACTTGGTTTACTTGGTCCCACTTTATGTTTTTGGTATTGAAGTTGAATTTGGTGAATGCTCCCTCGTGACTAATCTCATTATGTCGGTCTGGGGCTCCGCGCATACATGTCTGAACCTCAATTATGTTGTGATCTGAGTATATTGTTTTTGATATGGTGACATTTCTTATCAGATCATCATTGTTAGTGAAGATGAGGTCTAGTGTATTCTCCAGTCTAGTAGGCTCTATTATTTGCTGGTTTAAATTGAATTTTGTGCAGAGATTTAAAAGCTCGTGTGAGTGTGAGTTTTCATCAGAGCTGCCTCCTGGTGTTATTACTGCAATAATATTATTTGCTATATTCCTCCATTTTAGGTGCCTTAAGTTGAAATCCCCCAGGAGCAAGATGTTGGGTGCAGGAGCTGGAAGATTTTCCAGACAGTGGTCAATTTTTAACAGCTGTTCCTGGAATTGCTGGGATGTTGCATCCGGAGGCTTGTAGACTTCCACAATGACTAGGTTTTGGTTCTCAATCTTTACTGCTAAAACTTCCACTACATCATTTGAGGCATTAAGCAGCTCTGTGCAAACAAGTGACTCTGCAATGTACAGGCCAACCCGTCCCCCCCTTTTGCCTGTTCACTCTGTCACATCTGTATAGGTTGTAACCTGGGATCCATATTTCGTTGTCCAAGTGATCCTTTATGTGGGTCTCAGTGAAAGCCGTGAACATTGCCTTTGCCTCTGCAAGCAGTCCACGGATGAAAGTTATTTTGTTGTTTGTTGCTGGCTTTAGACCCTGTATATTTGCAAAGAAGAATGTCATTGGACTGGTGGTATTGTTGGTACTGGGGGGGGGAGGATTTTTTTTCCGGCATTAGTATCTGTATCTGTTGGTTTGGAGTGGAAGCCATCGATTGTGGTTCCACTCCAGGAATGACTGGATTTGGTGTACGATTTCTGCCATTTCCTGCCAGTTTTTTTTCCTTCCTGGCAATTAAAAACCTCTCCCTCTTGAGATTAGATTTTTTTAGATTTTTGCCACCGAAGTGGCTAGTTTATTGTGCACCCCATATCCATCCTGTGGACGGTAGCGCGAGAGCATATGGATACACAAAAGGCCTAGGAACTAGGCCCCAAAGGGTTAACAGGAATACATATGGATTTATATCTACATATCTATAGTTCACTTATCTGTTACAAGCAAATTTAGGAAATTTGCTTAGTATATCTGGTATCTTAATTTCATTAATAAGATATCTTGACATGTTACACAGGTTATTATACTGTCTGTCTCTGTATTCCTCAATAAGTGGACAATTAAGCACAGTGTTCAAGAGTGACCATATGCCTGATCACATAATTTACATTTAGTTTGATCATCATCTGTGTGTCTCCCAAACTGCCAGAAGTACTTGTAACCAAGCCTAAGCCTGGCCACTACAACATCAGCCAGTCTGTTCACATTGCAAGTTGCTCCATAAACATACTTATCTACGTTCATGTTATCATAGTGGGTTATAGATCTACTCAGCCTTCTAACTGCATTCCTATAACAATCATTTTCATTATTTACTTCTCTCCTAATATTATTCCTAATGCTAGACACAGTTATACCAAAGTTATATTCTACATTCTCCTTCTGGGTACTCTTCTTGGCTAACATATCAACTTTATCATGAAGGAGTAATCCAATGTGTGATGGCATCCATAGCAATTGTACATTAATTCCTTTGTCCCTAATTTTTGAGTATCTATACCTGGCTTCTCCAATGAGCATGTTGTTGGAGTCATTATATAAGTCAAGAGCCTTCAATGATGACATAGAATCAGTAATGATGATAGAGTCAAGCTCAGTGTCATAGGTTAGCTTTAGCGCCATTAGGATTGCAAACAATTCAGTTTGCAGTGTAGACACCCAGTTGTTAATTCTTATGCCTAACTCAACAAATTTATTATCGTTCTTAACTAGGGAGGTGGCAACAAGAGCAGATGCAGCCCTGCCAGAAGACTCCTGTTTAGATCCATCAGTGTATATAACTTGTGATAACTTATTACTACCAGCTAGGTGAGAAATTTCTTCTTGAGCAGTTGCTCTAACAAGAGATTTAAGGAAGGGATTACTAGCAATGAGCTTCTTGGGAGGGACTTGTAGGTATGTGATATTAAATGAACACATCTTCCATGGAGGGGTGAAATGCTCTTGTTGCCTACAGTGATACAGTTCATGCAGGTTATAAAACTTAATGCAATTGCACTTTTTCACAATCCATTTAGATCTGTGTGTATTTACCTCTAGACACTTGGTAAGATTCACTGTGACAGTGTCTGGTTCGTTTCTCAACATTCTAATACTGAGTACAGTGTTAATTTCAACAATCCTATCACTGATACTAGAAATACCAAGCTCCTTCCTCATGTTAAGAACTTTTGTAGATCTGGGACAGCCAAGAATAATCCTGAGAGCTTCATTTTGCATTAGCTCCAAGGGTCGGAGAGAACTTTCTCTAGCTAATATCAACGTGGGAGCAGCATAATCAATTAAGGACCTAACACAGGCTATGTACATCATTCTCACGATTCTCACATTAGCACCATAGTTGGGATTGTAGCCAGCAACAGCTTTGAGAGCATTTAGCCTAGCTTTGCATTTCTTGTTTAGTTGTGGTATAGTGGATTTGTTAAAGGGTACATCTACACCAAGATATCTGTAAGTTTTAACGTAGCTAATGATTTCACCCTGCAAATAGATGGGTGGGGGATGTCGTTTGCTTGTTAATATCTTTGTTTTAGAGGAAGATATTATAAGGCCTAGTCGATTACAAATTGCTTGAACTTCATTAAGAATGGTATTCATCTTCTTATGCCCTGTTGTATGGATCATGATATCATCAGCATAGCTTATAGCTATATGTTTAGGTGAGGCAGGTAGAGCATTTAGGAGAGCATTAATCAGAATATTAAATAGCATGGGACTAAGAACTCCTCCCTGCGGTGTACCTAAAGACATTTCTTTAGAATCACTTCTGAAGCCTTGGTAAAGGACAGAGGATACTCTATTTGACAGGTATCCTATTATCCAGCAGAGTAAGCTACCACCAATATTCATTTTGGCTAGTTCATGTAGTATAACGGTTCTGTTCGCAATATCAAATGCAGATTTTAGATCAAGAAAAGTGGTAAAACTAGTAGAGGTGTGTGCAGTGAGAAAGGTGGAAATACAGTTCTGCACACTTTTACCTTTCATGAACCCATAGAGGTAGGGGGAAAGTTGGTGTCTGATTCTGTAGTACAGTCTGTTAAGCATCATTCTTTCAAAAGTTTTACAAAGACAACTAGTTAAGGAGATCGGCCTAAATGTATCAGGCTGTTGGGGCTTAGGGATAGGCACAATGAGACTATTGGTCCAGGAAGTAGGAAGAACGCCCTCAATGTAACCGAGATTATACAGTGCCAACAAAGGGTTATCAGGCACGTGCCTTAGAGTTCTGAGAATATCATAGGTTATACCATCCTCTCCAGGAGCAGTTGATCGACCTTTGGTTAATGCATTATCTAATTCATACTCGGTATCCCTCTTGAGTGGCTGTGGCTACCCAGGTTTTCCCATGGTCTGGATGTTTTGTATCTTTTTGTCCCCTTTTAGATGGTGTGCCTGGCAATTTAAGTTATAGCACAGTCTTTCCTGTACTGAAGAGGTACACATTTCAGGGTGAAAAAGCTTACAGGAAGGGAGTTTGCATTTTCCTGTTGTCATATGGGCACGGCATTTTCTAGGGTGGTCATAGTTGCACGTCCCGTCTGTTTTTCCAGATTTCCCATGTCTGCAGATACCAAGTGCATAGTATGTGCACAGGCTTGGTTTCCATTTGCCTTGGGTTTCTGTGACTGTATTCCCTGTTGGTGCATGTTTACCTGTCTTATTCCTATCCTCCCTAGCACCAACAATGGAGCTCCCACCAAACCATCCCCCCGGCCGGGATTGAACCCGCGATCATAGAGTCACAAAACTCCAGCCCGTCTATGACCGTGGGTTCAATCCCGGCCGGGGGTATGGTTTGTTTGCAATCGTGTCATTACGATTTCTTGAGTCGAGCTCCCACCAGTTGTTTTTGGTAATATATCCTCACTATTGCTAGTGGGGTCCTCTTGTTTGCTATTTCCTGTGGTATTTCTAGTTTGCAATATTGGTTTTATCTTATCTTTGACTACACTTGTTTCCCCACTACGGCTCCTGTCCCCTATGAGGTCATTTATATGTATTCCTTCCTGCATATAATTCTTGACTACCTGGACAAAATCTCCAGCTTCACCATTACTGTCTCCCAGGACAGCACCTCCAGCTTCACCATTACTGTCTCCCAGGACAGCACCTCCAGCTTCACCATTACTGTCTCCCAGGACAGCACCTCCAGCTTCACCATTACTGTCTCCCAGGACAGCACTATCAGCCCCACATTTACTGACTACCAGGACATCACCTCCAGCCTTACAGTTTCTGACTACATGGCCAGTGTCAAGGGCAGTACCATTCAGCCCAGACTTTTTATGTTCCCATCTGTTGTAGAAAGCTTCCAGGTTTTCTATGAAAGCAGCTTTGATGTTATCCTCTTTTAATACCCTTGTGATTTTAGTCCACAGATTTATCTCATTTGGGCATACCCAAAAACACTTCCCTGTTTTAATACTGCTTGTAGCTAGTTCTTGGATATCTGCACAAGGGGCATGACACCAATTTCCACAAAAATGACAATTTATCCATGTGGAAGCCCGTTTGTTTGATTGACTGCAGACTACACAGAGCTTCATAATGATTTGAATGGTTGATTTACTGTAATTCTACTAGCAACCTCTTGAATACTCTATTAATAACCTCCTTAAATGAAGCTCTAGCTGTTTGTATTTCTATTTCTAACTGTACTTGTATATTGGACAGCTTACCGTGTACGTTCCTGATTTATATTTATTGTTTGTTTGATAAGGGCGCCTACAACCCCATCCGTTTACAGTCTGCTTTATTGTCCAACTCAATTACTGGGAACGCTTGAAGTTCCTGAACCTGTATTCCCTGGAACGCAGGCGGGAGAGATACATGATTATATACACCTGGAAAATCCTAGAGAGACTAGTACCGAACTTGCACACGAAAATCACTCACAACAAAAGCAAAAGACTTGGCAGACGATGCAACATCCCCCAATGAAAAGCAGGGGTGTCACTAGCACGTTAAGAGACAATACAATAAGTGTCAGGGGCCCGAGACTGTTCAACTGCCTCCCAGTATACATAAGGGGGATCACCAATAGACCCCTGACAGTCTTCAAGCTGGCACTGGACAAGCACCTAAAGTCGGTACCTGACCAGCCGGGCTGTGGCTCGTACGTTGGATTGCGTGCAGCCAGCAGTAACAGCCTGGTTGATCAGGCTCTGATCCACCAGGAGGCCTGGTCACAGACCGGGCCGTGGGGGCGTTGACCCCGGAACTCTCACTAGCAACATGGTCCTCAGATTACTAGATTGAAGCCATGGGTTAGGTCTCAGCTCTTGGCCCCGTCTACTGGGTTCACTCACTCGTTATGGAATTTTGTAATCAAAACATGCCATTGGTAGTGTGCATGCAAATGCAGTCTTAATGGTCTTCGTCCATTAAATACTTATCAACATTAAACAACATATCAACCAATATACACTATGGCCCAGTGGCCTGGTGGCTAAAGCTCCCGCTTCACACACGGAGGGCCCGGGTTCGATTCCCGGCGGGTGGAAACATTTCGACACGTTTCCTTACACCTATTGTCCTGTTCACCTAGCAGCAAATAGGTACCTGGGTGTTAGTCGACTGGTGTGGGTCGCATCCTGGGGGTCAAGATTAAGGACCCAAATGGAAATAAGTTAGACAGTCCTCGATGACGCACTGACTTTCTTGGGTTATCCTGGGTGGCTAACCCTCCGGGGTTAAAAATCCGAACGAAATCTTATCTTATCTTACCTGTCCATTATGTACCTCTAAACTTTTGACTACCGCCCACAGGATGGGTATGGGGTGCATAATGAAGATATTTAACTACCTGCTGAGGGTTGGTAACTGGGTGGTGTCCCTGGCCAGGAGGTGCAATGTTACATGACATGGCAATAACAATGTATTATGGGGCATCAACGGTCTGCTATGAGTAATTTATGAGCTGGCTGTACCATCAGAGGCAAGGGGGAGTGTTGGGCGTCCACTGTAGCTTTACATAAATGGTGTACAATACCGACAGGATAAAAATTAGACACGTGCAACATTTGGGTATCTTTATTGTAGACGTTTCGCCAACCGCTGGCTTTATCAATACAAATTCAAGGACATAAATGGAAGACAGTAGAACTATATATACAAGATGAGGTAATTAGTCTCTCAGCCCTGGAGTTGGTGTCTCCAAGGCTGAGAGACTGAGGACATCATCTTTTATATATAGTTCTACTGTATTCCATTTATGTCCTTGAATTTGTACTGATAAAGCCAATGGTTGGCGAAACGTCTACAATAAAGATACACAGACGTTGCACATCTCTAATTTTCACTATGGTTCTGTCAGGTACAGGCGGAATATTCCCCCTGGCATGGTATTATTAAACGAAGCGCTAAACCCACAAGACATACAGCGCTGCCCTGGCATGGGAAAGGAGGTACCCCACATGGCAGGAGACATAATTGTTACCATCTGATGGTTTCATTGTTACAACGTTCACAGGAATAAGCACTATAGGTATATATGATAAAAGTCAAGGAACCAAATTGAAATAAGTTACTGACTTTTTTGGGGGTATCCTAGGTAATTTACACATATGTTACAATGATAATTGTATCTGAATCTAAATAAACTTACTATGATAACTTGAAGAGAGCACACAAGACACGTCTACACTGTACCAAGACACTCACTGCTGTGGCAGCGCTACCCTCATGGAAGGTCCCTTGATGTTGTTGAGGGGCTCTTGATTTAGGCAATTTGTGCTATTATTATTATAATCAAGGGGTAAGCGCTAAACCCGGTGGATTATACAGTGCCTGGGGGGGGGGATGTGGAAGGCATTCAGGCTTAATTCGGGGAACTGGAGCACAGATCCAATTCCCTAAATCAAGGGCCCCTCACCAACATCAAGGAACCTTCCTTGAGGGGATTTGTGCTCCAGTTCCCCGAATTAAGCCTGAATGCCTTCCACATCCCCCCTCGGGCGCTGTATAATCCTACGGGTTTAGCGCTTCCCCTTCATAATAATAATAATAATAATAATAATTAATAATAATAATAATAATAATAGTGGCAGCGCTACAGCACCAGGGTAATGACATGCAATTTGGGTTTAATTCAAGAGAGGAGGGTACTTTATTTTGTATGATCAGGAGCCCTTTGTTGGCATGAGGGCAACTTTGCTTAGGGGATAACACCATAGCTACTGTGATGAATGGTGTTGACAACCGACAAGTTGAAGATTGAGAGACTTGGGCAACATATGGGAATCTTTATTGAGGAAACGTTTCGCCACACCATGGCTTCTTCAGTTCAATACAAAGCAGAAAGGTGTAAAGAGAGGAGGAGTTTGAGGTAATCAGTCCATCAGCCTGGAGTCGATGTGTTCAGTCTATCAGTCTTAATGGACTGATTACCTCAAAATCCTCTCCTTACACCTTTCTGCTTTGTATTGGACTGATGAAGCCACTGTGTGGTGAAACGTTTCCTCAATAAAGACTCCCATATGTTACACAATTGTCTCAATCTTCACCATAGCTGCTCTTGCAGATGAGGATTGTCTGGTTACTCTCAGCCACCGCGTTACCAGAAGTGTCGCAGCCATTAATTTTTATCTGCTTATTTCTAAATACTTTTTACATAATTGTTTAACCTAACTTTACTTCGTGTAAATTATTATAATCAAGGGGAAGCGCTAAAACCATAAACCATAGGGGGTTATACAGTGCGTGGAAGGCAAACAAGTTCGACCCAACAAAAGGATGATAGGTCTACTTCCTTGGATCATAAGCCCCTCACTAGCAACAAGGCCCCATACAACTATTAGTTATGAGAATAGGTTGTATGGCAATTATGGGGAAGCACTAAACCCATAGGGGTAATGTAGTACCTGGGACTGGTAGGTAATCATGTTTGGTCTGAGGAAGGGGAAGGTAGCTCTAATACCAAGAGTTAAGAGCCCTTTGAAGGTATTAAAGCCCCTCCATGGAGGGGCTTTAATACCTTAAAAGAGGAGGGTAGCTCTAATTTCTAAGAACAAGAGCCCTTCGCCACTTTCAAGGGAAGAGGCTATGTATTATATATATGAGGAAGCTCCAAACCTTTAGGGGTCATACAGTGCCTGGGGAATGGATGTGGCCAGGTTTGATCTAATGAAGTTAATGGCAGCTCTGATTCCTTAGATCAAAATCCCCAAGGGCAACTCTTTTTTTTTCCACCCTTTTTCACATACGTTTTAAATACTACGACTCCAACTCGTGTAGGCCAACAAAATCGTAATCCTGTTTTCTCTTAATTTACTTGACTTCTAATGCTCTAGCTTGTGAGTGGACTGTATTGAACCACCTCCACGATAGCAATCATTTCCCCTCTCATCTCTCATTCTTATACTGGTCCTGATCATCACCACTCCTGGTATCAGTCTGAAAATGCAACTAAGCAAGCTTCGTGAAACAAATTACTTTTCCTTCTTCCCTTTCTCAGGCAGATAACTTAAATGATCAGTTTTTCACTCCTCGCCTCCCCCTCGTATCTGTTGGTGTTGCCATTCCATCGATCTCGAAGATTTATTTAAAGGGAGATCACTAAACTTTTAGAGGTCATTCACGTTCGATCAAAGGAAGAGCCCATGACCAGCATCAAGGAGCTTTCCTTCAGGGGTCACTGGGGTCAGTCAGATTCAGTCCAAGGTAAGAGAGGGGTCACTCCAATTCATTAAAAATAAAAAATAAAGATGTTGTTTCTTTGTAAAGGTTACAGTGTGTAATTACAATCTGGTACAAAGAATGCAACTATCATGCTGGGGCATTTTGGGCAGTTGAATCAGGAGCCCTTTGCTGGTATTGATTATTATTATAATCAAAAAGAAGCGCTAAGCCACAAGGACTATACAGCTGCTGGTATTGAACTTTTCTTGAATGGTGGACATTGTGGAAAATATTACTACATAATTTATATGCCCCATCGAGGATATTTGCCTGTGTTCGATCTATTCATCTATTACATGTGAACTTTATATTAGTACAATCATATTACTTACAAGCAAGGGCTCAAACAATTATCATATGGAAAGCTAGGCTTATTTGTTGGTCTTGTCAGAGCTTAAGTTCTAAATGCCAATTTTATTATTATATTTAAGAAAAGTGCTTAATCACTTAAGTCATTCTGCAGTATGCCACCACTATTAATTATAATCAAGGAAAATGCTAACTCCTTATGGGTCAAACAGCACCTGGGCAATTGGAGGCAACCAGATTCAGTCCAAGGGAGGATAAGTTCATTTCCTTGGATCAAGATAGCCCCTCACTAGGCACCACCCTTGAGTTATTGACAAAATTTATTTGATCAAACTTCAAGGGCACTTTTGGCCATCCTTTCATTGTTATTGGTGGGAAACAATATACAACGGAACCTCGTTTTTCGGCTGTAATCCGTTCCAGAAGGTCGGCCTAAATTCAAAGCAATATTCCCCATAAGAATTAATGTAAATACAATTAATCCATTCCAGACACCCAAAAATATTCACAAAAAATACATTTTTAAAGATTAATTTTAGTTTTACATACACAAAACAATGAGAACTAAATAAAATAAATTAAGAACATTTAAATCACTATTACATACCTTTATTAAAGACTTGTTGGCTTATGGAAGACCGGGAGGAGAAGAGAGGGAGGACTGATTATTGTTTGGAAGGGGAATCCCCCTCCATAAGGACTTCAGGTATTAAAGCCCTCTCTGGGGTTACTTCCCTCCCTGCCTACTACACTTCCTGCCTCCCTTCCACACTCCCTGTTTCCCTGCTACACTTCCTCCATGCTACACTCCCTGCCTCCCTGCTAAACTCCCTTTCACAACATTAGTTTCCTTGATTTCTGCTTTCTTTGCCAGGATGCAAGTGATTGATGATTTGGATTTCCCATACATTCTGGCAACTTTTAGCATTCAGACACCATTCTCATATTTTTCAATAACTTCTTTCTTAAATTCCATTGTGTTTCTTACTTTCTTTACCAAAGGGCTGGCACTCTGAACTTTCTTTGGGCCCATGGTGGCTTATTTCACAGATGCACTTAATTAAGAAGCACAAAAACCAATGGGTTTTACAGATATGTTTGGATGAATGCGTGGAGTATATGCTCATTCACCGAGAAACACAGGAAGACTGACTCGCCTATGCAGCGATGTCCCAGCAGCGGCAGGGGGTTTGGGGGGGCTGATGCGTCTAATATGGCCGATATATGAGGCAACGGCCCAAATAGAGAGCAAAATTTCCGTCTAAAAACTGGCCTAAATACGAATCAGCCGATAAATGCAGCAGCCGAAAAATGAGGCTCCACTGTACTTACCACTGTGTACTGAACAAGTAAGACACAAACAGTACTCTTACCACTTTGTACTAGGCAATTATTATTTATTATTTTTTTTTATTATCACACCGGCCGATTCCCACCAAGGCAGGGTGGCCCGAAAAAGAAAAACTTTCACCATCATTCACTCCATCACTGTCTTGCCAGAAGGGTGCTTTACACTACAGTTTTTAAACTGCAACATTAACACCCCTCCTTCAGAGTGCAGGCACTGTACTTCCCATCTCCAGGACTCAAGTCCGGCCTGCCGGTTTCCCTGAATCCCTTCATAAATGTTACTTTGCTCACACTCCAACAGCACGTCAAGTATTAAAAACCATTTGTCTCCATTCACTCCTATCAAACACGCTCACGCATGCCTGCTGGAAGTCCAAGCCCCTCGCACACAAAACCTCCTTTACCCCCTCCCTCCAACCCTTCCTAGGCCGACCCCTACCCCGCCTTCCTTCCACTACAGACTGATACACTCTTGAAGTCATTCTGTTTCGCTCCATTCTCTCTACATGTCCGAACCACCTCAACAACCCTTCCTCAGCCCTCTGGACAACAGTTTTGGTAATCCCGCACCTCCTCCTAACTTCCAAACTACGAATTCTCTGCATTATATTCACACCACACATTGCCCTCAGACATGACATCTCCACTGCCTCCAGCCTTCTCCTCGCTGCAACATTCATCACCCACGCTTCACACCCATATAAGAGCGTTGGTAAAACTATACTCTCATACATTCCCCTCTTTGCCTCCAAGGACAAAGTTCTTTGTCTCCACAGACTCCTAAGTGCACCACTCACTCTTTTTCCCTCATCAATTCTATGATTCACCTCATCTTTCATAGACCCATCCGCTGACACGTCCACTCCCAAATATCTGAATACGTTCACCTCCTCCATACTCTCTCCCTCCAATCTGATATTCAATCTTTCATCACCTAATCTTTTTGTTATCCTCATAACCTTACTCTTTCCTGTATTCACCTTTAATTTTTTTCTTTTGCACACCCTACCAAATTCATCCACCAATCTCTGCAACTTCTCTTCAGAATCTCCCAAGAGCACAGTGTCATCAGCAAAGAGCAGCTGTGACAACTCCCACTTTGTGTGTGATTCTTTATCTTTTAACTCCACGCCTCTTGCCAAGACCCTCGCATTTACTTCTCTTACAACCCCATCTATAAATATATTAAACAACCACGGTGACATCACACATCCTTGTCTAAGGCCTACTTTTACTGGGAAAAAATTTCCCTCTTTCCTACATACTCTAACTTGAGCCTCACTATCCTCGTAAAAACTCTTCACTGCTTTCAGTAACCTACCTCCTACACCATACACTTGCAACATCTGCCACATTGCCCCCCTATCCACCCTGTCATACGCCTTTTCCAAATCCATAAATGCCACAAAGACCTCTTTAGCCTTATCTAAATACTGTTCACTTATATGTTTCACTGTAAACACCTGGTCCACACACCCCCTACCTTTCCTAAAGCCTCCTTGTTCATCTGCTATCCTATTCTCCGTCTTACTCTTAATTCTTTCAATTATAACTCTACCATACACTTTACCAGGTACACTCAACAGACTTATCCCCCTATAATTTTTGCACTCTCTTTTATCCCCTTTGCCTTTATACAAAGGAACTATGCATGCTCTCTGCCAATCTCTAGGTACCTTACCCTCTTCCATACATTTATTAAATAATTGCACCAACCACTCCAAAACTATATCCCCACCTGCTTTTAACATTTCTATCTTTATCCCATCAATCCCGGCTGCCTTACCCCCTTTCATTTTACCTACTGCCTCACGAACTTCCCCCACACTCACAACTGGCTCTTCCTCACTCCTACAAGATGTTATTCCTCCTTGCCCTATACACGAAATCACAGCTTCCCTATCTTCATCAACATTTAACAATTCCTCAAAATATTCCTTCCATCTTCCCAATACCTCTAACTCTCCATTTAATAACTCTCCTCTCCTATTTTTAACTGACAAATCCATTTGTTCTCTAGGCTTTCTTAACTTGTTAATCTCACTCCAAAACTTTTTCTTATTTTCAACAAAATTTGTTGATAACATCTCACCCACTCTCTCATTTGCTCTCTTTTTACATTGCTTCACCACTCTCTTAACTTCTCTCTTTTTCTCCATATACTCTTCCCTCCTTGCATCACTTCTACTTTGTAAAAACTTCTCATATGCTAACTTTTTCTCCCTTACTACTCTCTTTACATCATCATTCCACCAATCGCTCCTCTTCCCTCCTGCACCCACTTTCCTGTAACCACAAACTTCTGCTGAACACTCTAACACTACATTTTTAAACCTACCCCATACCTCTTCGACCCCATTGCCTATGCTCTCATTAGCCCATCTATCCTCCAATAGCTGTTTATATCTTACCCTAACTGCCTCCTCTTTTAGTTTATAAACCTTCACCTCTCTCTTCCCTGATGCTTCTATTCTCCTTGTATCCCATCTACCTTTTACTCTCAGTGTAGCTACAACTAGAAAGTGATCTGATATATCTGTGGCCCCTCTATAAACATGTACATCCTGAAGTCTACTCAACAGTCTTTTATCTACCAATACATAATCCAACAAACTACTGTCATTTCGCCCTACATCATATCGTGTATACTTATTTATCCTCTTTTTCTTAAAATATGTATTACCTATAACTAAACCCCTTTCTATACAAAGTTCAATCAAAGGGCTCCCATTATCATTTACACCTGGCACCCCAAACTTACCTACCACACCGTCTCTAAAAGTTTCTCCTACTTTAGCATTCAAGTCCCCTACCACAATTACTCTCTCACTTGGTTCAAAGGCTCCTATACATTCACTTAACATCTCCCAAAATCTCTCTCTCTCCTCTGCATTCCTCTCTTCTCCAGGTGCATACACGCTTATTATGACCCACTTCTCGCATCCAACCTTTACTTTAATCCACATAATTCTTGAATTTACACATTCATATTCTCTTTTCTCCTTCCATAACTGATCATTTAACATTACTGCTACCCCTTCCTTTGCTCTAACTCTCTCAGATACTCCAGATTTAATCCCATTTATTTCCCCCCACTGAAACTCTCCTACCCCCTTCAGCTTTGTTTCGCTTAGGGCCAGGACATCCAACTTCTTTTCATTCATAACATCAGCAATCATCTGTTTCTTGTCATCCGCACTACATCCACGCACATTTAAGCAACCCAGTTTTATAAAGTTTTTCTTCTTCTCTTTTTTTAGTAATTGTATACAGGAGAAGGGGTTACTAGCCCATTGCTCCCGGCATTTTAGTCGCCTCATACGACACGCATGGCTTACGGAGGAAAGATTCTTTTCCACTTCCCCATGGACAATAGAAGAAATAAAAAAGAACAAGAGCTATTTAGAAAAAGGAGAAAAACCTAGATGTATGTATATATATATATGCATGTGCGTGTCTGTGAAGTGTGACCAAAGTGTAAGTAGGAGTAGCAAGATATCCCTGTTATCTTAGCGTGTTTATGAGACAGAAAAAGAAACCAGCAATCCTACCATCATGCAAAACAGTTACAGGTTTTTGTTTCACAGTCATCTGGCAGGACGGTAGTACTTCCCTGGGTGGTTGCTGTCTACCAACCTACTACCTATTATTATAATTATTATTATTATAAACAAACCAAGTGCTAAACCCTTAAGGGTCACACAGGGCTGCAGTAAAAGCAGAAACGCATAAAGGTTAAGACCGAGTGAGACATATGGGTCTGTAAAGTTGGGGGTTAGTGTAAGCAAAATTGAAAACAAAGTTGGCACAATAGGTCAGCTTAGTTAAAAAGTCAAAGAGAGAGTGTTTGCATCAAAGGTGGGACTTTCAGCAAGGTCAGTGAGAGTGTGATGGGGCAGTTTAGATGTCAAAAGAGGAGAATCTATTAAGAAGCATTGGATGGACATGTGCCCTGTCAGTCCTCGAGAGTGGTGTTGGTTGTTTCTCCATGTGATATCCATGAGTAAGCTGCATGTGTCCAATACATAAGCATGAGAGTGTGGTCTCCCAAACCCATTAATAGAGGAAAAAAGACAGCCAAAAACCTAAACGTGGTATAACAGAAAACAGTTTGTGATCCAATGCAGTTTAAACTTGTTGCCACTGGTTATGGAGGTGGTGAAAGAGCGCTGAAAAATAGTCAGAGTAAGGAATCTGAAGGCCTTGAAAAATAGAAATGGTTATAATTATAACCATAATTTTTAAAGGGGGTGGACCAGTAAGCCAGTGGAAGGCTTCAGTCCGATGACCAGAAGCTCCAGCAGTGGGTCATCATATGACTAAGACCCACATCAGGAAACACTTGTTCTGTAAAGATAAGATACTTTATTTCAGCATGACAATGTTTGTACTGTACAAACCTTACCTACCTACCTTGAATAGCTGACTGAATGGCGAAGTCTGCATGTTCATTGCCCTGAATATTGGAAGCATATCCAGGGATCCAACAGACAAATTCTAATTGCTAGAAATGCAGCATTGCCAAAGCTGTAATGAGTGTACTGTGTGTGTATTGTACTTTTTATTGCTTTTTAATGCCTAGGTCTATTGCCAACTTAATATATATTAGTGTAAACTTGTTATCTGGCATTTATATGCATTTATAAGTGGAAAAAAATGGCATTCTGCTTTCCGGCAGTAGCCTGGAACCTAACCTGCCATATAAGTGGGGCCCTACTGTATGAAGGACGATGGGATAAAGGGGTTGTTGATTTTCTGGATAGCCTGTAAACACTTTGGGAATCCAAGACAACTATGAATGATGAGTCAGACATAGTCACAATGTGGATGATAGCAATAAAAATGGCATACATCTCTGCTGTGAAAATGCTATCTTATTCTAATAAATGAACTTTGAGGTGAGATGAAAAAAAATCATGTACTATATCCCTCTCCATGACCAAGAATTCTCTCGGTGCAACCAGTAATGCTGATGCTGCATGGAAATTGCTCCCTACCCTATCCTTCATGTCGGTTAACCAGCGTTACAACATGGCATTTCTGAAATCAACCCAAGCTAGGGTCAGCTAACAAGAGATGGGCAGCCAACAACACACCAAGTTATACTCCTTTGGCTGCCACCTCCTGGGACTAACTGGTAGCCTCCAGAAATATTAAGCCATGCATCACATCTCTAGATAATTCAATTCCCACAGTACCCACCACCACCACTGAGGTCCTCAGTGGAGTGGTGCTAGAACTGGCGCACCTCTGGCAAGACAGTGTGAAAGATAGTGAAAGTGGTCTTTTTTTAGGGCCACACTGCCTCAGTTGGTAATTTTTTTTTTCTTTAAATATTCATGGCAACCAGTTAAGATGGACTTGAGTCCTTGAGGTAGGAAGTACAATGCCTGCACTCTGAATGAGGGAAGGAGATCGTGATGTCAAGACAGCTTCTGAATGAGTATGGTGAATGTTTTTCAGTCTTGAAGTCGCCCTTCAACAATGGGAAACAGCTGGCGAGTTAAAATAAATCATGAGGATGCACTAATTGTATTGGCATCATTATTATAATTAATGTAAGTGCTAAACCCATAAGGGTTATATAGCACTGTAGGAAGGGATGTGCTAAAGTAGGATTGTGTGAAGGTTAGATGTGATTGAGGGGTAGGGGTGTGCAAAGGCAGGGGTTAGTAGAGATGGAGGCTCGTACAAGAGTAAAATTGAAATCAATGTTGGTGCAATAGATTAGTTTCCATTTAAAAGTCAAAAAGAGAGTTTGCATCAAAGACAGAATCAGCATCAAAGGTAGGAATTTTAGTGAGGAGGTCAGTTAGTGTGTGTTGGGGCAGTGTACATGTCAGATGTGAGTCCTGGAGAATGAGAGGTAATCAAATTTGATCCAAGGGAGGAGGGGGTAGCTTAAGATTCCTTGTATCAGCATAATAATATAGTACTCTAATGTAATATTTAACTATTACCTAACAATACATATAGATACAGTAGAAAGAAATGAGTGCATTTAATGTATTTAGCTTCAAATGAACATAACTTTTTTTATTGTAAAAGAGGGATGATCAACATTAGTTATAGATGATATATAATTCACAATGTCCTCCCCCCAAAAAAACTGATTTAAATGATATCTGTTTTTAATAAAAGGGTAATTACCTTTCAGCAGACATTTATTTTATAGGAAATGAGTGTGGCCTTAAGGACACATTATACAAACTGTACAGAAATCAAAATACATTCTTCACATTTTAATAGAGACTACAAATATTTGACGCCTTACAGCATAGGTATTTGTATTTTTATAACTACCTTATGATGAAACAGAATAAAAAGGATTTAGCTTTAATTGAAAGTTAATCAACTGACAGTGCAAATAAAACCAATTAACAAATGTAAAGTGTTATGGGGCATATGTGTAAGTGAGTAATGATGATCTGCTATTTTTTCAACAGCAATACATCACAAATTGCTCTTAATGTGTGAGGCACATAAAAACTAATTAAAATCAGATCAAATGATTTTCAACCAGAAATAAATTAAATATTTACACAAACGTGAATTCCATGTGTATTTGTTTGTGTAATTAAATACTGTACATACTGTATGTAGGAATGCAGATATTGCATACTGCTCACACTGGTATACTGTATATCATACAGTATACTAGCCTAATATATTACAGTACCTCATTAAGAAAAGATGATGCTATAATACAAGTTCTGGTGGTATACAGCAGTTCATCATGAATATTCATTAATGATGTCAGTTGAATACTGAAGCAACAAGCCTCATGCCTAACTTATATCTAGCCAGATATCTCATTAGTAACACTTGATACAGTACTGTGTATACTGTACAAATATTCAACAGTGGAAAATAGTTATAAATCTGCTGTCTATGGAATTAATTGTTACAAATATGTATTCAGTGATGCCCAGCATTTTTACACAGAGCTTATGGCTAATTAAATGCAGTTAGTGTATATTCAATTTTCATCATCAATGCTGAACATTTACATGGGCCAACTAAAAACACTTAATGCACACATACATATAAACTCAACTAAGACATCTAATGCACATTCCTTACTTGTCTTCCACACATACAAACAAACTCAACCAAGACATCTAATGCACTTTCCTTACTTGTCTTCAGCACCAAGGTGCACCAGAATTTCTATATTAGGGAGAGGGGGGGGCTTTGGGTTGTCTATACATTTGGAAAGTAGGGATGGCTAGAAAACTTGTTTTGAAACAGCATTATTACTATTTTTATTTAGGGAGGCTTTGGGGAAGCTGAGGAAATTTTCAGGGAGGTTGAAATTCCCCTTGGTGCCACCTCTGCTTCTTGAATTCTTAAGCAGTAAATCAGGATCACCTCAATGAGAATCCTCAAAAGTGAGCTGAAGTGTGTGCCTTTGAAACCATACCCCCGGCCGGGATTGAACCCGCGGTCATAGAGTCGGATTCAATCCCGGCCGGGGGTATGGTTTATTTGCAATCGTGTCATTACGATTTCTTAAGTCACGTTGTGTGCCTTTGATTTTATGCATACAGTACACAGCTTCTGAGGTTTCAACCTTGATGCACATTATATGAAATTGGATACTTTGTAATTAATATGAAAAAGGTCATGATAAGTACTTAAAATTAATATTTTCAAACAAAACAACTCAGGTGTTTGATCTACTCAAAACACCCAACAGATTTGCCTGGGATAAATGTGTTATCAGTGGGCCTGATTTGACCTAATTTGGCCAAAATGCTCTGCATAACAAGTGGCTTTCTATGTAGTAGTATGTCATTGATGTCAGCTAGGCCTTGTACCTTGTACATGTAGAAATAAAGATATTATTATTGTTATTGTAATATTGGTGATTCTGCATTCTTAGGTTAGGCTTATGATTCTGTGTATATTTATGTAAGACTGACGAGTCTGTCCACTAGGGTAATTTAAAGTCTGTGCACCTAGGTAAAATAGATGATTCTGTGCACTTGGATAAGGATGATTTCTGTGTACTTATGTAAGGTTTCAAAGATAAGCCTTTAATAAAACAACTTTTTCTTGGTAAGAGCTTTATCATAAAGGCCAACAGTAAGGTGCTAAGAGGAAGGTTGGGTCAGGTGAAGTGAGAGGTTGAAATGAGCATAAGAAATCCAGTATATTATTAATGGTATACAATACTGACAACTTGATGAATAAGACACATGTACAACAGCTAAGTATTTCTCTTGCCAAAATGTTTTACCTACTCAGTAGGCTTCTTCAGTAAAACAGATGTGATATTAAACTGGAGAGTGTGGAAGATGTGGAGAGGTAATGTTACTTCTTCATATCACCTGTGTATTTGACTGAAAAAGCTTGCTGAACAGGTGAAATGTGTTGGTAATAAAGATACTCACACACATGCTGAGCATTAGTCTCATTCATCATGAGGAATCAAAACTGCAAAACCACTTGCAAATGCCACTTCAGAACACTGTATTTCACAAAATTCCACTCTTAATATTCAGATCCCCCTAACCCACCTTATGTCATATGTACTTCCTTCATCACCTGCTTCATTTTCAACACCTTGCTGCCTTTCCACAATTCAAATACCTTGTATTTGCCTACACCTTCCCTATCACCTAATCCAACATTCCTTTTAGCACCTGGCTGTTGGTCTTCATGAGGAAGGATTGTCTAGTTCTCTATGTAGCTTGGTAAAGTTCTCACTGAGCAAAATTTTGTTTTAATAAAGGCTTGCTTTGTCTGTGTCTAAGGAAATGCTGATGATTCTGTGCACTTGTGTATAATTGGTGATTCTGTGTAAGGCTGGTGATTCTGTACATTTGCATATTGTTAATGAATGTCTATTTTTTAAGGTTGGTGATTCCATGTACCTGTGTCAGATTGGTGATTCTGTACACCTGGATATGGCTGATGATTTTGAAGCACATGTGTAATGCAGGTGTTGAGTCAAGTTGCATTATCTACAAAAGACTAGAACCACTTGATTATTCAGTGCTTTTAGTATAAAAAGTTGCAAGCTTCATTATTAGTTTTATGCCATCATTATCAATTTTTGGCTTACTAAAAGTTGCAAGCTTCATTATTAGTTTTATGCCATCATTATAAATTTTTGGCTATCTTTATACGTAATTTGCTTCTATCGATATTGAGTTCTTGCAATCGTGACTAATCTACTGTCATATTACAGATAACAATCACAACAATTCAAAACAAATCTATGTCTGTCAGTCAGGGTTAAGACCATATCCATAATTCATTCCAAGCTATAGGATAAAAGTCACAGAAAGTTTTGGAAAAAGAAAAGGAAATCTTCCCACTAATTATGCCAAAAAAAAAATGGATTGCTGGATTTATAAACCAGGCACCCAGGCAACTCAACCCTTCCACGTTGGTAATGAAAATTGGAATACTACCCTAAATAAAAATAAAACTTATTATTATAATAAAAAACCAAGCACTAAACCATCAGGGTCATACAGTGCTGCAAACAAAACTTTAAAATGTTAAGGCTAACCATTTTTGGTAAAAATATACAACAGCTACTTGACAGATTTCAGCTAGTAATTAGTTTGAATTGCACAATATTAAGTTATTGTCAAGACAGTATTTGTTGTGCAAATGGTTAAAAATGTAACTTAACCTAACAAAATCCACCTACTCTAACCCAAAATAGCCTAACATAACTTAACCTTACTCTGACATCAGTACTGGTGTTTTTGTTCACATTCAACTAGGTATATGACATGAATCGATACTAAGCAATGATTGGCTCAGGTGTGCTAAACAACCAAAATAAATGTACATACAGTACTGTACTATTTTTGCTAATATACATCTCCCAAAATAATAATTTATACTTAAAATACTTCTTTTGTGTCATACACAGGTTTTATGAATTGTAAAATGGAAACTAATGACCAAGGTCTGGCCTCCTTTATAAATTTAAACATTATTAAATACTATTGCAAGCCATGCTTTAATGAAGGAGCAAATACTATTTAATGACTTTGATTCAAAATAACTATTTTTTAATGTAAAAGAACTATTATATCCCTTGACTTATGGCAGAGGCTATGTAAATAAAACTAATGTATGTGACAACGTATATCCCTCGATTCATAGCTCGTAAATTGATTAGTCATGCTAACACGTTGAAAAGCCATGAAGCATCCAACTGGTCATTTAGCTGATCAATGGTAGTCCATATAGAAACACATCCATAAAGAAACACAATTTAAAAAATATACATAGATACTGGGGTTTGGGATATTGGGAGTTTGGAGGGACATGTAAACTGTCATATCTGAGCACCTCTTCAAAAACAGTGATTATGTATGAATGATGGTGAAAGTGCTGAATGATGATGAAAGTTTTTTCTTTCTTTGTGGATCACCCTGCCTCAATGGGAAACGGCTGACATGTAAAAAAAAAAAAAAATAGATACTAGGTAAAGGTATCCATTTTAATTGCGATTATATTTTTTGAAGCAAATGTTAAAATTTTCATATCTTTCAGAACTGAAAAAATGTCAATGAAGATAAGACAGATGATTGAATATGCATACTGTAGTATAAGTTTTAGGAGAACAAGGTGTAAAAGTAAATTACCAATCAAAGGGCAAAAAATGGCCATTTAAAACCCATCAATTATTGAATAATTTCCCCACAGACTATGCAAGCACTATTAATAATAATCTTTACTTCTATAAATACATGACACAGTTGATAGATCCAGAAGACATTAATGGTATATTATACAGAAAGCCCTGATTATGCAGAGCATTTCAGGTAACTTTGGTTAATTTTGTCCTGCAGGATGTAACCCACAACAGTCAGCTAACACCCAGGTACCTGCTTACTGCTAAGTAAACAGAGGCAGCTGGTATAAAGAAATATACCCAACATTTCACCTGTCCTGGCGATCGATCCCAAGCCATTCCATTACATAGTAAAAAAAATCCAACAACTATACTTGTATCCTAAAATTTTATCTTGCATATACAAAATATACATTTTAACTATACACTGGACCCTCAGTTAATGCATTTAATCTGTTCCAGAGAGCTAGGTTTTAACTGATTTAGCCTTTAACCGAATTAATTTTCCCCATAAGAAATTAATCCATTCAGACGCCCAAAAGAATTAAACAAAAATTTTTTTTACATGAAATATACATTTCCCTACACAGAAAACAATGATACATGAAGAATAAAACAGTAATAACATCACACTTACCTTCATTGTGGACTTGTTGATGAGTGATGACATGGGAGGAGGGCAGAGGATGAAGGTGTTCTATTGTTTGGAAGGGAAATCTCCTTCCATAAAGACTTCAGGTAACAAGTCCTTTTCTGGCTTGTGTCCTGGGAGTGCCTTTTCCTCCTGAGTAATGTAGGTCCTGTTTGGCATTTTCTTCCTAAACAGGCCTGTTTCGTCACAATTGAATACTTGTTGGGGTTTTAATTTTCCAGCCTCTATGTACCTCATACCATACCACCATCACAACCACCACCACACTCTACCACCACCACCACCACACTCTACCACCACCACTACCACCCTCTACCACCACCACTACCACACTCTACCACCACCTCTACCACAATTGCTACAACCCTCTACCACCATTGCTACCACCCTTTACCACCATCGCTACCATCCTCTACCACCACCACTACCACCCTCTACCACCACCACTACCACCCTCTATCACCACCACTACCACCCTCTACCACCACCTCTACCACCATTGCTACCACCCTCTACCACCATCACTACCACCCTCTACCACCATTGCTACCACCCTCTACCACCACCACTACCACCCTCTACCACCATCGCTACCACCCTCTACCACCATCGCTACCACCACCACTACCACCCTCTACACCATCGCTACCACCCTCTACCACCATCGCTACCACCACCACTACCACCCTCTACCACCATTGCTACCACCTTCTACCACCACCACTAATACCTTCTCAACCATCACTTTCGTATTTTTCTACAAACTTTTTCTTAAATTGTATGTGTTTCTCACATTCTTTACCATAGGGCTGGCACTAGAAGCTTTCTTGGGGCCCATGGTGGCTTATTTAGCAGTTACAAGCACCAAAAACAATGGAATACAAAATACATCACATGTACACGCGGAATTGTCCTCACTGGCTTTGTAAACAATGGCACACTGGCTGGTACACGGAGTGCGTGGCCGGGCCTGCCCAGGGTGCCGTGCAGACACATTTGGGACGAAAGCTCCTAACCGAGATTTTAGGTGTTATCCTTATCTGATTTTGGCGTTATCCGCTGCAGGTATTAATTGAGGGTCCAATGTACGTATTTTAAATGTTTTGGTGAACTCAAAATATCCAAGACACTCAGATCTTCCTGTTTTCTTTAATTAATAAAGTACTATTTAAGCAAAGCTAGCTCACAAGCAACAATGGATTTTTTTGTTGTGAGTATAATAGAATAAACTATATGAACAAAAGTAAATGCAGAAATTACTAAATTCTATTAGTAAAGGTTACACCATAATTACAGTATGGTCAGTGGACTTTTTTAAATGAATGAAGTAAGAATATTTTACAGACTGCATTCTATAAAACTTGCAAAACTTACACACAGTATATGCAATTAAAAAACTTTCTATATAACTGTAGCCTCAATAATTTTTCAGTCATATAGTATTGGTAATGAACAGAAATATCTAATGGCAAACCAATCTTTGTTCATGCTCTCAAAGATGGTTACAGAACCTCAGTTGTGACCATAAACTCCCAGACTGGTCAGAGACAGGGCTGTGATTACATTCTGAAATATGACAGGCTTAGTCTATACAGCCTATACATCAGTATCATTAGTAACTATTCTGCTAAACCAATTATGCTTGGAATTTTCACAGGTAAGAGATCTCATGTACTGTATACATAAGTCCAAGATGATATTTTGACAATCAAAGGGCAAGTTCTGAGTTGTTAAACAGTAAACACATCAGCTCACACTGACTTGTTCTTCAAGAAAAATTCTCTAAGGCATTCATTTTCTATAATGATCTAAGCTTTTAAAAAATTCTTTGTAATAAATTTATATATATTTGAAGTACATGAATGAATGGTGATGCTTTGTTTTTTTATAAAGTGAAAAATCTAGCTCCTGTACAACAACAGATACTTAAATCACCAAGTGGATCATGATACATATATGTATAGCAAAGACCCGTCGAGATACTTTTCTATTTTCTGACAAGCAAAACACCAAGTGGTACATATAGTCAACTGTACATACATTCCTCTTATCCAGTACATGATAATATGCTGCACATACACACTTCATATAAATTATAATAATCACATACACTAATTCAGTCAGAAAATTCATTAGATGCAAAAATGCATACATAATTCATGGCATATTTCAAATCTAATAATGAATATCTATTTTTAAAACCAAAAATATAGAACATGAATACTATTTCCTTCTAAGTCTCAAAGTTATACTTAGGCGACAAATCTTAAAGCTATGGCCAAAGTCTAATTATACAGTTTTGTTATGTTAACACTGTCTGTTAACCAAATTAAATAAAAAATAGATTATGAATATGATTACTGGTATACTCAGTCAAACTATACAGTAAAGAGCTGTACAGAATTTGACAGTTGGTCCAAATGTCTATTTTTGGGGATATATACACATCGCTTACATATTTTCTTGTAATTGTGAACTTGAACTTGCAAGAAAACTTTATATACATACAGTAAGTGCTCCATTATCAGAACTTCAGTGGGGTTCCTTATGAACAAGTTGCATTTCCTGTGTTTCAACTTACAAACAAGTCATTTATAATCGTGAACTTACTGTCCTATAGAAAATGATAGTACAAGGATGATTGCTTGTCATGCATATTCTTAAATGCAGAGTGGCATTCATAAAACAATTATTTTCTAAATATTATATATATTTTTACCTCATTCATAAGTGTGGGTAATTGCAACTCATGCATTTGCAAGTCAGGGATCTACTGTAAACGAGACAGTTTCAGGCAGATACAAGGCAATTTAATTAAACATGTCTGGGTCGAAAGGAGATGAGGCTAGTTCAATAGAATACATAACTGAGTATTTTTGTATATTTAACCAAGAAAGGAGAAAAAATAAAATATATATCAACAATTTTAAAAAAGTAATATTGTACAAATATCTACATTTTTAACAAAATTGCAACAGTTCAATAGAATTCACCACATTTCCATCAGACTACCATACGACAAATTTAAATGAATTTGATTACATACAGCAAGTGTAAAACTATTTATTTAGCTTTAGAGAGTCATATAGCCTCTGATAGTGTAACACATTGCTCCTAGTCATTTTTTAATACAAATATTCTTCATGAAATTGACCAACAATCCATACAATATACACAAAAACACTCATTTTAGATTAGCACATGGTCCAAGGCACCACACTCAATAAATGTTGGCAAATAGACCATATACATGTACGTAATTTCTTTTCAATGTGCTAGCCATCTCCCACCAAGGTATATTGTTTTTATGGTGAATGATTAATTTGTAGTGATTAATAAGCATTTGTTGATTATTATTATTATAATCAAAAAGAAGCGCTAAGCCACAAGGACTATACAGCGCTGCAGGGCAGGAAGGAAGCGAGGGCATCAGGTGGCAAAAGGGAGATGGATGAGCAACAGGTTACGGATAACAGCGGGGCAGTGGATGTTGAAAGGGTAAAGGGCAGCAAAGCATTTGTTGAGGTATATAAATATTTTATGAGGCATAATTATTCAATCAAATTTTTTTTATTTATCTTTCTTCCTGTGACTTTGAATGCTATCTCTCGACTGGTGATGCAGGGGACAAGTTGGGTGAGGAAAGAGAGGCATGGGACTAACCAGTACTTTAGAGATGGCCATGAGTTGCTCTCACAGCCAGAACCATTTCAAGTTAGGTGAAGTTGCTCTCATAACCAGAACCATTTAGTGAGGTGAAGTTGCTCTCATTGCCAGAACCAAATATTCAGTGAGGTGAAGTTGCTCTCAAAACTAGAATCAATGAGAGTGAGGTGAAGTTGCTCTCATAACCAGAATCATTTAGTGAGGTGAAATTGCTTTCATAACCAGAACCATTTAGTGAGGTGAAGTTGCTCTCATAACTAGAATCATTTAGTGTGAGGTAAATGGTTACATTTCCCATTTTTTAATTATTCAATGCTTTTCCTCTGATGGGCTTATTATCAAAGGTGCCCATTCTTTTATCTGGAGATTTTCAGATCAGCCATTTAAACATGAAATCCCAATGTTTGTTGGATGAATAAGAAAGCACCCATTGTACATGTATGTATATGGTCTTGTATAAGTACATACATATGCGTGTGTACTCGCCTACAGTATGTGGCTGAAGGGGTCGATTCACAGCTCTTGGTCTGTGTGTGTGTGTGTGTGTGTACTCACCTATTTGTGGTTGCAGGGGTCAAGTCATAGCTCCTGGCCCTGCCTCTTCACTGATTGCTACAAGGTCCTTTCTCTAAACCATACCATGGGTGGGGTTTGAACCCACGGTCAGTCTCAAAACTCCAGACTGCCGCAGGTCCAAACCCCACCCGTGGTAGTTTGCAACTGTGTCATTACAATTTCATGAGCCCTCTCTCTCCCTGCTCCATGAGCTTTATCAAACCTTGTCTTAAAACTATGTATGGTTCCTGCCTCCACTATGTCACTTTCTAGGCTATTCCACTTCCTGACAACTCTATGACTGAAGAAATACTTCCTAACATCTCTCTGACTCACCTGAGTCTTCAACTTCCAATTGTGACCCCTTGTTTCTGTGTCCCATCTCTGGAATCTCATGTCTTTGTCCACCTTGTCAATTCCTCGCAGTATTTTATGTCGTTATCATGTCTCCCCTAACCCTCCTGTCCTCCAGTGTCGTCAGGCCGATTTTCCTTAACCTTTCTTCGTAGGACAATCCCCTTAGCTCTGGGACTGGTTTTGTTGCAAACCTTTGCATTTTAATTTCTTGATATGCTTGACCAGGTGTGGATTCCAAACTGGTGCTGCATACTCCAATATGGGCCTGACGTACATGGTGTACAGTCTTGAACAATTCCTTACTGAGGTATCAGAATGCTATTCTTAGGTTTGCCAGGCGCCCAATGCTGCAGCAGTTATCTGGTTGACATGCGTCTCAGATGTGCTGGGTATTATATTCACCCCAAGATCTTTTTCCTTGTGTGAGGTTTGCAGTCTTTGGCCACCTAGACTATGCTCTGTCTGCAGTCTTCTTTGCCCTTCCCCAGTCTTCATAACTTTGCATTTGGCAGGGTAAAATTCAAGGAGCCAGTTGCTGAACCAGGCTTGTAGCCTGTTCAAGTCTCGTTTTAGTCTTGCCTGATCCTCATCTGATTTAATTCTCATTAACTTTACATCTGCAAACATGGGCACTTCCAAGTGTATCCCTTGTCATGTGTGTTTACTATTTGTTAGCAACAGTCGAGACTCAGCTGCTGGCCCTGCTTCCTAGATAACTTTGACTGGTATCACTGATTTCTGGCATCCTGGACATCATCATATCTAACCCTTGAAGCTCGTTTTCCAAATTTCACTTCTCAATCACCCAGGGACTAAAAACAATTTCCTTACCTCCCTGTGGGTCCTCTATGTCTTCAGTTGCGTCCACTTGATCCTGGCCCTCTTAATCCAGTCTGTCCTTAACTGCGCTATGAATTCCTCTTAGGATTTTGAATGCAGTAGTCATGTCCCTTTTTGTCCTCTCTGCCAAGGTCTTCAGGTTCAGTTTCTTCAGTCTCTTGCCAATGTGCATGCCACTCAGTTCTGGTTCTAGCTTGGTTGCAAATCTCTAAAACTTTTATGTGTATGACCAGGTGTAGGCTCCATGCTGGGGCCACGTACTCAAAAATTGACCCAAGGTATTTCATACGGTTGAGTGTTAGGCCATACTTGCCATGGGTCTGAGACCCACTTTTTCTGTCATTAGTTGGCAATACCTTTTAATCTCACTCTAAACTGGTTTATATTGACATTCATAGGTAAAAATGACTAAAAAGCAAGCAGATTTGGGAGCAGGAAAACCAATGTGCTTATTTTGTATGAAATCCTATGGTTCATTATCAATTTGGGTGTCTCATGCCAAGTAAAAAAACAAACAAACTGGCTTGAGTTTTTAACAAAAATCTTTTAAGTATCATTAAATGGGTTTATACTGATATCTACTGGTATAATAACGAATTATAAGAAAGCAAACAGACTAAGGTATGGGAAATCCAATGGTCTAGGGATTGAAAACCAATTTAAATACAGTACCTGTACAGTACATAAAATTTTGAATAAGATTATAATTCATATACAAATAAAAAAATTAAGGCTTCATTATTTAACATAATTATGTAGTGTATAAGGTTAAAAAAAATAAATATCAGGTCTAAGAGGAGTCTGGAATGTATTCCCCTTGCCGTATGACTATGAAAATACATGTACATGCAGTAATATTTACTCTGTGTAGCCTTTTTATGAAATGCATCCCTTGCACAGAGCCAGAGTAGTGTACATATATGTGTGTGACTGTATATGTATTACATATATACAGTAGTATTTGTGTGTGCACATGTTTTACTGTATGTATATATAAGACACCTGCAAGTCATGCTTAAAAAAGTTAATTAATTTTTTGTTAAATCCACAGACAAATTTCACCGAAAAGAAATTTTACGCATAAAAACTCATAAGAAAAGAATCTCTCATTTTTCTCTGCAGAATTTATTTTGTTACGTCGAAACAATGATCTGATATTTTCAGCTGTATGCTAATACAGCATAAAAGCTGCTGCATTAAAACTTACTCTTCCATCTTAAAGAATACTTTACAACTTTTCATAGCTACTTTACTGGCACAGCATGTGTCCAATAAGCAGCACCTGTAAAGTTATTTCCTTTAGCAAAAAACACACAAGTATCACATTTTGTAAACATGTAACGGGCCTCATTCTCTATTGATCTGCACAAACACAAGCTACGGTAAGCTTCCTCATATAAATGATAATTCTAATAACACAAATAAACACAGCCAAGTGGGCCACCTGGTGCTTGGGAAGCCCAGGACTGTCTGCTGGAAAGAGGCAGGCTAAGTAGCACCTCTGCTGCCCCAGTTACTGCTGGTGGGAATGTTGCTAGACAGAGTAGAGTAGTTTGGTCCTTTTACCTCTTCAGATGATGACTTAATTGCCAGAGAGATTTTGCCAGAGGTTGGGTCTCTCTCACACCCACCCTGTTCTCTAGCATTCTCGGCAGGATTACATGAGGCCACTTAAGCACACGAAAGGTGGAAGGGGTGTTAAGAACCCGAAGACTGTTCTTGGCCCCCTTCAGCACCTCCACTGCTCCCACCTGCTGCACTTCCTCCTGCAGTGCTTCCATCACCAGAATCTGTTGATGAGTATGGATTTTCTCTTAAGTCTATTGATCTCATAAGTAGGTTATGTGCTCTTAACTACTGATTTCATCAATAGGTTTTATGGTTACAAAATACTATGCACATGTAATATATCACAATATATTAACTGTATATACCTAAATATAGTATTAACATTTTGCAATGAAAAATCTGAAAAAAAAGAAAAAAAAAACAGAAATGCTGAACTGTAAGAACACAATGTATATACGAGTAACACTCACACCTAAACATGAAAATGAATATTCAAATTAATTTCACTACATTAATGCCTCATTATACAACACACTGCATGCCATCAAAACCAGCTGTAAATCAAAATCATTATGCAGTGAATTCCATTTTCTGTTGTAAATAAATTTCATTACACAGTGAACCCCATTTTCTGTTTGTCATTAGGAAAAAATAAACTTTGCCTATTCATAATAAATACAGTACACATTAAAGCACAACACAGGTACAATATTGGTGTATGGATAAGATAAGATAAGATTTCGTTCGAATTTTTAACCCCGGGGGGTTAGCCACCCAGGATAACCCAAGAAAGTCAGTGCGTCATCGAGGACTGTCTAACTTATTTCCATTGGGGTCCTTAATCTTGTCCCCCAGGATGCGACCCACACCAGTCGACTAACACCCAGGTACCTATTTGCTGCTAGGTGAACAGGACAACAGGTGTAAGGAAACGTGTCGAAATGTTTCCACCCGCCGGGAATCGAACCCGGGCCCTCCGTGTGTGAAGCGGAAGCTTTAGCCACCAGGCCACCGGGCCACCTGGAGTGAATGAAAATCCAGTATTTGGATACATACCACATGTACAAAAATAAACATATTACTGGAGGAATGATCATCAGTTACAAGCAATTTTGTGTTTGTGCTTACCTTGTTTATAGGAATAAGGAACTAAGCTCAATTATTAAATATGGCATCTTTCCAGTTAAATTTGTAGATATTTAATTGTTTTCCACAAAAATACCTGTAGCTCTGTAATACACTGTTAATTAATCTCACTGCTCATATTAAAGCTGTCATTTTGGCAAGAATCTTATTGTTTTAACTAGCTTTTAAAACTGATTATGGGTAAATTTCCTCAGAGGAGATTCCTTGATGATAAAACACATATAGGCAGTAAATGGAAACTGTAAGCAATGTTTTGCCTGCACAGAAGATTTTTTCAAGTATTACTTGTGAGTATCATTTGTTGATATTTCCATAGCATCAACTGTTACAAGTTCCTTGATGCCAGCGAGGAGCTCTTGATCTAAGGAACTGGACCTGGGCTTCCCTTCCTTGGATCGAATCTACATGCTACCCATTCTCCCCCCCCCCTCCAGCACTGCATGGAAAATTTTGAATTTTCCTAAATTCAGCATGTATAAATTTGAATTATATAATACATGTAATTGTATATTAAAATGTGGTGCTGGTTTGACCCTCTGAGAAATTTCGGGTGAGGGGGGATGAAAAACAGCTGGGAAAGTGATGCAGGAGAGACGCCATTTGTAATTTGTGGGCACTGATTGTCATGGAAAATTCAGCTAATAATCCAACATCTTCATGGCCAAATTGAGTTTTTTCAACCTGAATTTGTAATAGGAGCCCATGTTAATGTTCCCTTCTGAATTATTTGAACAGGAAATTTGCGGGACCTCAAGAATTACGTGTGAATGGTGGAAGGGATACAACCATAGCTCACAGGGAAGTGCGCCATTAGTCCTTTCATTTAGATCTCTAACTGGCCAGTGTAGGGTCTAGGTGTCAGGCAGGTGGTAGTGTGATCCATCTACAGTACTTAAATGGTAAGTAGTAATACGAATTTCTTTTGTGTACCCAGCAAGCCTAATCATATACAGTCCACAACTTTAATTTACCAGAGTAGCTGGTTTTAATATTGTAATTATTAATTTAATGTCAAGTCTAGCTTTTTGTGAGATTATTATTATTATTATTATAATCAAGGGGGAAGCGCTAAACCCGTAGGATTATACAGCGCCCAGGGGGGGATGTGGAAGGCATTCAGGCTTAATTCGGGGAACTGGAGCACAGATCCAATTCCCTAAATCAAGAGCCCCTCACCAACATCAAGGAACCTTCCATGAGGGGCTTTTTGTGAGAGTGGTAGGGAGTGGGCATCGAGGGAATTACAGTCCTGCGACCTACTGTGACTTACGTCCCACTTATCTCACCAAAATTACTTGCAGGTAATAATTCAGGTAATACCCTGTAAACCTCCTGCAGGAAATTTGCTCGCATAATAATTCACAACCCCTACGTGTTTAGCGCTCCCTGTGAACGCAATAATAATGTGGGCAGGTTTCAGCACACTCATTATTTTTTATTCTCTTTCAATACAGCTTGATGTTGTTCAAGCTGAATTAACTCTTCATGGGAAATGGGCTCTTAACGATACTCCAAAAATTCCTCTCCATTTGCTTAGTCAACACTGTCAAAGGTTGAAAGTTAAGACACATGTGCAACATCTGGATATCTTTATTGTAAACGTTTCGCCATCCAGTGGCTTTATCAATACAGATTCTAGGACATAATTAGAAGACAGTAGAACTATATACAAAAGTTGAGGAAATCAGTCCCTCAGCCTTGGAGTTAGTGTTCACAGCATCGTGGTGGTGGAGAATCTGGAGCAAAGGCAAGGAGACTGGCGGTTATAAAGGCGTCAGTATATATAGCCGCCAGTCTCCTTGCCTTTGCTCCAGATTCTCCACCACCACGATGCTGTGAACACTAACTCCAAGGCTGAGGGACTGATTACCTGGAGTTTACCTGGAGAGAGTTCCGGGGGTCAACGCCCCCGCGGCCCAGTCTGTGACCAGGCCTCCTGGTGGATCAGAGCCTGATCAACCAGGCTGCACGCAAACCAACATACGAGCCACAGCCCGGCTGATCAGGAACTGACTTTAGGTGCTTGTCCAGTGCCAGCTTGAAGACTGCCAGGGGTCTGTTGGTAATCCCCCTTATGTGTGCTGGGAGGCAGTTGAACAGTCTCGGGCCCCTGACACTTATTGTATGGTCTCTTAACGTGCTAGTGACACCCCTGCTTTTCATTGGGGGGATGGTGCATCGTCTGCCAAGTCTTTTGCTTTCGTAGTGAGTGATTTTCGTGTGCAAGTTCGGTACTAGTCCCTCTAGGATTTTCCAGGTGTATATAATCATGTATCTCTCCCGCCTGCATTCCAGGGAATACAGGTTTAGGAACCTCAAGCGCTCCCAGTAATTGAGGTGTTTTATCTCCGTTATGCCCGCCGTGAAAGTTCTCTGTACATTTTCTAGGTCGGCAATTTCACCTGCCTTGAAAGGTGCTGTTAGTGTGCAGCAATATTCCAGCCTAGATAGAACAAGTGACCTGAAGAGTGTCATCATGGGCTTGGCCTCCCTAGTTTTGAAGGTTCTCATTATCCATCCTGTCATTTTTCTAGCAGATGCGATTGATACAATGTTATGGTCCTTGAAGGTGAGATCCTCCGACATGATCACTCCCAGGTCTTTGACGTTGGTGTTTCGCTCTATTTTGTGGCCAGAATTTGTTTTGTACTCTGATGAAGATTTAATTTCCTCATGTTTACCATATCTGAGTAATTGAAATTTCTCATCGTTGAACTTCACATTGTTTTCTGCAGCCCACTGAAAGATTTGGTTGATGTCTGCCTGGAGCCTTGCAGTGTCTGCAATGGAAGACACTGTCATGCAGATTCGGGTGTCATCTGCAAAGGAAGACACGGTGCTGTGGCTGACATCCTTGTCTATGTCGGATATGAGGATGAGGAACAAGATTCAAAGTTTATTCTCTATAAGGATTACAATGTTGATTTTACAGAAATGGGAGCGAGTACTGTGCCTTGTGGAACAGAGCTTTTCACCGTAGCTGCCTCGGACTTTACTCTGTTGACGACTACTCTCTGTGTTCTGTTAGTGAGGAAATTATAGATCCATCGACGGACTTTTCCTGTTATTCCTTTAGCACGCATTTTGTGCGCTATTACGCCATGGTCACACTTGTCGAAGGCTTTTGCAAAGTCTGTATATATTACATCTGCATTCTTTTTGTCTTCTAGTGCATTTAGGACCTTGTTGTAGTGATCCAATAGTTGAGACAGACAGGAGCGACCTGTTCTAAACCCATGTTGCCCTGGGTTGTGTAACTGATGGGTTTCTAGATGGGTGGTGATCTTGCTTCTTAGGACAATTTCAAAGATTTTTATGATATGTGATGTTAGTGCTATTGGTCTGTAGTTCTTTGCTGTTGCTTTACTGCCCCCTTTGTGGAGTGGGGCTACCTCAACTTTTGTATATAGTTCTACTGTCTTCCAATTATGTCCTAGAATCTGTATTGATAAAGCCACTGGATGGCGAAACGTCTACAATAAAGATATCCAGATGTTGCACATGTGTCTTAACTTTCATATTGTCGGTATTTTATACCTTTCTTGCACAAATTTTCAAAGGTTCACAGCTCCTGTGAACATCTGGAACAGCCTTTTGGAGTCCATGGAAATTATCGGTACATTCAGGCCTAGTTTTTTTCATCAATCCATGACGTTATAACCCTCACCATAAGTGTCTACGATACAAGTATATTAAATAATAACTATTAAATAATAATAAGTATTAACACATGAAAAATCCAACTACCGGTATAACACTTTAATCCTCAGGCTGAATAAAGGTCGTCGTGTTCTGGTGTAAGCCCAAGATAACGAGATAAAAAAAATATTATCTATAAGGATCAACGTGTTACAAGCAATGCTATGAGTGCCGTACCCTTTCAATAGCTAGAAAAAAAATATGTCAATTATTTCAGAAAAAAAAATCACAATTACTACAGGGAAACTGTGATTTGGAGAAGTCCTTTACAGACCATGGCATTTTGGAGTGCTACATTAATTTAGGTTAAACCTTAAAATCTCCCATTACACATCCACCCAAAAGACAGCCAAGATAATCCTTGGCTGGCTGCCTTAAACCCTGGAACATTGCCATGATCAGCAGATGTGTAGATTTTTGATGGCATCAGCTTCCAACGTAACTAACCAGAAATTTCGTCAGCACCACACTTTCTGCAGTGTAAGGTGCAGTGCTGTATGACCCTAGTGGGTTTAGCGCTTCTTTTTTTATTATAATTATAATGCAGTGTAAGGTTGTGAGGACACCTATGACTTTTCCTATATTCACCGAAAGTGCTAAATCTGTCTCACGAAATCATAATGACACGATTGCAAACAAACCATACCACGGGTGGGATTTGAACCCGCGGTCAGTCTCAAAACTCCAGACGCGACGGTCTGGAGTTTTGAGACTGACCGCGGGTTTAAATCTCGCCCGTGGTATGGTTTACTAAATCTGTATGGGACATCCAGGATTGACTTTAGTTATAACATCTTGTTTCTCACCAGCATTAATTTGCTGTAAAAAAATGCTACTTTTGTATGTAAATTAATGAAGTTTCCCTTAACCTTTACATTACTATAATACTAGTCGCTTTGGAACTCATGCTAGCTTGGGTGAAATTCAACACTGCCTTTCCCATATCAGTTACGCCAGTTTACTGAGTTTGGTAAGATAAAGATGAATTTCATTCAGGAATACTACTAATGTTTCAGGAGTGCTGTGTTATAACTTGTAAAATGGTTTAATATGCATGTAAATATATGCAGCATAAAAATATACGTCCTTTATTTGCCAGATGGAAACACCCGTTAAAAAGAGACATGCGATCCGTTTCCAGAATTCTTTTCTCGCAGTCCAACTCAAGACCTGATTGCCTATCTGTTGCCCTGCCCTCTACAAGAGTGGATTTTTGAAGACGTCTGTTTTAATCCACTACCTAATTCCAGCCCATTTCCCATATCCGCCACCACAGCCACGCCAAAGAGCGGGTCAAGCTGCAGCGAGCCTTGCATCTGTTGACTGGGCGCCGCCTAGCTTACCGATTCACTGTTCCCACGCCCGATCACGACTTGCACTGCACGGATCTTGCTAGCAGTAGCGAAGACCAAATCATGGAACCTGCCAACTCCGCGACTGGATTTAGCTTTGGTTCTTTCCCCTTTTCTCTAGTCCTTCCTCTCCCTCAACTACTACTCTTCTATCCCCATTCCCCCCCCTCAGTCAAGGGTCTTACCTACCTGACTGGTGCAGCAGGTAGGTAAGACAACCTAAGCTACAGCAAGCAACAATATAAATGGGAGAAGAAGCAAAGTATACCTGAACAGGTGAGCTTCTCCAAGGCCTCTGGTAGGTCAGCAGTGGAGGTGGAGGCGTGGGAGGAGAGTATGTCCGGCAGGGCATTCCGTCGTCCTGTCCGTCCCGTGGCGATGAATTCTGTTGTGGCATCTCCCGTTCCATCTCGTACCCCCTCCATCACACACAGCATCCTACACCTGCAAATAACAACTTTAATGTACCAGCTGCACTAACACCACACGCCACCAATGGATTACGGAATGATCTGACGTGAGTCATAAACTAAAAAAATATACACATGATCTAACACCACTGCAAATTCAGAGAAAACAAAGCATAATAAATATATATGGCAGATTTGTGATGCTATCAAGTACGTTAGGTCAAAAGCCTACTGACTGCGAATGGCTCAATCGTGAAAAAAAGTTCGATTGTAAATTAGGGACGAAAGTTACATACCTCTTGATTGTCAATGCATGAATACACACACCTATCATGAATAAGCAGAGATACACATCATAAGGGGCTGTTATACAGCAATATTGCAACCTAGAGAGAAAAAGTGAACTGAAAAGCATCATCATCATTTTGGCTTGACATCCCTGTTATGAAGGTTCTGGTCATCCAGCTTATCTTTTTCTTGCGGTTGTGATAATGACACTTTTGGTCCTTAAAGGCGAGATCCGACATCATCACTCCTAAGTCCCTCGCTTTAATATTTCGCTGTTGAGTGATTCTAGTTTTTTTTTTATACTCCGTCAGGTAATAATATGATGTGCATTTTCTTTACTTCGGACGAATCTACAGAAAAGTTATTTTACACTGCAAATTTATATTTTTATAGGTCAGTATTTTCTTCAGCTGCTCAGCGGAGTTGGGAGATAATTCATGGTAAACAGTATAATAATAAGTGGGTTTTGCAATGGATATCGCTTTTTTTCCTGCGTAAATTGTAAAAAAGTGTTTTCTTGGGTTTTGTTTAATACTTACATTAGATGCTTCGAATTTTTAAATGTAAATTATACAATATTAAATGGGTTGCTCAATGGAGACAGTTACAGTTTAATCCTAGCGTGAAAAAGCTATTTTTTGGTAACCCCCAAAAAGCTTAACCTACAAAATGTAGGTTAAGTTATATTGGATTGGGTTCTTTATTTTTTATTACCAACAGATTTTTTCTTACAGGCCCAAAATATAAATACATCCATTGCACGACGCACTTAATGTTGGAGAATTTATGTAATAACCCATATTTATCCGAGCAGCTAAAGTAAATAATGACCTTATCTTATAGGCCATGGCCTGGCCGACCTCCCTCCCAGATCATTTTAAATATAAATGGTCCCTATTGCCCTGTGCTTAAAACTCCCTTCCCCAACCCCCACGGTAATGAACTATTATTATACCCTCTCTCATGCGCCACTAAACCTCCGTGAAATTGTAACGCCTGTCATTGTGTGTGGGCATACATCACCATGTGCAACCCGGAACCTGAGGAGGGGAGGGGCCTTGATGCCGGTGAGGAGCTTTTGATACAAGGAATTGGAGCTATCTTTCCTCGATCGAACCTGATTGTCTCCCATTCCTCTATATACACTGTTTGATCCCTACATGTTTAGTGTTCCTCCCATAATAATATCACTGGACAACAATAAATTTGTTACTTCTATGAACGTAAGCTTTTAAGGTTATTTTTAGCATGCTGAAACTGAAGTCAGAAATTAACCCATCACGTAAGATACTGGATCTGTCTGCCTACATGTCTACTTACATGCTTAGCTATGAATATTAGGTATCAAGTCTGCTTGTCAGGAATAGTTGGAAAGCATTAGTTGTGATCTGGCCGTCTCAGTTTTTAAACATATTTACAAAAGGTTACTTTTCATTTTGCCTAAATTGGATTTCCGGGAAGTAAACACCACGTGATCAACGAAAAAAGAAATCGTGTCAAGGATTCATCTGTGTGGGCTCCACACGTACGCTGCTCTGATACAGTGATTGAATGGGAAACGTCCATAAACGCCATCTGCAGTCCCATTAGTGTGGCAAGAACCGAAGAATCAGCTGAATGACTGTTACTTCTGCATGGTTAATGTCCAATGTGGTTGGTTTCTCGAAGAAAAAAAAAGAGCAAGATAACATATCCAAATTGTGAGTCAGCATTAAAACCTCTGTCACATAGTGAGGACACTCCTAAACCTGTTCCACTTGTTGCTTATGACACTGAACGTGATTGTAGTAAAGGAATTGATAACACTGATCTTTATGAACCACAAGAATCTGAGACTCTGAAACAACCTCACTTAATCACTCTACAGGAGTTAAATGATCTTCTCAGGGACCTTGACCTATCAAAACAGACGACAGAACTGTTTGGGTCGCGCTTAGATGGAAAAAATATTTAATTTTCGTGCACTCTATCAAACGAGAATGGCGAGTTTTTTCACTGATGTGAATGATCTCATGAAGGAAATAGGATATGAATACCATTCTGATGAATGAAGACTGTTCATCAATTCGAACAAAATTAGTGTGAAAGCAGTGTTGCTTCACAACGGCAATAAAAAACTATCATACCAGTGGCTCATGCTGCGGAATTCAAGGAAACATACGAGTTCACGGGAATTCTTATCAGGTTTACAAAAGACAACGACCACAAGTGGAATACATGTGGGGAGTTAAATGTGATAAGGTTAATACGGGTCTCGAGCATGGTTACGCAAAACACATACACGTGATTCCTTTGAAGATTAGTTGTGACTACACTTATCGCCAATAGATCAAAGAATGGCCATCAAGAAAAGACCCTATTACAGGAAATTTCAACATACAATTGGTGCATCTTCAAAAGATATTTCTTCCACTACTGTCTATAAAGTTGGGTCTAATGATAAACCTTATAAAGGCTATGGATGGTGAAGGTGTGTGCGCTGTTATCAATATTAACCCCACTAGAGCTGGCTGCATGAGAAGCTTTCAGACAGATTATCCAGAACTTCCTAGGAAGGCAAAGAGCAGACTATTATGCGGAGTTAGCACAAAACATGATAGAAACCTACAGAACACAGGGTTGCCATAAGTCTCCAGAAACGTACTTTCTTCATTCACACCTGGACTTCTTTCCACCCAATTTTGTTGCTGCAAGTGATGAAAATGGTGTAAGGATTCACTAGGATACCAGTACAATGGAGGTTTGCTATCAGGAGTGTTTCAGTGTCAGGCACTACTGTTAATCATAAGCGTAAAACCAAATGCCTATTTTTTTTTTTTTAAGAAAATTCTACATCCAATGAAAATATGCTACTTAATGTCCTTGAAGTATTCTTTAGCAGTTACTTTATAATAGGGAATAAGGTTTAATGACTTATTATATTACCTGTGCTGTAAATTGTGATGGAATTATTATTATAATCAAAAAGAAGCGCTAAGCCAAAATTGTGATGGAACATCATTTGTAAATAAACAAGTCTTGAAATTATACGTTTTCCGATAACTAAAAATTCTCAAGTGATAGTTCAATTTCGAGTTGAAATCCGGAATCATCATGGTTATATTACATAAGAACACCGGCATTTATCTCAGCAAATCGAACATATTTTTTGATGCTGTCCAGTGACATTATCCAAGCGCACGTAAATGGGAGTGTGGACTGACACAAGTATAAAACTTAATAGTCGCTAAACAACATTATCCTCTAGAAATCTGTTACGTGTCACTGTTCGATATGCAAACTAAAATAAATATATATGTATATATAATTATGTTAGTATGTGTGCATGCACTCTCAAAAACAATACCTCTGATGTATGTATACGTGTGTCATACTAAGCATCTAATACATAAACTTTTCTAATTACGGCAAATACGGAACGTTATGCATGTTATGATTCTATTTCAAACGATATATATATATATATATATATATATATGAATAGGTAAAATTGGTTAATTAGCAAGAACTCGTTTAAAATTAAGTCCTTTCTAAAAATTTTCTTATACGTTTAAAGACATATTTGTTTCATTTATGTTTATGCAAATAATAATTTTGTACCAAAAGTACCTTGGAAAACTTACCTAACCTTACCTAACCAAGGCAAAGTGGCCCAAAAAGAAAGTTTCTGTTTTTAAATTTTGTAATATATACAGGGGAAGCGGTTACTAGCCCCTTGCTCCCGGCGTTTTAGTCGCCTCCTACGATACGCATGGCTTAAAAAGGAAGAATTCTTTTCCATTTTCCCATGGAGATAAGAGGAAATAAAGAGCAAGAATTATTAAGAAGACAGAAAACCCTGATAGGTGTGTAAATATATACGAGTGTACATGTATGTGTAGTGTCACCTAAGTGTAAGTAGAAGTAGCAAGATATACCTGTTATCCTGCGTGTTAGTGAGATAGGAAAAAAGACACCAGCAATCCTATCATCATGTAAAACAATTACACGTTCCCGTTTCACACTTGGCAGGACGGTAGTACCTCCCTAGGTGGGTAGTTGCTTTCTTCCAACGTACCTACTACCTAGTAATATATATATATGTCGTGCCGAATAGGCAGAACTTGCGATCTTGGCTTAAATAGCAACGCTCATCTTGCCATATAGGACAAGCGAAAATTTGTGTATGCAATAATTTCGCAAAAATGATTCTAAACATTATGAAAAAAATATATATTTCATTGTGTTTGTTTAGTATTAAATTATTGTAAACGTATTTAAAATATATTTAGTTGGGTTAGGCTAAAATAAATTGCTCTTGTTATAATAAGGTTAGGTAAGTTTTCCAAGATACTTCTGGTGCAAAATTAAAATTTTTTACATTAACATTAATGAAAAAAATTATTTTTAAACGTATAAGAGAAAATTTAAGAAAGAACTTAATTTTATATGAGTTCTTGCTAACTGACCAGTTTTACATATTCGGCACGACATATTATATATATATATATATATATATATATATATATATATATATATATATATATCCAAAACAATCACTGTGAAAGAAGAAAGAAATGCCATGTGCTTTCGTGACTACTCACATTATCAAGGAACAGTGAGATTGTTCCTTGATAATGTGAGTAGTCACTGAAGCGTTTCGAAATTCTCTATTCTTTCACAGTGATTGTTTTGCATATTCTGAAATTACCTCTTTACTGTGATCTTATTGCATATATATATATACTATATATATACTATATATATATATATATATATATATATATATATATATATATATATATATATATATATATATATATATATATATATATATATACACACGCCTGTATGTGCTATACATGTAAATTACCAATATATACCTTTTTCATGTATACTAAACGTGCATGCATCCTTGGGAATATAAACACTGTGGACGCATGTATTGTTATGGCCATAAATTTTAACGATCAAAACCTTTTCCTCGGTTTCGCACACTGATTGTTATTTAAATCAACTTGAAAATACAAAAATGTTGCATAAGCTTATCAAACTAATAAAATGTCATCAGTGCAAGAACTTCTCAGCAGAGAACCACTCCCACAGTGTTTCCCGAGGTGGGAGGGGACTGCGGGTGAGAAGAGCAGCAGGAGGCCAACAGGATTTTTTTTTCACGAAGTATTAATTTTCTATTATTTTTAAGAAAAAAAAAAGAACCAAAGGACGAGATCGTTAATCATGGGACCTAGTTTACAAGGCACTGGATATGATGATGGTTATAACATTTATAGGGAAACGCTAAACTCGTAAGGGATATACAGCACCGGAGGGAATGGTAGACAATGAAGGTTGACCCGAGAAACGGGAGAGGAGCTCAAGTTCCTTAGATCAAGACATCTGCCTCCCCTTTTGAAGGGTATTAGATACGAGATTACTGTTTAATACCAAGGATGACTGTACTGGTAACGTTCATACTGGCCAAGGCTGTTGAAGAAAATGCTTGCATGACTTACATTCTATAATTAAGAAAATGCTTATCAAGTTTACATTCTACAATGAAGAAAATGCCTACTTTTCTTGCATTCTACAATGAAGAAAATGCCTACTTTTCTTGCATTCTACAATGAAGAAAATGCCTACTTTTCTTACATTCTACAATGAAGAAAATGCCTACTTTTCTTGCATTCTACAATAAAGAAAATGCCTACTTTTCTTACATTCTACAATGAAGAAAATGCCTACTTTTCTTACATTCTACAATGAAGAAAATGCCTACTTTTCTTACATTCTACAATGAAGAAAATGCCTACTTTTCTTGCATTCTACAATGAAGAAAATGCCTACCTGGCTTATATTCTTTGGAAAGACAAGTTATTCTCCCCTTGTTATTGTTTTTTTTTTTGCCGTCAGATGGCTTCGCGATGTTAAAGAGACGAATATAAATATGAAAATAGACTTTCAGTCCATAAAAGCTAGTCACCAAAACATATTCTTTCTTCTCTTCCCTTTATTTTTTTCTTCTTCCTCTGAATTTCTAAACTCACGGAGAAAGTACTGATGTTATATTTGTTGGGATCTCCTTTGTTCCTGCCCCAGAGGCAACCTTCACTCACTGCCCCAACTGCTACCACAAGAGGAACTTATTACACCATCTTATGTCATGCATATGCGTCGTATATTTATATAGTTCATAACAAAAACACATTCACCATGTGTGTCTTTCAGGAAACAATATTAGACAAGGTTAATTTGTCTCCTAGTCATTGTTTTTACACATATGTGGTATTGATCCCTAGCCAGCCATCACCTCCTCCAGCACACATTTGACCAGTATCTTGGGACGACCACACTCCCCAGCACAAGGGAACTCACAAGTGATGCCTATCACAAGTAACTGATGTAAGTATGGGGATTAAAGGCGATCTGGAGGCGTGAATGGATGGTAATATGAGCCTAGTAGTGACGGGTGTGTCAGCTGCTGAAGGGCGCTGACATTACATCCTCCACATTTATTTCTTTACTTCCTCCACCCTTACTCCTTTACCCGCAACAATCTCACTCTTAATTACCCCCCTTCCTCCCTCACCTTTAATATTACCTCTTCTCCAAATTCACTCACTTCCCTTCCCTGCCTCGCAGTGAATTCCCGACACAATTCTCTTGTTTACTTGCACAAATGTCAACGTTTACCACTAATTTGTGCTCTCGTGTCTCTGGCTCGAGGGAGAGACGCCGCCTTTAAGGAAAATATGATACTAGTCGGCAGGTTTACTCTCAGCTCTTACTCTTGATTCTGTTTGATTGGGCATGGTTGACCAAGCACTCAACAAGGAAATCTGGCCTGAGCCTAGGCCACGAGCGTAAGACAACTCTCGAAACCGGTCACAAATATGGGAGTGGTTATTCACAAGGACGTGTTTAGACAAGGTCGTGGGTTAAAAAGGTCATGTGGTTAGACAATGTCGCTGGTTAAAATAAAAGGTTGTGCACGACTGTTAACAGGTTAAAGATGTCACCAGTAAGTCTCCTTGTCATTCTTACAGCTGTCTTTTCTTTACACTTAAATTTGCATCCCCTCTTCAATTTCTCGCAGCGCTGTATAGCCCTTGTGGCTTAGTGCTTCTTTTTGATAATAATAATAATAATAATAATAATAATAATAATAATAATAATAATAATAATAATAATAATAATCTTCAATTTCTCTTCCCACATCTATCTTTTCCCTTTAATCTCTTCCTTTACCATGCTCTACTCTATACCATTCCCTATTTCCTCTCACCCATTCCCTTGTTTGTCTTGTTCTCAACCACTTTCTGTACTTATATTCTCCCCATTAGACACCATTTAGTCAGGTAACTAGACGGGTGGACACTAAACATAACCTTGTTCACGACTGGAGGAGCCTCAGCACTGTACCTGTTCAGTTATTTTGTAGCTTTGATGCGCTGTGTCACTCATGTGGTCATACGGTGCAACAAATACTGCTACTACTACTACTACTACTACTACTACTACTACTACTACTAATAATAATAATAATAATAATAATAATAATAATAATAATCGAACTTTCAGAGGATTCCGTGTTCGCCGTAAAGTAGATACGAATTCTCCTATTTTATAATTTCTATCAATGGTCCTTGGGTCTTCGATATGTTATGCTTGGTAGCGTACCTCTCTTGTTATTAGGGGCCAGAGGATCGTTATGCTGACTGACAACACGGGGTTGGAGCTTAAAGTGTATATAAAAGTATCCCAATCCTTCCACTTAGGCGCCTACATTTCTCTATCACCGATCTCTGTACTTACCCCACTGAAAGGCTATTTCTATTATACTGAATGATTCTTAATGAAAGATATCAGAACTAACTTCCCTTTCCTCGGTACAAATCTGATTCCCCCCCACCCCAGTTATTCAATAGGCGTTGTATAATGATAACAGGTTCAGCTCTTATCCAAAAGCCTAGTAATGATGAATTCGCCCATTTTTCGTTTCTCCCCATCGTTCCACTTATCACTACTTTATTGACCTGCTGCCACTTACTCGAGTGTCCGTGGGCGATCTGTGCCGCAGCAACGCCCACTCTCTTCCAGAGTGATTCCTTGATGTAACACTCCCGCTGATTACTGTTGTGTCATCATGTAATGATAAAGATGCGACCCACATTCACTACACCGTCGCACCTCTAAATACACACATACACACTTTCCCTGTTCACTCTGTTTTGCTGTCCACACTTTCATTGTCCATCATGTTTCACCATTCACAATTTAACTGTCCACACTGTTTCAACTATCAACACAACACAACACACCCACGTACACACTGTCTCACATGTCCACACTGCTGTTACTCATATATCCACATATGACACATGCCCACACTAACACTCAGTTATACGCCCGTCGCACCTAAAACAATGGCATTCCTTGGTGGGACACAGTCCACAGACCCTTTGTTAAGCGACACCGGCTGCCAGCTGCTCTAGCATAATTAACACATCAGTTTGATGATCCCCAGGCTAACACCTCGTTCGTCCTGATATGTATAAAATGTGGTTTATGCTATCTGAGAGAGAGAGAGAGAGAGAGAGAGAGAGAGAGAGAGAGAGAGAGAGAGAGAGAGAGAGAGAGACGAAGGGAGGGAGAGAGTCGACAGGGGAGGGGTCCAGAGCCTCTATCAAGGCTGAGGGACTGAACACCTCAAAATTACCTCTACACTTTTTTCATTGTCTTTGGTATTAAATCTCCTTTGTACCCGACTAAAGAAGTCTGCTGTGTAGGCGAAACATTTCGGAAAATAACGATACCCAAGCATTGTGTAGTGTCTTATTCATCAGAGTGCGAGCGTGTCAAGTATTATCTACATATATCTACACAGACCAGAAATGACTAAAAATTCAGACACTAGTCGTTAAATTTCAAATACCTTTTCTAAAAAAATGTATCAATAAATATATATATCTTCTATTTCTTTTAAGAACATTGCATTGTAAAGTTAATATAACAGTAATATGACTAAACATTAATGAGTAATTTTTTTGCATAATGTTCGTACATTCGTCTTCACTTTGCACAAAAACTGGACGAAGAGCCACCACCATGTGCCGAGTCCTGGGTATCTTAGGTGACTGTGGGTAAACAGAGGAAAATCCAGCTAATTTCTTGTCATGAGGCTTGAGATATGATAAATTTGTGGATATTTCTAGATGGTTCAAGGGATCGAGCTGCTGGATGGTTCAAGGGATCGAGCTGCTGGATGGTTCAAGGGATCGAGCTGCTGGATGGTTCAAGGGATCGAGCTGCTGCATGGTTCGAGGGATCGAGCTGCTGGATGGTTCAAGGGATCGAGCTGCTGGATGGTTCAAGGGATCGAGCTGCTGGATGGTTCAAGGGATCGAGCTGCTGGAGGGTTCAAGGGATCGAGCTGCTAGATGGTTCATGGGATTGAGCTGCTGGATGGTTCAAGGGATCGAGCTGCTGGATGGTTCAAGGGATCGAGCTGCTGGATGGTTCAAGGGATCGAGCTGCTGGAGGGTTCAAGGGATCGAGCTGCTAGATGGTTCATGGGATTGAGCTGCTGGATGGTTCAAGGGATCGAGCTGCTGGAGGGTTCAAGGGATCGAGCTGCTGGAGGGTTCAAGGGATCGAGCTGCTGGATGGTTCATGGGATCGAGCTGCTAGATGGTTCATGGGATCGAGCTGGCTGGTAAATACAAATAATTGGGTAATACAAAAGTCACACATTGTATCTAGTGAAATTATTGTAACCACATTATCATAATCAAAAAGAAGCGCTAAGTCACAAGGGCTATACAGCGCTGCTGTATAGCCCTTGTGACCACAACTCCAACAACTGCAATTTGTCCCACATTCAAGAGGTCTAGGCCGAAGTAAATCTACGGTCATGAGTCACCAAATTTCATTTAAGTTATTTATCTGGCCACCTTCAGTAACATTATAAACGACGGAAGTTGTACATCGTTTTCTTTACGAAGCCTTGAACTTGTTACCTCAGGGCGACCCACCTTACCAAACTTGTTACCTCAGGGCGACCCACCTTACCAAACTTGTTACTTCAGGGCGACCCACCTTACCAAACTTGTTACCTCAGGGCGACCCACCTTACCAAACTTGTTACCTCAGGGCGACCCACTTTACCAAACGTGTTACCTCAGGGCGACCCACCTTACCAAACTTGTTACCTCAGGGCGACCCACCTTACCAAACTTGTTACCTCAGGGCGACCCACCTTACCAAACTTGTTACCTCAGGGCGACCCACCTTACCAAACTTGTTACCTCAGGGCGACCCACCTTACCAAACTTGTTACCTCAGGGCGACCCACCTTACCAAACTTGTTACCTCAGGGCGACCCACCTTACCAAACTTGTTACCTCAGGGCGACCCACTTTACCAAACTTGTTACCTCAGGGCGACCCACCTTACCAAACTTGTTACCTCAGGGCGACCCACCTTACCAAACTTGTTACCTCAGGGCGACCCACCTTACCAAACTTGTTACCTCAGGGCGACCCACCTTACCAAACTTGTTACCTCAGGGCGACCCACCTTACCAAACTTGTTACCTCAGGGCGACCCACCTTACCAAACTTGTTACCTCAGGGCGACCCACCTTACCAAACTTGTTACCTCAGGGCGACCCACTTTACCAAACTTGTTACCTCAGGGCGACCCACCTTACCAAACTTGTTACCTCAGGGCGACCCACCTTACCAAACTTGTTACCTCAGGGCGACCCACCTTACCAAACTTGTTACCTCAGGGCGACCCACCTTACCAAACTTGTTACCTCAGGGCGACCCACCTTACCAAACTTGTTACCTCAGGGCGACCCACCTTACCAAACTTGTTACCTCAGGGCGACCCACCTTACCAAACTTGTTACCTCAGGGCGACCCACCTTACCAAACTTGTTACCTCAGGGCGACCCACCTTACCAAACTTGTTACCTCAGGGCGACCCACCTTACCAAACTTGTTACCTCAGGGCGACCCACCTTACCAAACTTGTTACCTCAGGGCGACCCACCTTACCAAACTTGTTACCTCAGGGCGACCCACCTTACCAAACTTGTTACCTCAGGGCGACCCACCTTACCAAACTTGTTACCTCAGGGCGACCCACCTTACCAAACTTGTTACCTCAGGGCGACCCACCTTACCAAACTTGTTACCTCAGGGCGACCCACCTTACCAAACTTGTTACCTCAGGGCGACCCACCTTACCAAACTTGTTACCTCAGGGCGACCCACCTTACCAAACTTGTTACCTCAGGGCGACCCACCTTACCAAACTTGTTACCTCAGGGCGACCCACTTTACCAAACTTGTTACCTCAGGGCGACCCACCTTACCAAACTTGTTACCTCAGGGCGACCCACTTTACCAAACTTGTTACCTCAGGGCGACCCACCTTACCAAACTTGTTACCTCAGGGCGACCCACCTTACCAAACTTGTTACCTCAGGGCGACCCACTTTACCAAACTTGTTACCTCAGGGCGACCCACCTTACCAAACTTGTTACCTCAGGGCGACCCACTTTACCAAACTTGTTACCTCAGGGCGACCCACTTTACCAAACTTGTTACCTCAGGGCGACCCACCTTACCAAACTTGTTACCTCAGGGCGACCCACCTTACCAAACTTGTTACCTCAGGGCGACCCACTTTACCAAACTTGTTACCTCAGGGCGACCCACCTTACCAAACTTGTTACCTCAGGGCGACCCACTTTACCAAACTTGTTACCTCAGGGCGACCCACTTTACCAAACTTGTTACCTCAGGGCGACCCACCTTACCAAACTTGTTACCTCAGGGCGACCCACCTTACCAAACTTGTTACCTCAGGGCGACCCACTTTACCAAACTTGTTACCTCAGGGCGACCCACCTTACCAAACTTGTTACCTCAGGGCGACCCACGTTACCAAACTTGTTACCTCAGGGCGACCCACCTTACCAAACTTGTTACCTCAGGGCGACCCACCTTACCAAACTTGTTACCTCAGGGCGACCCACTTTACCAAACTTGTTACCTCAGGGCGACCCACCTTACCAAACTTGTTACCTCAGGGCGACCCACTTTACCAAACTTGTTACCTCAGGGCGACCCACTTTACCAAACTTGTTACCTCAGGGCGACCCACCTTACCAAACTTGTTACCTCAGGGCGACCCACCTTACCAAACTTGTTACCTCAGGGCGACCCACTTTACCAAACTTGTTACCTCAGGGCGACCCACTTTACCAAACTTGTTACCTCAGGGCGACCCACCTTACCAAACTTGTTACCTCAGGGCGACCCACTTTACCAAACTTGTTACCTCAGGGCGACCCACCTTACCAAACGGATCATAAATAATTCATTTTATTACACACTATCTTATTTAAATGTACGTAAGGTAAACGTTCTTCAGGAAATCTACAAATGATTTTACACACACACACACACACACACACACACACACACACACACACACACACACACACACACAATGTCGTGTCGAATAGGTAAAACTGGCCAATTCGCAAGAAATCATTTAAAATTAAGTCTTTCTAAAAATTTCCTCTTATAAGTTTAAAGATGCATTTTTTTCATTTATGTTAATGTAAAAATTAATAATTTTGTATCAAAAGAACCTTAGAAAACTTACCTAACCTTATTGCAACAAGCGCAATTTAATTTAGCCTAATCCAACTAAATATATTTTAGGTAAGTTTACAATAATTTAATTATAAACACAATGAAATATTTTTTTTTCGTTAGGTTCAGAATTAATTTTTGCGAAATTTTTGCATACACATTTTCGCCTGCCTTATTCGGAAAGAAGAGCGTTGCTATTTAAGCCAAAATCGCAAGTTTTACCTATTCGGCACGATATGTATGTATATATATATATATATATATATATATATATATATATATATATATATATATATATATATATATATATATATATATATATATATATATATATATACTGAGGTGAATGTGGTAAAAGTGCGTGAGGTAATGGGTAGGAAGGAAGGGGGTAAAACGGCTGGGATAGATAGGATTAAAACAGAGATATATAAAAAAACAGGCGGGGATATAGTGTTGTTGTGGGACCTGTGTTTGTTCTACGTTTGCTTGAAAAATGGGAAGGATTGACAAGAGAGCGTGCATAGTTCCCTTGTACAAGGGAAAAGGGAAGAAACACACACACACACACACACACACACACACACACACACACACACACACACACACATACACACACACACACACACACACATCATATAACCTTGAATACGGAATGTGATTATAATTTAGAGATGGCAGGTTCTTAAATCCTAAAAAAAAATATTGTTTGGGAGTTGCCATACATTAGCCTTGATACTAATAAAGGGCTCTTAGTCCACCAAGGAACTGGAACTACCCTTCCCTTCCTAGAATCAAACTTGCTTACCTCTTATTCTCCAAGCTTTGTATAACCCCCTATGGGTTTAGCGTTTCGCCAGGGATACAACTACGGTAACTAAGGTAAGGCAACACAACAAGAACTCATTAACTAGCAAAGTTGCAATAAAATTAGTTTAAATTTTGAAATAAATGCAGAATATACGAATAAAAATAAATAAATACACAAGATAATATATCAGTACATAAGATAATATATCAAGTACACAAGATAATATATTACGTACACAACATAACATGTGAGGTACAGAGGAAAACCGGAGGAATTTGAGGGAAGATTTAGGGAGAAAGTTAGTGAAGGATGAGAGGGAAGGGGTAGATAGATTGACATGGGGAGTGGGAGAAGAGAGGACACTGTCACTCGTTAATCAGTACTGGTCAAAGTTTTTGAAGAATAAGTTAGGAAGAAGAGTTAAAACAGACCTAAACTAATTAGCACTTCCTGGAAACAACAATACGGAAAATGAGACCATTTCCACTTGTATTCAGTTCTCAGAATGAAAGAGATTTATGTAACACTAGCCAGAGGTGTGAGCAGTACAAGTCTTATCAGTAACAACCAGCAAGGAACCAAAGTTTCAGGGCTTCAAGACTAAGGAAGAGACTTAAAAATCATCTCTACACTTCTTCCACTGTCTCCTATATAAAAGTCGCCTATGCATTCGACTGGAAGAAGATTAGTGCATAGACGAAACATTTCGGTAATAATGATACCCAAGTTCTGCCCAGGTGTCATCAACTTGACGGTGTTGTATACCATTTATGTATGATACGACCTGCAATAGAAATGTAACAAGTGGCATTAAAGATCAAAAGCAAGTGTAGCTAACAACTAGCTGGGACAGGAACTAGTGCGACAAGCAAACTAGTGGCAACAGCAACTAGTGTGGTCACCAGTTAGTGGGAACAGCAACTAGTGTGGTCACCAGTTAGTGGGAACAGTAACTAGTGTGGTCACCAGTTAGTGGGAACAGTAACTAGTGTGGTCACCAATTAGTGGCAACAGTAACCAGTGTGGTCACCAACAGGTATGGCCAGCAACTAGTGTAGGCAGTAACCAGCGAAGACAGCAACTAGGGGAAGGAGACAACAATCAACGGGGACAGTAACATGTAGATAAATGCATGAGTGGGTGCGGGTGGGTATGAGTTGGTTCTGACTAGTTTGTGCTACTAGATCAGATGCCGTGCTCCTTCCTTAAGTGAATGTGACCTGACCTGACTAAGTTGGGGCATTGGCTTAAGCCAGTAGGAGACTTGGACCTGCCTCGCATGGGCCAGTAGGCCTGCTGTAGTGTTCCTTCTTTCTTATGTGACCAACGAGTGCCGGGTGCAGGAAGACAGATACAGTAACCGCTACGAGTACAAGGACCAGTGAGTCACGTTGCTGCCGTGTCCCACCACAGGGCCACATCGGCTACACCACCTTCACGTGTCCAGAGACACCTTCCTATGTCCCGGTCATAAGGCTTTTACTTGACGAATAGACTAACAATCGGGGAAAGGGATAGGTGTACTTACCGTAAGTGTGTGGCAGGTGTTGGTGTGTGTACATGACGTCAAGAGGTGGTGCTACACAGCACCCTCACAGTCAGGGTGTCTCCAGCACATCCTCATCCTCAGCTGTTCCACACAAGATAAAAACAATGTCAATATTATTGCCTACGGCAACCACCCACATGAACAACAACAAAATGAATAAAATTTATTAGTGGACGCCTCACCGAGTCAAATGCAATGTTTGATGCAGTAACTCAATATTAAAGACTACTTTAACAATGAAATGTTTGATGCAGTAACTCAATATTAAAGACTACTTTAACAATGAAATGTTTGATGCAGTAACTCAATATTAAAGACTACTTTAACAATGAAATATAGATACCTGAGTACAATCTACGTAGATGCTACTGGAAAATCAGGTAACAAGGAAAGGGGGACAAAGGGGGTTGGCCTGTATGTTAATGAGTCGTTCATTTACAATAAGTTACTTTAAAACACAAATGATGTAGCAGAAATTTTAGCAGCAAAGATTGTAAACTATACTCCAGTCATTGTAATTTTATATAAATTACCAAGTGCAACTTCTCAATAGTTTTACTGTTGCCACAATAAAATGTAAAATTAGTTGTATCTGTGTCCATTTACCTTACATTCTGGAAATATAAACACAAATGCAGTATAATGTGACTTGAAAAAGCCCACTGTGTGGGCGAAACGTAGTCAATAAAGGATCACATTATACTGCATTTGTGTTTATATTTCCATTGTGTCGGTATTTTATACCATTTATTTCCACCTTACATTCTGTCGGTATTTCTACCATTGGTTTAGAAAGACACGTAAGCAAACACTATAACATATTTATTAGAAAACGTTTCGGTCCTGGGACCTTGATCACTTCTAACATACAAAGGTAGAAAGACATTATATATATAGGCGGAGAGTGAGATGTGACGCACGTTGTTTTGATAAGGACCTGCCTCGCATGGGCCAGTAGGCCTTCTACAGTGTTCCTCCATTCTTATGTTCTTATGACATTCCTCAGGTCACGTGCGTCACATCTCACTCTCCGCCTATATATATAATGTCTTTCTACCTCTGTATGTTAGAAGTGATCAAGGTCCCAGGACCGAAACGTTTTCTAATAAATGTTATAGTGTTTGCTTACGTGTCTTTCTAAACCAACTTGTCGGTATTTATTACCAAGGTTTATACCATTTCTACCATTATTACCACTCTGAAAAGCTCTGTGTCCCAAGCACCGTACTCCCCCTCTAGCCTTTTCCTAATCTTCTTGTCCGACATAGACAGGGACATAAATCATAGCACCCTACAATCTTTAGCAGACGATATTAGAGAGCGGTGTCCATGGAGGACATTCCAAGTCTCCTACAGATATAATCCAAGTCTTAGTGGTCAACAAAAAATAGTATGATGTGTATACTGAGGGTCTGGGTCATTCCATGTCAAGTGGACCGACAGTCCTCACCCAAACATCTCAGATTTCCCAGAATTTGTACTCAAATATATATACATTATATATATATATATATATATATATATATATATATATATATATATATATATATATATATATATATATATATATAAGAACATAAGAAAGGAGGAACACTGCAGCAGGCCTGTTGGCCCATGCTAGGCAGGTCCTTTACAATACATCCCCCTAACAAAACATTTGCCCAACCCAATTTTCAATGCTACCCAAGATAACTATCCTCTAATATATGGAAGTCCCGCTCAAATCCAACCCCTCTCGCTCATGCATTTACCCAACCTAAATTTGAAGCTACCCAAGGTTTTAGCCTCAATAACAAAACTAGGTAGACTGTTCCACTCATCAACTATCCTATTTCCAAACCAATACTTTCCTATATCCTTTCTAAATCTAAACTTGTCTAATTTGAATCCATTGTTGCGGGTTCTCTCTTGGAGAGACATCCTCAAGACCTTATTTATATCCCCTTTGTTAATACCCATCTTCCACTTGTACACTTCGATCACGTCTCCCCTCATTCTTCGTCTTACAAGTGAATGTAGTTTAAGAGTCTTCAGTCGTTCTTCGTACGGAAGATTTCTAATGCTATGTATTAATTTAGTCACTCTTCGCTGAATGTTTTCTAATAAATTTATATACATTCTGTAATATGGAGACCAAAACTGAGCTGCGTAATCTAGGTGAGGCCTTATTAATGACGTATAAAGCTGCAATATAACCTCTGGACTCTTGTTGCTTACACTTCTTGATATAAATCCCAATAATCTATTTGCCTTATTACGCACGCTTAGGCATTGCTGTCTTGAGGAAATGGTATGGTGATACCGACAAGATGTGGAAAAAGACACTTATGTACAGTTCAGGACATTTATTAAAGAAAACGTTTCGCCACGAGTGGCTTCTTCAGTCCTAATACAGAGAAAACTAAGAAAACATTTATATATATAGTGGCAGGAGTCAGGTGAGGTGTTGCGTGGGTAGAGGTGGTGGTAGTAGTAGTAGTAGTAGTAGTGGTAGTAGTAGTAGTAGTAGTAGTAATGGAAATAAATGGTGAACATTAAAATGGTATAAAATACCGACAGGTTGTTAGGTAAGACACATATGCAACAGTTAGGTATCTTTATTATGAAACGTTTCGCCTACACAGTAGGCTTCTTCAGTCAAGTACAGAAAAGTTGATAGAAGCAGAAGATACTTGAAGACGATGTAATCAGTCCATCACCCTTAAAGTTTTGAGGTGGTCAGTCCCTCAGTCTGGAGAAGAGCATTGTTCCATAGTATGAAACAAATGTATGTATGTATCAAATACCGACACAGTGGAAATATAAACACATATGCAGTATAATGTGATCCTTTATTGACAACGTTTCACCCACACAGTGGGCTTTTTCAAGTCACACACAGATCTACCTGGGGTGGAAGGTACGGGAGTATTTATAGTCATGTTCAGAATGTTTAGGTCAGGTGGAGAATGCTGCATCTGATGATCTACCGGGTGGAGTTATAGAGTCTTGGGTAGCTTGGACATTAGAATAGCAGAACACAAAAATGCTTGCAGAAATGATGACCGCAAAAACGCATGTGTTCAACATAGAGACGATGTTGGACACCTCATGAAATTCAATGAAGCTAAACTAGTTATTAAAGAAGACGACTTAAGACGGAGAAAATGCATTGAAGCTGCACTAATTTCTGTCAGTAACACTATAAAGCAGAAGTCCGGTAGTTACAGTATTTCAAAATTACTAAGCAAGAGGATATTACCCATCCTGGGAACTGGTGTTACTTGATGCCAGCAGGTCCCTCTCTTGCCTCACCTCCTTAGTTCCATTACTACTACTACTGTTGTAGATGAATGGTTCAGAGAACCGACATGTTGATAAATTAGACACATGTGCAACTCTTGGGTATCTTTATTGAGGAAACGTTTCGCCACACAGTGGCTTCATCAGTCCAAACGTAGGAGAAACTTGAAGAACAGGAGGAGAATGAGGTAATCAGTCCCTCAACCTTGAGTCGATGTGTTCAGTCCATCAATCTGTCAGACACTGCAACACAAGGGTATCTTGGTACAGACCTGAAATCAACTTCGACAACCTCTACTAGTGAGAACGGCTGGGTTTGAGAGGGACCTGACCTCCCAAAGTGACCTACGTCTCACCTCCTGACGCTATATAAAGCTTCATCCTGTCCTTTCAACTTCATATTGTTTCAGACTTCGGAACAATGCTCTTCTCCAGACTGAGGGACTGACCACCTCAAAACTTTAAGGGTGATGGACTGATTACATCGTCTTCAAGTCTCTTCTGCTTCTATCAACTTTTCTGTACTCGACTGAAGAAGCCTACTGTGTAGGCGAAACGTTTCAAAATAAAGATACCTAACTGTTGCATATGTGTCTTACCAGTTGCACATGTGTCTAATTTATCACTACTACTACTACTACTACTACTACTACTACTACTACTACTACTACTACTACTACTACTACTACCACCTCTACCCACGCAACACCTCACCTGACTCCTGCCACTATATATATAAATGTTTTCTTAGTTTTCTCTGTATTAGGACTGAAGAAGCCACTCGTGGCGAAACGTTTTCTTTAATAAATGTCCTGAACTGTACGTAAGTGTCTTTTTCCACACATTGCTGTCTTGGTTTAAGGTTGCTGCTTACCATAACCCCCAAGTCCTTTTCGCAATCTGTATGGCTAAGTTCTACATTATTTAACTTATAAGTGCTAGGGTTATGGGCACTCCTGAGCTTCAGAACCTTGCATTTATCTACATTGAACTGCATCTGCCACTTTTCTGACCAAGAATAGAGTTTGTCTAAATCCTCCTGGAGTTCCCTAACATCTACGTTTGAATCAATTACCCTACCTATCTTTGTGTCATCGGCGAATTTGCTCATATCACTAATAATACCCTCATCAAGGTTATTGATATATATTATAAACAACAATGGGCCTAAAACTGATCCCTGTGGTACGCCACTTGTTACAGATCCCCACTCGGATTTAACCCCATTTAGGCATACTCTCTGCTTCCTACTAATGAGCCATGACTCGATCCATGACAGCACTTTTCCCCCAATGCCATGAGCTGCCACTTTCTTTAACAGTCTCTGGTGCGGTACTCTATCAAAAGCCTTACTAAAATCTAAACAATATCGAATTCTTTACCATGATCAACGGCCTCAAAAGCTTTACTGAAGAAGGTTAATAAATCAGTTAGGCAGGAACGGTCCCTCGTGAATCCATGCTGAGTATCATTAATCAAGCTATGCTTATCCAGATAGCTTCTTATATTATCAGCTATAATTGACTCTAGTAATTTGCCTACAATTGAGGTCAGGCTTATTGGGCGGTAATTTGACGGTAACGACTTGTCCCCTGCTTTAAAAATAGGAATAACATTAGCCATCTTCCACATATCAGACACTACACCTGTTTGAAGAGAAATATTAAAAATATTAGCCAATGGTTCACAAAGTTCCATTTTACACTCTTTAAGAATCCTGGAAAAAAGTTCATCAGGGCCCGGGGATTTATTTTGGTTAAGTCGGTCTATCTGTTTGGTAACCATTTCGCTAGTGACTATGATATTGCATAATTTGTCGTCTTCAAGCCCACTATAAAAATTTATTACTGGGATACTGAACATTAAAATGGTATAAAATACCGACAGGTTGTTAGGTAAGACACATATGCAACAATTAGGTATCTTTATTTCGAAACGTTTCGCCTACACAGTAGGCTTCTTCAGTCGAGTACAGAAAAGTTGATAGAAGCAGAAGATACTTGAAGACGATGTAATCAGTCCATCACCCTTAAAGTTTTGAGGTGGTCAGTCCCTCAGTCTGGAGAAGACTGACCACCTCAAAACTTTAAGGGTGATGGACTGATTACATCGTCTTCAAGTATCTTCTGCTTCTATCAACTTTTCTGTACTCGACTGAAGAAGCCTACTGTGTAGGCGAAACGTTTCGAAATAAAGATACCTAACTGTTGCATATGTGTCTTACCTACTGGGATACTGTTAGTGTCCTCCTGAGTAAAAACCGAGAGAAAATAATTATTTAAAATCGAGCACATTTCGTTCTCTTTGTCAGTAAGATGCCCATAGTTATTTTTAAGAGGGCCTATCTTATCTCTAACTTTTGTTCTATAAACCTGGAAAAAACTTTTCGAGTTAGTTTTTTGAATCCCTGGCAACTTTAATTTCATAGTCCCGTTTGGCTTTTCTTATCCCCTTTTTAATGTCCCTCTTAATGTCAATATACTGATTAATAAGATGACCCTCACCTCTTTTGATGCGCCTATAAATTCCCTTTTTCTGTCCTAAAGGATATTTGAGCCTATTATTCATCCATTTTGGGCCATTTCCGTTCGATCTAATTTCTTTATATGGGATAAATGTTCTTTGGGCAGCATTTATAATGTTCAGAAAACTCTCATATTGATAGCTCTCTTCGTTACCCCAGTCAACAGATGATAAGTGTTCTCTAAGCCCATTGTAATCTGCTAAGCGAAAATCTGGGACTGTAACTGAGTTATCCCTAATATTATACTTCCAATCAATGCTAAATGTAATTGATTTGTGGTCGCTAGCACCAAGTTCCTCTGAAATTTCTAAATTATTAACAAGTGATTCCTTGTTTGCCAGAACCAAGTCAAGCAGGTTATTTCCCCTTGTAGATTCTATCACAAACTGCTTCAAAAAACAATCCTGAGCCACTTCCAAAAAGTCGTTAGATTCCAGATTCCCAGTTAGAAGATTCCAATCAATATTACTAAAGTTAAAGTCCCCTAGAATTACAACGTTATCGTGCCTTGTGGCCTTAAAAATTTCCTCCCAGAGTAGTCTTCCTCGGTGTCTAACCAAGTTTGGTGGACGGTATATCACGCCTAAAATCAATTTTCTATGCCCCTCTGTTAATTCTACCCAAACAGATTCAGTATGTGTTTCAGACTTTATACCCGTTTTCATGCAACAATTTAAACGATCACGGACATAGAGTGCCACCCCACCCCTCTTTCCAATACTTCTGTCAACTTGGAACAATTTAAAACCCTGTATGTGACATTCAGCAGGCATGTCCCTATTTTTCATATTAAACCACGTCTCAGTTATGGCAAAAACATCAATGTTACCCGCACTTGCAACTAATCTCAATTCGTCCATCTTATTTCTCGCACTACGACTGTTAGTATAATATATTTTAAGAAACCCTCCCTTCTCTTTTTTCTTCCTGCTGATTTCTGTTCCTCCACTATGCCTGTTACTCTCCTTATCACCTAATGCCACTGGCTTTCCTATGCTCACCAATAATTCTTCCTCATTCTTCCTATAACTGGTTTCCTTAAAACTCACACTATCGCTACACTCAGAATACATTGATTTTCCACGAAAACCCATACCACTATTTCTAGTTTAAAGACCTAACAGCTCCCTCCACTGCGTTGGATGGAGCTGTTAGGTCTTTATATATATATATATATATATATATATATATATATATATATATATATATATATATATATATATATATATATATATATATATATATGTCGTGCCGAATATGTAAAACTGGTCAATTAGCAAGAACTCATTTAAAATTAAGTCCTTTCTAAAATTTTCTCTTATACGTTTAAAGATATATTTTTTTCATTAATGTTAATGTAAAATTTTTTAATTTTGCTCCAAAAGAATCTTAGAAAACTTACCTAACCTTATTATAACAAGAACAATTTATTTCAGCTTAACCCAACTAAATATATTTTAAATTTGTTTACAATAATTTAATACTAAACAAATACAGTGAAATATATTTTTTTCGTTAAGTTCAGAATGATTTTGGCGAAATTATTGAATACACAAATTTTCACTTGTCCTATATGGCAAGATGAGCGTTGCTATTTAAGCCAAGATCGCAAGTTCTGCCTATTCAGCACGACATATATATATATATATATATATATATATATATATATATATATATATATATATATATATATATATATATATATATATATATATATATATATATATGTGTGTGTGTGTGTGTGTGTACTCACCTATTTGTGGTTGCAGGGGTCGAGTCTTAGCTCCTGGCCCTGCCTCTTCACCGGTTGCTACTGGGCCCTCTCTCTCCCCGCTCCATGAGCTTTATCAAACCTCGTCTTAAAACTGTGTATGGTTCCTGCCTCCACTACGTCATTTTCTAGGCTATTCCACTGCCTTACAACTCTATGACTGAAGAAATACTTCCTAATATCACTCTGACTCATTTGTGTCTTCAACTTCCAATTGTGGCCTCTTGTTTCTGTGTCCCCTCCCTGGAACATCCTGTCTTTGTCCACCTTGTCTATTCCACGCAGTATTTTATATGTCGTTATCATGTCTTCCCTGACCCTCCTGTCCTCCAGTGTCGTCAGGCCGATTTCCCTTAATCTTTCTTCATAGGACATTCCCCTTAGCTCTGGAACTAACCTTGTGGCAAACCTTTGTACTTTCTCTAGTTTCTTGACGTGCTTTATCAAGTGCGGGTTCCAAACAGGTGCTGCATACTCCAGTATGGGCCTGACATACACGGTGTACAGTGTCTTGAACGATTCCTTACTAAGGTATCGGATTGCTGTTCTCAGGTTTGCCAGGCGCCCATATGCTGCAGCAGTTATCTGATTGATGTGTGCTTCCGGAGACATGCTCGGTGTTATACTCACCCCAAGATCTTTCTCCTTGAGTGAGGTTTGCAGACTTTGGCCACCTAGCCTATACTCTGTCTGTGGTCTTCTGTGCCCTTCCCCTGTGTGTGTGTGTGTGTGTGTGTGTGTGTGTGTGTACTCACCTAGTTGTACTCACCTAGTTGAGGTTGCAGGGGTCGACTTCAAGCTCCTGGCCCCGCCTCTTCACTGGTCGCCACTAGGTCACTCTCCCTGAACCATGAGCTTTATCGTACCTCTGCTTAAAGCTATGTATGGATCCTGCCTCCACTACATCTCTTCCCAAACTATTCCACTTCCTGACTACTCTGTGGCTGAAGAAATACTTCCTAACATCCCTGTGATTCATCTGTGTCTTCAGCTTCCAACTGTGTCCCCTTGTTGCTGTGTCCAGTCTCTGGAACATCCTGTCTTTGTCCACCTTGTCAATTCCTCTCAGTATTTTGTAAGTCGTTATCATGTCCCCCCTATCTCTCCTGTCCTCCAGTGTCGTTAGGTTGATTTCCCTTAACCTCTCCTCGTAGGACATACCTCTTAGCTCTGGGACTAGTCTTGTGGCAAACCTTTGCACTGTCTCTAGTTTCTTTACATGCTTGGCTAGGTGTGGGTTCCAAACTGGTGCCGCATACTCCAATATGGGCCTAAAGTACACGGTGTACAGGGTCCTGAACGACTCCTTATTAAGATGTCGGAATGCTGTTCTGAGGTTTGCAAGGCGCCCATATGCTGCAGCAGTTATTTGGTTGATGTGCGCTTCAGGAGATGTGCCTGGTGTTATACTCACCCCAAGATCTTTTTCCTTGAGTGAGATTTGTAGTCTCTGGCCCCCTAGACTGTACTCCGTCTGCGGTCTTCTTTGCCCTTCCCCAATCTTCATGACTTTGCACTTGGTGGGATTGAACTCCAGGAGCCAATTGCTGGACCAGGTCTGCAGCCTGTCCAGATCCCTTTGTAGTTCTGCCTGGTCTTCGATCGAATGAATTCTTCTCATCAACTTCACGTCATCTGCAAACAGTGACACCTCAGAGTTTATTCCTTCTGTCATGTCGTTCACAAATACCAGAAACAGCACTGGTCCTAGGACTGACCCTTGTGGGACCCCGCTGGTCACAGGTGCCCACTCTGACACCTCGCCACGTACCATTACTCGCTGCTGTCTTCCTGACAAATATTCCCTGATCCATTGTAGTGCCTTCCCTGTTATCCCTGCTTGGTCCTCCAGTTTTTGCACTAATCTCTTGTGTGGTACTGTGTCAAACGCCTTCTTGCAGTCCAAGAAAATGCAATCCACCCACCTCTCTCTCTCTTGTCTTACTGCTGTTACCTTGTCATAGAACTCCAGTAGGTTTGTGACACAGGATTTCCCGTCCCTGAAACCATGTTGGGTGCTGTTGATGAGATCATTCCTTTCTAGGTGTTCCACCACTCTTCTCCTGACAATCTTCTCCATGACTTTGCATACTATACATGTCAGTGACACTGGTCTGTAGTTTAGTGCTTCATGTCTGTCTCCTTTTTTAAAGATTGGGACTACATTTGCTGTCTTCCGTGCCTCAGGCAATCTCCCTGTTTCGATAGATGTATTGAATATTGTTGTTAAGGGTACACACAGCGCCTCTGCTCGCTCTCTCAGGACCCATGGAGAGATGTTACCTGGCCCCATTGCCTTTGAGGTATCTAGCTCACTCAGAAGCCTCTTCACTTCTTCCTCGGTTGTGTGTACCGTGTCCAGCACCTGGTGATGTGCCACACCTCTCCGTCCCTCTGGAGCCCCTTCTGTCTCCTCTGTGAACACTTCTTTGAATCTCTTGTTGAGTTCCTCACATACTTCACGGTCATTTCTTGTCTCTCCTCCTTCCTTCCTTAGCCTGATTACCTGGTCTTTGACTGTTGTTTTCCTCCTGATGTGGCTGTATAACAGCTTCGGGTCAGATTTGGCTTTCGCTGCTATGTTGTTTTCATATTGTCGTTGGGCCTCCCTTCTTATCTGTGCATATTCGTTTCTGGCTCTACGACTGCTCTCCTTATTCTTCTGGGTCCTTTGCCTTCTATATTTCTTCCATTCCCTACCACACTTGGTTTCTGCCTCCTTGCACCTTTGGGTGAACCATGGGCTCATCCTGGCTTTTTCATTATTCCTGTTTCCCTTGGGTACAAACCTCTCTTCAGCCTCCTTGCACATTGTGTGTGTGTGTGTGTGTGTGTGTGTGTGTGTGTGTGTGTGTGTGTGTGTGTGTGTGTGTGTGTGTGTGTGCGCGCGCGCGCCGATTACATAAAACTTGCTATTTTGGCTTAAATAGCAACGCTCTTCTTGCCGAATAAGACAAGCGAAAATTTGTGTATGCAAGAATTTCGCAAAAATCATTCTGAACCTAACGAAAAAATACATTTCATTGTGTTTGTTTATTTTTAAATTATTATAAACTTGAGGAAAATATATTTAGCTGGATTAGGCTAAATTAAATTGCGCTTGTTATAATAAGGTAAGGTAAGTTTTCTAAGGAGCTTTTGGTACAAAAATTACTAATTTTTACATTAATATAAATGAAAAAATGTATCTTTATGAATAGGTAAAACTGGTCAATTAGCAAGACCTCATTTAAAATTAAGTCCTTTCTAAAATTTTCTCGTATACGTTTGAAGATATATTTATTCATTTATATTATCGTAAAAAATAATAATTTGTATCAAAAGAACCTTAAAAAACTTACCTAACCTTATTATAACAAGCTCAATTTAATTTAGCCTAATCCAAGTAAATATATTTTAGACAAGTTTACAATAATTTAATAATAAACAAATACAATGAAATATATTTCAGGTAAACCTAAGATGGTCGGGTGGGGACCGTCGGTCCGCTTAAAATGGAATAACCAATCAGGACAAATTTTAGGTACTCCATTGTAAAAATTGAGGATATAAAAACTATAACGGAATATAACACACACTGCACAATAAAGCGAAAAATTAACTTGAAGGACTTCGATGTGATGTCAGAAGATCTCACATTCAGGGAACTCAACAGTGTCATTACCACAACTGCAAGGAAATGATGGGATCTATAATGAGGGCCTTCCAAACAAAAGATGCCAAGCCATGAAGGTCTTCTTTAAATCACTTGTTCCCTCTAGGCTAGATCACTGTTGCACATAACAGCACTATTTTAAGAGAGGCGAAACTGCAGACCTAGAGAAAAAGCATAGAAGCATCACTGCACGTACAGATTCAATAAAGCACCCATGGCCGGGCTCAGAGAGTAGATAAACTCTCGAAACTCTTCAAAGGTAAAGGTACCTAAATTACTGCGAACATATGAAGTCGCTCGATCTGTAAGCCTCGGTATTACAACCTAGGATTTCAAATGGCCTGTTATCCCAGGTGTAATGGGAGCAAATAAACACAGTAGAAAAAGTTTAGACTTATATTATCCTTCACCAATTATAACAGCAATATGTACACTATGTACAGTGATAAATATAGTGCACTCCACGGTAAGCAAGGCAGAAATAGAAGCCACAAGATAGCAGACCGTGCTTCAACCAGCTCTAGAATGGGAATGACAAGGGCAGACAGGAGAGCGGTATCCACATAACCTCTGCGATTGTCAATCCCACCTTCTTATTGGCTAGAACCTGGTCACTAGTTGAACGATGGGGCCCCATCATCAACTCTTAGCAACCTGGTTCGCTGGTTGGGGGAGATAGCCTGTAAATGAGGGTGTGTCCATGCGCCGAATAAAGGTTACGTACTCTTTGCATGCCACACTCGGAATGCAGGGGATTGGTCCCAGATCTGCATATACAAATCACTCAATAAGGAGCTCGGCAGAATTTGCAATATACTCTCAAGAAAAGCAAGGGTGCCATGAGTACACTAAGAGATAATTACACAATAAGTGTAAGAGGGCCAACACTTTTCTATAGCCTCCGATCATACATAAGGGGATAACCATCAGACCTTTTGTTGTCTTCAAGAGGGAACTGGATAAATTCCCCAAGCCAGTTCCTGATCAACCAGGCTATGACTCGCATGTTGGCCTGAATGTGGCCAGCATTAAGAGCCTGATTGATCAGGCCTTGATTCGCCAGGAGACCTGGTCTGGTACCAGGCCGCTGGCGCTTTGAACACCGAAAATATGCTTCAGGTATTCTTCAGGTATGTGTATAAATCAATCGCTTGATGGAAGGCAGGAAGGGTAAGATTACATAGAATAGGCAGACAGAAGAAGACCTGACGTGTACCGAGGTGCCTGTTGAAAAGACCTTACTACCGTATAACTACCTTAACTTCTGACCAGGACTCTAGACAGTTAGGGTTAGGATACAAGGACAAAATATTCTGTCCTTGGATACAAGGATATTCTGTCCTAGGATACAAGGGCAAAATATTCTGTCCACTCCTTCCTGGCATATTGGCAACTTGAACAAAAGAAGTGAAAAGCATTACCACATTTACTGTAAAACATACATGAATATTTATTAGAAAAGGTGTAAGTAAATTGTCTTTTTCTACTGGTGCTACTACTAACTAATACTACCACCACCACCAACACAACCACCACCTTTACTACTACTACTACTACTACTACTACCACCACCACTTCTGCCACTATTTTGAGTGCTGCATGGTTAACCATTCGATCTGAAGTAGTCTAAGAATTTGAATTGTTCCAGTGGCCCTTGCACTGTCTGGCTGAATCTCTCTTAGCAAGTTTCCGAACACTGTATACTAATGTTTGGCATTCTTTTAATAACAATTCATTACTCTAAACCTGTCAACAATGAAACTCATCTTCCACACCTCCAATTCCTGAACTAGAAGTGAGAAGGATGACAGAGGGAATAAGAAAGATGATAGGAAAGTGAGAGGGATAGTAGGAGTGAGAGGGATGGTAGGGGATGAGAGGGATGGAGTAGGAGAGGGCTAGAAGTAAGGAGGGAGGGTTAAAAGAATAGAGAAGCGGTGAGAGGGGGCAATGTGTTAGGGTGATAAGGCGTACAGCTCATTTTAAAGAGGCAGGATAGGAAGCAACGAGTGTGAGGAAAGAGGACTAATGGATATATATTTGCATACGATGAAGCGTGGATGAAGGAAGAGGAAGCGAGGAGGGAAAAGGAAGAGAGCAGAGCGGGAGGGAGGGAGGGAAGGAGAAAGAGAGAGAGCAGCAAGGAGGTGTTAACAGCATGGTCCACAGCACCAAAGAGGTGTTAACAGCATGGTCCACAGCACCAAAGAGGTGTTAACAGCATGGTCCACAGCAGCAAGGTGATAGCAGCAAGATCTACAATATCAAAAGAAAACTAATACAATTGAAGCTGAGTACTGGAAGAAATGAACAAACGTGTGACATTACTGAAGAATTAAACTACATTACTGAATGGTAAAACTCATCTTCACTATCAACTAAGATGACAGTGTCAACACTGTCTCATGCAGTTTGCTATTTTCAGTTAGCTAACAACTATCTTGTCTCAGCTGCGTGCTACCACACTAAAATAAACGAACTAAATCTGACATACAAAAAAAAAAACACAAGCAAAAATAAATACAATAACATGAATTACAAAGAAAACACACACAGAATTAAATATTTTTTTTAGAGATGCGGTGTTTATTACGGCTATGTTCCAACATCCCTCCGTCCTGACGTATCTATGTTCCAACATCCCTCCGTCCTGACGTATCTACTGGCTGGTCTTCATATACCTTCATACACCTTATATATTACAATAATTTTATCCTAACCTTAAAACGCTGTCCTGTTTCCTGACAAACCTTACCTAACCTAACCTTAAACGCTCAAGAGCCTCTCTACGCGATTTTTTCCCTCATTTTATACGATTAAAAACTTGTTTGCGAGGCTTTCCTCTTTCTTTATACTTAAAAAGTTTTCCTGCCTAAGCTTCTCTTATCCTCGCTCACTACCACAATCTTAACTCACCGCTAACAAATTTAACTTGTAAACGATTTTTTTTTGTGAGAGCATAAGAACTGTTCCCAGGGTGGGTGGAGCATAGTATATCCACCTCTCACCCTGACCTTCACTCCCACGGTGAGTGGAGCATAGTATATCCACCTCTCACCCTAAACTTCATTCTCACGGTGAGTGGAGCATAGTATATCCACCTCTCACCCTGACCTTCACTCCCACGGTGAGTGGAGCATAGTATATCCACCTCTCACCCTAAACTTCATTCTCACGGTGAGTGGAGCATAGTGTGTCCACCTCCCACCCTGACTTTCACTCCCACGGTGAGTGGAGCACAGTGTGTCCACCTCCTACCCTGACCTTCACTCCCACGGTGAGTGTAGCATAGTGTGTCCACCTCCCACCCTGACCTTCACTCCCAAGGTGAGTGGAGCATAGTGTGTCCACCTCCCACCCTGACCTTCACTCCCAAGGTGAGTGGAGCATAGTGTGTCCACCTCCCACCCTGACCTTCACTCCCAAGGTGAGTGGAGCACAGTGTGTCCACCTCCCACCCTGACCTTCACTCCCAAGGTGAGTGGAGCATAGTGTGTCCACCTCCCACCCTGACCTTCACTCCCAAGGTGAGTGGAGCACAGTGTGTCCACCTCCCACCCTGACCTTCACTCCCAAGGTGAGTGGAGCATAGTGTGTCCACCTCCCACCCTGACCTTCACTCCCACGGTGAGTGGAGCATAGTGTGTCCACCTCCCACCCTGACCTTCACTCCCAAGGTGAGTGGAGCACAGTGTGTCCACCTCCCACCCTGACCTTCACTCCCACGGTGAGTGGAGCATAGTGTGTCCACCTCCCACCCTGACCTTCACTCCCAAGGTGAGTGGAGCACAGTGTGTCCACCTCCCACCCTGACCTTCACTCCCAAGGTGAGTGGAGCATAGTGTGTCCACCTCCCACCCTGACCTTCACTCCCACGGTGAGTGGAGCACAGTGTGTCCACCTCCCACCCTGACCTTCACTCCCAAGGTGAGTGGAGCACAGTGTGTCCACCTCCCACCCTGACCTTCACTCCCAAGGTGAGTGGAGCACAGTGTGTCCACCTCCCACCCTGACCTTCACTCCCAAGGTGAGTGGAGCACAGTGTGTCCACCTCCCACCCTGACCTTCACTCCCAAGGTGAGTGGAGCATAGTGTGTCCACCTCCCACCCTGACCTTCACTCCCAAGGTGAGTGGAGCACAGTGTGTCCACCTCCCACCCTGACCTTCACTCCCAAGGTGAGTGGAGCACAGTGTGTCCACCTCCCACCCTGACCTTCACTCCCAAGGTGAGTGGAGCACAGTGTGTCCACCTCCCACCCTGACCTTCACTCCCACGGTGAGTGGAGCATAGTGTGTCCACCTCCCACCCTGACCTTCACTCCCAAGGTGAGTGGAGCACAGTGTGTCCACCTCCCACCCTGACCTTCACTCCCAAGGTGAGTGGAGCACAGTGTGTCCACCTCCCACCCTGACCTTCACTCCCAAGGTGAGTGGAGCACAGTGTGTCCACCTCCCACCCTGACCTTCACTCCCACGGTGAGTGGAGCATAGTGTGTCCACCTCCCACCCTGACCTTCACTCCCAAGGTGAGTGGAGCACAGTGTGTCCACCTCCCACCCTGACCTTCACTCCCACGGTGAGTGGAGCACAGTGTGTCCACCTCCCACCCTGACCTTCACTCCCACGGTGAGTGGAGCACAGTGTGTCCACCTCCCACCCTGACCTTCACTCCCACGGTGAGTGGAGCATAGTGTGTCCACCTCCCACCCTGACCTTCACTCCCACGGTGAGTGGAGCACAGTGTGTCCACCTCCCACCCTGACCTTCACTCCCAAGGTGAGTGGAGCACAGTGTGTCCACCTCCCACCCTGACCTTCACTCCCACGGTGAGTGGAGCACAGTGTGTCCACCTCCCACCCTGACCTTCACTCCCACGGTGAGTGGAGCATAGTGTGTCCACCTCCCACCCTGACCTTCACTCCCACGGTGAGTGGAGCACAGTGTGTCCACCTCCCACCCTGACCTTCACTCCCAAGGTGAGTGGAGCACAGTGTGTCCACCTCCCACCCTGACCTTCACTCCCACGGTGAGTGGAGCACAGTGTGTCCACCTCCCACCCTGACCTTCACTCCCACGGTGAGTGGAGCACAGTGTGTCCACCTCCCACCCTGACCTTCACTCCCACGGTGAGTGGAGCATAGTGTGTCCACCTCCCACCCTGACCTTCACTCCCAAGGTGAGTGGAGCACAGTGTGTCCACCTCCCACCCTGACCTTCACTCCCAAGGTGAGTGGAGCATAGTGTGTCCACCTCCCACCCTGACCTTCACTCCCAAGGTGAGTGGAGCATAGTGTGTCCACCTCCCACCCTGACCTTCATTCCCAAGGTGAGTGGAGCACAGTGTGTCCACCCAAGCCCATTTCCTCGAACATTCCTCACTCCCTGCCTCACCTTAACTCCGCTTTACCTTCACTTCCTGCCTCACCTTCACTCCGCCTCACCTTCACCCCCTGCCTCACCTTCACTCCCTGCCTCACCTTCACTCCCTACCTCACCTTCACTCCCTACCTCACCTTCACTCCCTGTCTCACCTTCACCCTCTGTTTCACCTTCATTCCCTGACTCACCTTCACCCCCTGCCTCACCTTCACTCCCTGCCTCACCTTCATTCCCTGTCTCACCTTCACTCCCTGCCTCACTTTCAATTGTAGTTGAGGTGGTCAGCTAGAGCAAGTCTCTGCAGCTCAGCTTCAACACTCAGACTATTGTTGTTAACGCAGGGCCCGAGAGACCACCACCTACCTCACCTCCCATAAGATAAACACAAAACTTGGGTGGTTCTGGCGGCGCTGACACTTGTGATAGTTCTGGCGGCGGTGATGGTGGGGGTTCGGCCATGGTGGTGATGGTTCTGGCGATGTTGAAACTGGTGATGGTTCTGGCGATGTTGACACTGGTGATGGTTCTAGCAACGGTGGTGGTGGTTCTGGCCAGTTTTTTTTTTTGGCGACGGTGGTGAGGGTTTCTGGGGGCGGTGTCGGGGTTCTGGCGACGGTTTTGGCGGTGGTGGTTTTAGTGTTAGTACTGACAGTGGTGGTAGTTCAGTGGTGGGGGTTCTGGATGTGGTGGTCGTGGTTCCGGCGTCAGAGGCGGTGCCTCTGGTAGTTGGCGTTCTGGTGGTGGTGATTCTAGCAGTGGTTCTAGCGGCAATGGCTCTTCTGGCTGTGGTTCTAGAAGTGCTGGTGACAGTGATTCTAATGATGGTAGTTCTAGCTAAGGTGCTTCTGCTGGTGCACCACAGCTCGGCAGCTCTACTTTCCGGCCAAAAGATATGCACTTCTCTCAGGTTATGGAGGAATCCGTGAAAATACTGGAAGTGTACATAGTTTTACGACTGGCTCTAAGAGGTGACTCCACTCTACTCCATACTAATAAACTCACACTTCCAAATCACGATTAAATCTTCAAGATACTGCCTATTTCTCAGATTAGTTCAGAAAAGAAAAATATCACTGGTCTACAGCCATAATGCTACGGTAATAAAATTAATCGTTCTTTACTAATTTTGGGTCAATAGATTTTAGATTTTGCCACCGTAGCGGCTAGTTTATTGTGCACTCCATATCCATCCTGTGGAGGGTAGAGCAGAGCATATGGGTACATAAAAGGAATAGGAACTAGGCCCCGAAGGGATGTACATGAGTACATCTGGATTTATACCTACAATACACTTAACTGTTACAAGCAAATTTAGGAAATTTGCTTAATATATCCGGTATCTTATTTTTATTAATGAGATATCCTGACATGTCACATACGTTATTATATTATACAAGCTATTTTTTCTATTGGGGGGGGGGGGTGAGGTCACTCACTGAACACGGTAATCCTCAAAAGTGAAAATTGGCTCTATTTATGAAGATATAGACTCAGCCTAGTTGTCATCTTTGACTTAGGAAAGCAGGAGGGTAAATATTTTAACCGTAGAGGAATAGGATCTTGGTTTAAACCCATAATATGTAATTATTAAAACCGTGTATACAGTTTCCTATAGCCACAATGAGCAATTGTTAAAAAAAAATACATAAAATTTTCTTCAGTCAATCGACTGTTAAGTAGCACTGGTAGTTTTAATTATAACCTAAATTTTTAAAAGGGTGGAGGGGTAAGCCAGCAGAAGGCCTCAGTCAGATGCTCGAATGCCAAAAGCCGCGTTAGAAAACACTTGTCCTGTTTCCCGACAAACATGAAGTAACCTTACCTAATCGATTGTTATTACGGTCATAATTCGTTTTCAGCAACTTTCCTCCCCCTTCCAAAAAAAAAAAAAATGAAATCCCTTTTTTCTCCCAAGCACAAAACTGTTCAGAATTTGTAGCCCAGTATACGTAGGGCAATGAATAAAAAAAAAAACGAGTTTTTCTGAAAGCACGCTTTTTGGGTAATTATAATCCAAAAACACAATAAATCCAGCCATTCTGGTAATATAATTTGCAAAAAAAAGCAATATCTTTTCTGAGAGCAGTATTAAATTATATCTGGAAAATCATATACAAGCATGATATTGCATAAATGTAAATACTGTATTCGAAAATTAAATCAGATAGGAATATATTTCCACCTAGTAAAAGTTGAGTCGCAAAGTTGTGATCATATCAGTGTTCCACGAGCTGCGAGCAACACCAGTGTTCCACGAGCTGCGAGCAACACCAGTGTTCCACGAGCTGCCAGCAACACCAGTGTTCCACGAGCTGCCAGCAACACCAGTGTTCCACGAGCTGCCAGCAACACCAGTGTTCCACGAGCTGCCAGCAACACCAGTGTTCCACGAGCTGCGAGCAACACCAGTGTTCCACGAGCTGCCAGCAACACCAGTGTTCCACGAGCTGCCAGCAACACCAGTGTTCCACGAGCTGCCAGCAACACCAGTGTTCCACGAGCTGCCAGCAACACCAGTGTTCCACGAGCTGCCAGCAACACCAGTGTTCCACGAGCTGCCAGCAACACCAGTGTTCCACGAGCTGCCAGCAACACCAGTGTTCCACGAGCTGCCAGCAACACCAGTGTTCCACGAGCTGCCAGCAACACCAGTGTTCCACGAGCTGCCAGCAACACCAGTGTTCCACGAGCTGCCAGCAACACCAGTGTTCCACGAGCTGCCAGCAACACCAGTGTTCCACGAGCTGTCAGCAACACCAGTGTTCCACGAGCTGCCAGCAACACCAGTGTTCCACGAGCTGCCAGCAACACCAGTGTTCCACGAGCTGCCAGCAACACCAGTGTTCCACGAGCTGCCAGCAACACCAGTGTTCCACGAGCTGCCAGCAACACCAGTGTTCCACGAGCTGCCAGCAACACCAGTGTTCCACGAGCTGCCAGCAACACCAGTGTTCCACGAGCTGCCAGCAACACCAGTGTTCCACGAGCTGCCAGCAACATCAGTGTTCCACGAGCTGCCAGCAACACCAGTGTTCCACGAGCTGCCAGCAACACCAGTGTTCCACGAGCTGCCAGCAACACCAGTGTTCCACGAGCTGCCAGCAACACCAGTTTTCCACGAGCTGCCAGCAACACCAGTGTTCCACGAGCTGCCAGCAACACCAGTTTTCCACGAGCTGCCAGCAACACCAGTGTTCCACGAGCTGCCAGCAAGACCAGTGTTCCACGAGCTGCGAGCAACACCAGTGTTCCACGAGCTGCGAGCAACACCAGTGTTTCACGGGCTGCCAGCAACACCAGTGTTCCACGAGCTGCCAGCAACACCAGTGTTCCACGAGCTGCCAGCAACACCAGTGTTCCACGAGCTGCCAGCAACACCAGTGTTCCACGAGCTGCCAGCAACACCAGTTTTCCACGAGCTGCCAGCAACACCAGTGTTCCACGAGCTGCCAGCAACACCAGTTTTCCACGAGCTGCCAGCAACACCAGTGTTCCACGAGCTGCCAGCAAGACCAGTGTTCCACGAGCTGCGAGCAACACCAGTGTTCCACGAGCTGCGAGCAACACCAGTGTTTCACGGGCTGCCAGCAACACCAGTGTTCCACGAGCTGCCAGCAACACAAGTGTTCCACGAGCTGCCAGCAACACCAGTGTTCCACGAGCTGCGAGCAACACCAGTGTTCCACGAGCTGCCAGCAACACCAGAGATCCACGAGCTGCCAGCAACACCAGTGTTCCACGAGCTGCGAGCAACACCAGTGTTCCACGAGCTGCGCGCAACACCAGTGTTCCACGAGCTGCCAACAACACCAGTGTTCCACGAGCTGCCAGCAACACCAGTGTTCCACGAGCTGCCAGCAACACCAGTGTTCCACGAGCTGCCAGCAACACCAGTGTTCCACGAGCTGCCAACAACACCAGCGTTCCACGGGCTGCCAGCAACACCAGTGTTCCACGAGCTGCGAGCAACACCAGGGTTCCACGAGCTGCGAGCAACACCAGTGTTCCACGAGCTGCGAGCAACACCAGTGTTCCACGAGCTGCCAGCAACACCAGTGTTCCACGAGCTGCGAGCAACACCAGTGTTCCACGAGCTGCCAGCAACACCAGTGTTCCACGAGCTGCCAGCAACACCAGTGTTCCACGAGCTGCGAGCAACACCAGTGTTCCACGAGCTGCGAGCAACACCAGTGTTCCACGAGCTGCGAGCAACACCAGTGTTCCACGAGCTGCGAGCAACACCAGTGTTCCACGAGCTGCGAGCAACACCAGTGTTCCACGAGCTGCCAGCAACACCAGTGTTCCACGAGCTGCCAGCAACACCAGTGTTCCACGAGCTGCCAGCAACACCAGTGTTCCACGAGCTGCCAGCAACACCAGTGTTCCACGAGCTGCCAGCAACACCAGTGTTCCACGAGCTGCCAGCAACACCAGTGTTCCACGAGCTGCCAGCAACACCAGTGTTCCACGAGCTGCGAGCAACACCAGTGTTCCACGAGCTGCCAGCAACACCAGTGTTCCACGAGCTGCCAGCAACACCAGTGTTCCACGAGCTGCCAGCAACACCAGTGTTCCACGAGCTGCGAGCAACACCAGTGTTCCACGAGCTGCCAGCAACACCAGTGTTCCACGAGCTGCCAGCAACACCAGTGTTCCACGAGCTGCGAGCAACACCAGTGTTCCCCGAACTGCGAGCAACACCAGTGTTCCACGAGCTGCGAGCAACACCAGTGTTCCACGAGCTGCCAACAACACCAGTGTTCCACGAGCTGCGAGCAACACAAGTGTTCCACGAGCTGCCAGCAACACCAGTGTTCCACGATCTGCCAGCAACACCAGTGTTCCACGAGCTGCCAACAACACCAGCGTTCCACGGGCTGCAAGCAACACCAGTGTTCCACGAGCTGCGAGCAACACCAGTGTTCCACGAGCTGCCAGCAACACCAGTGTTCCACGAGCTGCGAGCACCACCAGTGTTCCACGAGCTGCGAGCAACACCAGTGTTCCACGAGCTGCGAGCAACACCAGTGTTCCACGAGCAGGGAGCAACACCAGTGTTCCACGAGCTGCGAGTAACACCAGTGTTCCACGAGCTGCCAGCAACACCAGTGTTGTGATGAATGGTTTGAAAAACCGACAAGTTGAAGATTGAGACACTTATGCAGCATATGGAAATCTTTATTCAGGAAACGTTTCGCCACACAGTGGCTTCATCAGTCCAATACAAAGAGGAAGGCGTAAGGAGAGGAGGAGTATGAGGTAATCAGTCCCTCAGCCTGGAGTCGATGTGTTCAGTCCATCAATCTGGCTGAGGAAGTTGACCTACACTCCCTGGATTTATCACAAGATTGGCCCGAGGAAGTTTTTTATTGAGCAAATTTGAATACATCAGAAGTGTACGGAAGAAATCGAGGAAGCAGGAGGGAGGCAGTGGGGGATACCCGGGCCATAGTGTATGTGGGTAGGAGGGAGGAGTGCCAGCAGGAGGGATATGGAGGTGTGGCTGGGGAAGTCTAATATGTGGGAGGGGGGAGAACGAATGAATGGTCGATTGGGGTAGAATCTGGCACGCAGGCGGGTAGGAGGGGACATTCAGACGGGAGGGAGGAGGCATTTACGTTGGAGGCATTTACGTTGGAGGGAGGAGGCATTTACATTGGAGGGAGGAGGCATTTACGTTGGAGGGAGGAGGCATTTACATTGGAGGGAGGAGGCATTTACATTGGAGGGAGGAGGCATTTACGTTGGAGGGAGGGGACATTCAAGCTGGAGGAATGGAGGGATAGAACAGTGAAGGTAGACGGGGTGAAGGGGAAACTAATTTTAATTATGTGGCTCATAGATTCACAAATTTTATTTTCAAAATGTTCATAATTATTACAAAATTAGATGGAATTCATTTCCAACATTTCTGAATATAGCCTGGCTATGCAGGGCAGTTAGGCCGGACTAAAACTAGAAGTTTAAATTACTTCCCATAAACAGTTTTATAGGTGAAATGCTAAGTTTAATATAATGCAATTATGTGAAGGTAAGATTTATCAACAAATCTATATAATCAAGATAACAATGGTAATATAAAATAATAAGTTTTACTTATAATTACCGGGGTCGAAGAGAAGTATATTTATATAAAGAAGTGTGATACGGTAACAGTGCACTAAGGTATACAAGTGTATGTTTTATGACTAGTATACACTTAAACTAAGTTTCTGGTATACTTATGAAAAAATGAAACACATATGAAAAAATATTACCTAGGATGTGTTGGATACTGATTATTATGCAACAGGAAAAACAGTATGGTGAGTGAGCATAAAGTGGGTTTAATTATCTTGGTTGTAAGGGGACATCATATAGAAAAAGTAGGTTTATTAATCTTTCGCGTCTGCTGGACCATTACGAAATAGTCTTAGATCCCCTTCAAGACAGAGAAAATGAGGATATATACACTGATTTTGCAAAATCCTTTGATAAGTGCAATAATGGGGTAATTGTACACAAAATGCATGCAAAAGGAATAACTGAGAAGGTGGGTAGATGGGTCTTTAACTTGCTCACAAACAGAACCCAGAGAGTAACAGTAAATGGAGTGGAATCAGGGACTGATACAGTGAAAAATTCTGTCCTCCAAGGCACGGTGCTCGCTCCACTTCTCTTCCTTATTATCATTTCTGAAACAGACAGGGACATCAATCATATCACTGTATCATTCTCTGTAGATGATACTACGGTCTGCATGAAAGTGACATCCATAGAAGACACAGCAAGCCTCCAAGCTGATATAAACCAAGTCTTCCGGTGGGCCACTGACAGCAATATGTTGAATAAGGATAAATTTCAGTTATAACACCATGGAAGAATAGAAGAAATAAAAACAAGATCAGAGTACAAGACAAACTCAAACCACTCGACAGAACGAAATAATATATGAGAGACCTGGGAGTGATAATACCCAAAGATCTCATGCTGAAAGATCAAAGCAACGTTATTATCACAACTGCAAGAAAAATAATGATGAAAAATTAGAACCTTCAAACAAGGGCTGCCAAGTTAATGATGATACTCTTCAGGTCGCTCATTCTTTCTAGGCTGGAATCTTGCAGTGCACTAATGACCCCCTTCCAGGCAGGACACATGGTTGAGCTGGAAAATGTACAAAGAACCTTCACAGCTCGTATAAACTCAGTCAAGCACCTAAGTTCCTAGAACTGTACTCCTTAGAACCTGGAAGATACTAGAGGGATTGGTCCCAAAACTGCACACAGAAATTACTAATTATGAACACAAGAGGCTTGCCAGACGGTGCAGGATTCCTCCAATGAAAAACAGTGGACCGATTTGTACACTGAAAGAGAACTCAGTAAGTGTTAAGGAACCACGAGTCATCAACACTCTTCATGCAAAAGGGAAACTCAACAGATTCCTCAAAGCAGTTCCTGATCTGCCGAGTTGTAGTGCTTACGTTGGACTGCGGGCGGCGGGCACTAACAGTTTGATCGATCAGGCCAGCAACCAAGTGGCCTGGTCTGGGACCGGGCCGCGAGGGCGGTGACCTTCGGAAGTGATTCCAGATAAAGTTCAGAAAAAATATGTTTATTAATCTTCACCTTCACCTCCTTCCTTCCTTCACCTCTTCCCTTTCTTCCTTAACTTCCCTCCCCCCTTACCTTCACCTCTCCCCTGTTTCCCCTTCACTCCCTCAATCCCAATCGTTGTCATACTGCAACGATAGCTTTAAAAGTTATGGTAATTGTTGAATCAAGAATGTTATCATGAGCGGCACCACCTAAAGTCAGTAACTGACCCGCCGGGTTGTGGTTCGTACGTCGGCTTGCGTGCGGCCAGCAGTAACAGCCTGGTTGATCAGGTCCTGTCCCCCCCCCCGTCCGTCTACTCCTACCTCTGTACCTCATAAACTACAATATTTGCCACTGTGACTAAACTGCAATGTCACAGTTCAGCCACGTGTCACCTTGGTTCAGCAGAAGGCGTAAAGGCAGACGGGTGGCACGAAGATACTATATTCAACCAAAATTTTACTGCTGTAATATTCCACCCACGAGGAGTTATCAGGTACACAGAAAACATAACAAGGCATCTTAAACAGTACACTCGGGGACTGAGGTCAGGTAAAACATCAGGACGTGAAAGTACATGAGAATACAACAAAAGATATGTTTTTTGAGCCCGTTTAAATGCATATGGACAGCTCGGCTATAAAATGTTCAGAAAATGGTAGGAGAGTCAACCGAGGTGGATCACACATCACACGGTTTTCAAGAGCTTTCAAGTAGGACGGCTTGAATTAATTTTCCCTCCTTGTTTGCGAGGGTCTTGGGTCTGAAGCTTCGTTTTAAGAGTGGTCGAGGGAGAGGCAATGAAGGTAATAAACCCGGGAAGTGGAAGTGTGTCGAGGGGCAGGGTGCCCTGAGGAAAGCCCTCAGGGCACCCTGCCTCCAGCAATATATATATATATATATATATATATATATATATATATATATATATATATATATATATATATATATATATATATATATACCCTAGAGTTTTCAGATTTCGCTGCCGAGCTCTCTCAAGGTTTCATGGTAAGCAAAATTCGCGTATTTCAGAACTAATCCACCCATCGAAGCATAAAATCGCGGCACTGAAGAGGTTAATTAGTGAAGGATGGTGACCGGGAAGCTGCGGCTGGGTAACCCAAGAGAGGTCACACTGGAGAGGTAACTAGAGCACTTTGATGGCCAGTATGAATACACCGAGCACCGCCTCCTCCGTCCTGCTCCCCTCGCTAACACCGACAAAATTCCTCCCAATTAGGATTTTTTTTTGCACAGTGGCTCTCCTCAAATGACATCAAATCCGGATTTTCTCTAGGAAATGGCAGATGCAGAAATTTCAGAGGTGGTCTTGAAGGAGTAACTGATGCATTAAATCTATTTACCAGGACTAAAAAACCGAATTGCTATCAAGGTTCATGTTTAAAATGTTGGGAGAAAACTCGCCACAATATATGACGCTACCAGGATTCTGGTGCAGCAAAAAATTGTGACAAAAAATATTTTAATTTTACAATATGTAATAATAAAGGAAACTCCTGTAGTCTCTGACTAACGTTGAGCCTCAGAACATACAGTACACTTTGCTAGGTTTAATGCCTATCCATTGCACAAAGGTCAATAATGTCACAATTAACCAATTAACCTAAACATGATCATTAATAGTGCTTTAAAGTCTAGTATAGTCCAATTCTTGAATCAAGACCCCCTTAAGGTAAGATAAGATTTCGTTCGGATTTTTAACCCCGGAGGGTTAGCCACCCAGGATAACCCAAGAAAGTCAGTGCGTCATCGAGGACTGTCTAACTTATTTCCATTGGGGTCCTTAATCTTGTCCCCCAGGATGCGACTCACACCAGTCGACTAACACCCAGGTTCCTATTTGCTGCTAGGTGAACAGGACAACAAGTGTAAGGAAACGTGTCGAAATGTTTCCACCCGCCGGGAATCGAACCCGGGCCCTCCGTGTGTGAAGCGGGAGCTTTAGCCACCAGGCCACCGGGCCACCAGCATTAACACACTTCCCTTTTAATACCTTTACTTAAGAAAAATTAAATACAAAAACATGTTAGCCAAAGATTTTCTAACGACAAACACGTAAAGATGTGGCAGAATAAAAATGAAATAGGGTCATAATATAATGAGTTCTCCATTTAGATGGTAACACAAACTCTCCCGAATGTTCTTCCAGACTGTAGGATGGTTAGAAATTCTGAAATATGTGGAATAATCGATGGGGCTAGTGTAGGTCTCCAGCTTCGAGACTATAGAGCTTGTGACATACCCTAGCACAGCCTAGTGTGTTATGGCGTCGAAATGCTAATGATGAAGTTGATATAAAGGTTACCGACGATGGAGATGGTGCTCGGGACAAGTAGATTTAAGGTGTAGAACTGTGGCAACATTTGTCAACATAGGAACTAGATGGTTGGCGAAACGTCTACAATAAAGATAACCAAATGTTGCACAAGTGTCTTAACTTTCACACTGGTGATTGTGGAGCGCTGCGTCGAGGAAGAAAACGCAAAACAGCACCTCACGATGACAAGGTTAGCATAAGACAATGTAAAGTGTCCCAAGAAAACTAGCAAAGACCTATAGAGAGATTTGGCTTCATCTGGCGAAAATGCTGATTCTTCAACTGTTTGACGAAGGCTCCTTGAAGCTGGCAGAACTGTCAGAAAGCCGATAAAGAAAAAAAAGCTGCTGCAGTAGGCACTCAATCAGATCTCGCGCATTTTGAAGTACATGGATACAGATCAGTGGAGGTGAAACGGAGCAAAGGCAAACAAACCTCCTCGGGATGGGCACATTCAACAAGCGCCAAAACACCCACCTAAGAATATATTTTGGGGTAGTTTCACCGCTAAAGGTCCTGGACGGTTTGATATTGTTGAGGGAATGATGAACGGTGACAAATACAAGGCAATCCTGTCAACTCATTTGCTTCCCACTTTGGACAGACTTTCCTGATGGAGAAGGCATTTTCCAGCAGGATCTTGCTCCATGCCACACTTACATAAAAATGCTGACATTCTTCGAAGAAAGTGGGCTAAGAGTTCTAAATTGGCCTGGAAACTCTCCTGACCTCAACCCAACTGAGAATCTATGGCCAATAACCAAACGCAGGATCGCGAAACAGGACTGTTCAGCTGTGGAGAAGCTAACTAGTCGATTCCATGTGAAAGCGTGTAGCAACATTTATAAAAGCAAAGGGTAGTCATATCTCTTATTAAATCAGTTATCTGTCATATCATTGTCGTGTATTTCTCAAATAAACATTAATTTTCCAGATAAATGTCTTATTTCATCAGTGTCCCAAATAATATGCACTCTACTGTACTATGTGTAAGAGTTATATATATCCGGGAAACAAGCTACCATGTGTAAGTTTATATTAATAGCGAACATTCAACTCAACACAGAAGTGTCAAGTTGAAAACAAAGGGAAAAAAAGTTAAGCAACAAAATGTAAAAGTATTTTCTTAAATGTATTATTAATTTTCATGAGTGACAAAATGTGTACAAGGTCAAAAAAAGATGGAAAGCTAGTGTAAAACTTTGCTCTTCCTGGTTCCCGGCTAACAACACCAAGGTGACAAAAATTCTTGAGTAAAAGAAGGCAAATATATGATTGGAAAATTCTTCACTGCAGACTCTTATTACCTATGCATGAAACTTTATATCCGATAAGCAGCTGGGACATTGTGTGTGTGTGTGTGTGTGTGTGTGTGTGTGTGTGTGTGTGTGTGTGTGTGTGTGTTCTCACCTAGTTGTGGTTGCAGGGATCGATTCACAGCTTGTGGCCCTGCCTCTTCACTGGCCGCTACTAGGTCACTCTTCCTGCTCCATGAGCTTTATCATACCTCCTCTTAAAACTATCTATGGATCCTGCCTCCACTACATCACTTCCCAGACTATTCCACTTCCTGAAACTCTGTGGCTGAAGAAATACTTCCTAACATCCCTGTGATTAATCTGAGTCTTCAACTTCCAACTGTGACCCCTTGTTTCTGTGTCCCATCTCTGGAACATCCTGTCTCTGTCCACCTTATCGATTCCTCTCAGTATTTTATATGTCGTTATCATATCCCCACTATCTCTCCTGTTCTCCAGTGTCGTCCGGTCGATTCCCCATAACCTCTCCAAGTAGGACATACCTTTTAGCTCCAGGACTAGTCTTGCTGCAAACATTTGCACTTTATCTAGTTTACTTACATGCTTGTTTAGGTGTGGGTTCCAAACTGGTGATGCATACTCCAATACGGGCCTAACGTACACAGTGTACAGGGTCCTGAACGATTCCTTATTAAGATAACGGAATGTTGTTCTTAGGTTTGCTAGGCGCCCGTATGCTGCAGCAGTTATTTGGTTGATGTGCGCCTCAGGAGATGTGCCCAGTGTTATACTTACCCCAAGATCCTTTTCCTTGAGTGAGGTTTGTAGTCTCTGGCTCCCTAGACTGTACTCCATCTGCGGTCTTCTTTACCCTTCCCCAATCTTTATGACTTTGCACTTGGTGGGGTTGAATTCCAGGATCCAGTTGCTGGACCAGGTCTGAAGCCTGTCCACATCCCTTTGTAGTTTTGCCTTGCTCTTATCTGATTGGATTCTTCTCACCGGCTTCACATCATCTGCAAACAGACCACTTCGGAGTCTATTCCTTCCGTCATGTCGTTCACAAATACCAGAAACAGCACTGGTCCTAGGACCAGTGGAACCCCGCTCGTCACAGGCGCCCACTCTGACACCTTGCCACGTACCATGACTCTCTATTGTCTTCCTGATAGGTATTCCCTGATCCATTGCAGTGCCTTTCCTGTTATCCCTGCCTGGTCCTCCAGCTTTTGCACTAATCTCTTGAGTGGAACTGTGTCAAACGCCTTCTTACAGTACAAGAAAATGCAGTCTACCCACTCCTCTCTCTCTCTTGTCTTACTGCTGTCACCCTGTCATAGAACTCCAGTAGGTTTGTGACACAGGATTTCCCGTCCCTGAAATCATGCTGGCTGTCGTTAATAAGCTCATTCCTTTCTAGGTGCTCCACCACTCTTCTGATAGTCTTCTCAATGACCTAACATACTATTCATGTCAGAGACACTGGTCTGTAGTTTAATGCTTCATGTCTGTTTCCCTTTTTTAAAAACTGGGACTACATTTACTGTGTTCCATACCTCAGGTAGTCGCCCTATTTCGATAGATGTGTTGAAGATTGTTGTTAGGGGTACACTTAGTGCCTCTGCTCCCTCTCTCATGACTAATAGAGAGATGTTATCTGGCCCCATCACCTTTGAGATGTCTAGCTAGTTCAGCAGCCTATGTAGTGTGTCTAACACTTGACAGTGTACCCCACCTCTCTGTCTTTCTGGAGTCCCTTCTATCTCCTCTGTGAACACTTCTTTGAATCTGATGTTGAGCTCTTCACATACTTCACGGTCGTTTCTTGTGATCTCTCCTCCTTCCTTCCTCAGCCTGATTACCTGGTCCTTGACTGTTGTTTTCCTCCTGATGTGGGTGTGCAACAGCTTCGGGTCAGATTTGGGTTTCGCTGCTGTATCATTTTCGTGCATGTTCATTTCTGGCTCTACTTCTCTCCTTATTGTCCTGGGTCCTTTGCCTTCTATACTTCTTCCATTCTCTAGCACACTTGGTTTATTCCTCTACACCTTTGCATGAACCAAGGGCTCATCCTGGCTTTCTTGTTGTTTGTTACCCTTGGATACAAACCTCTCCTTAGCTTCGTTGCATATTGTTGTCACATATCCCATCATCTCGATTACTGACTTCCCTGCCAGTTCTCTGTGCCACTGAACCCCGTGTAATAAATTCTTCATGCCTGTGTAGTCCCCTCTCTTTGTAGTTCGTCCTGCCCTTCCTGCTTTCTTCTCCACTTCTAACTCTAGTAACTCTTGTAACTCTAGAACCAAATGATCACTGGCCCCAAGGAGTCTTTCATATGCGATGTCCTCAGTGTCTGCACTACTCAAGGGGAATACTAGATCCAGTCTTGCTGGTTCATCCTCTCCTCTCTCTCTCTCTCTCTCTCTCTCTCTGGTAGTGTCCCTTATGTATTGGTACATGAAGTTTTCCAGTACCACCTCTATCATCTTAGCCCTCCATGTTTCTGGGCCCCCATGTGGCTCCAGGTTCTCCTAGTCGATTTTTTATGGTTGAAGTCCCCCATAATCACCAGCTTTGCCCTGCTCACATGAGCCCTTCTGGCCACTTTAGCCAGTGTGTCAACTATCGCTCTATTACTCTCATCATACTCTTGCCTTGACCTCCTGCTGTTCTGTGCTGGGTTATACATCACTGCAATTACCACCCTGGGACCTGCAGGCTGAAGTGTTCCTATTATGTAGTCTCTTGCTTCTCCTCTGTCTCCTCTCTCCAGTTCATTAAAATCCCATCTGTGTTTGATGAGCAATGCTACTCCTCCATCCCCCTCTGTTCCCTCTGTCTTACCTCAAGATCTGATATCCCATTGGAAAGATGGCATCTGTTAACATTCCTGTGAGCTTGGTTTCTGTGAGAGTTATGATGTCCGGTGATGCCTCTTTGACTCTTTCGTGCCACTCCTCCCACTTCTTCGTTATTCCATCAGCACTGGTGTACCATACCTTCACTTTCCCCTCCAACACTGTGTTCTGGGGGTCTGTGAGGGTGGGGGACCTGGCAGTGTGCTGTGGGATTCTACAGTGTAGTGTGGGGTGGGGGCTGTAAATGTGGATTGTGGTTTGTGTTGGGATAACGTGTTTGGTTGTGGGATTCTGGGGTGGTTGTATGCGAGCTTGCGCTTGTTGCTCTGCCCTGCTCTGGTTGTCCTCTGCTGATTCTGTCCTTGTCTCTCTTCCTAGCCCCTTTCGCTTCTGTGTCCTCTCCCTCAGCTGCTGTTATTCTCTTCTTGTTCTGTCTCAGTCTAGGAACACCCTCTTGTATGTTTATGATTCCTTCAGCCGTGGTTTCTATTGAAGGATCCTGTTTCGCACCGTTTCTGTCTTGAAAATCAGCTTGACTGGATGATTTCTTCCCTTCAACTACCTTCCTATTCTCTGAAAATTTACTATCTCAGTCATGTCCTCCTCGCCTATTTCTCTGATGATGTTTTCAATCTCCTGTTTTTCTTCCTGCCATCTTCCATTGTGTGTCCTCCCTTCACACTCATGAAGCCCATGAATAAACACTGACCTCTCCCTCTCCTCCTACCATCGCCTTTCCCTCTGTGTCTCTGGGTCCCGTTTGTACATGGCCATAGTGTGTGTGTGTGTGTGTGTGTGTGTGTGTGTGTGTGTGTATTCCAACAAATTAAGCGGCACCGGTATAACCCCAGCTGATAGACGTTATCCTCCGCAAATTATACACAAATTAAGGATAATTTAGATTAAAATATATTAGGCTAACCTGTGAAAACGTGTGTTGATATTTTCTTCGTATAGTTATACAGTACATACATAAATATGCTGTTACATTTTCTGTCATCATCCTTGAATAATATTTACCAATGACACTAAATGGTGATCCTTTGTTTTTAACTGAAGTGAAAAGGCAAAGTCTGGTAAGCAAGTGGATGTTAAAGAACAAAAACAATACTGTGACTGGAACAAGACACAAATAACCCGCTTCTCTCTCTTATGTGCGAGTTACTTGTGTGTAGTGGATGTTAAGACAATTAAACCAGCACCTGGTTAATCACCGAGTGAGTCATCTAACCAACGAACGCTTCAGGAGACATTTTCCGGTTTCCTAGTGTGATCCTACAGTATTTAATATGATGGTTACATAGTAGGAACAAAAACTACCTATGTTTTCTGGTTAGAGTCCCTCACAAAAGATGGATTTCTTACACAATGTTGATATCTGTCAGCCTGAGGTACAGGAGTCCGGTAGTTCAATGTAGATATCAAGTATTCTAGTAAATGTTCAGCAACTTCGGGACATTCATAGGTTTTGTTGCAGCAGAGCTGAGTTACTATAACTTGGGAATTACCATCTCTCAGGATGACTTATCGCATACGCTACAGAAATGACATCACAGAGCGGGGCAACAAAAATTATATACAGCAGATTAAAAAAAAAAAAAAAAAAAGAGCTGGAAATTTTTACTACAATATAGCATAACATTATATATTCACTGTAGGCAGGAAAGTGGGGAGGAGGGAGGGGTGTGGAGGTGTAGCTTCCTCAGCAAGGTTGTAGTCGAGTTCCCAGCTTTCAGCCACGCTCCTGGTGCTTCCTAGGGAGGCACGGGGTTCAATACTCTGGCATGGCAAAGCATGAGAAAGTTTCCTTACACCCAGGCTGTTCCCGCCCCCTAGCAAAATAGGAATTGTGTTAGTTGAGTGTTGGGAGGGAGAGGGAAGGATTCGCACCCTGGGGAAATAATGTCATGTAAATGTGTGAAGAGAAATTAGTGTTCTGTGGAAACATTCAAGTGTTGGATAAAAGTCATTCATGCTCAATGCGGCGCATTTAATGAACTAACAAAAATCCTTCCTGCTTCGTGGTCTCCCAGTCCCAAAGTGCTAACCACCCCCTCCTTGCTGCCCCCTTTGGCACTTGCCCCAACTGGCACTTGATGTGAAGGGGCAGCTAAGCCTTCACTACACGACCCCCTTCACGCTATATGATCAATATTTAATCTTTATGTTGGAAACATCCATAATCCGTAATCAGGCTCGGGGACTCTTTCATGTAGACCAGAACAATGTTCTTATTAAAAGTTTTAAAATCGTTATGCATTCTTTTAGAAGTTACGACTTTAATTACTGAGTTATAAAAGCCAATAACCTTTTTTCACAAAGTGAATAATTTTAATGTCTCAAATCATTACTTCAGATAACTGTAATGTTTTCCAGCCATAGCCACAATCCTCACGTATAAACTGAAGCATGTGAAACGGTAAAATAGAGAATCTCCTTCTTGATCCAATTTGGTTGAGGTATATTGATGACAGGTTGATCAACCGTATCAACCATGGATATGTAGGTCATTGGGCAAGAGAAGCCTGGTCCACGGCCGGGCTCCGAGAGTAGAAAAACTCACGCAACTCATCAAAGGAATAAATATATACATGTTTCTGTGCCAGTGTTCTTCGGTACAAAAGGACCAAATTTAAGAACTTTCCCTGATACAAATTTACATCATTCAATCGAATTCAAAGAAGAATGTTGACTGAAAGAAAGTGTATTCCTTTAATTGTAACCATAATGATATGTAGAAAAAGAAGACCTTTTAAAACATACGCTCTACTTCTCATGTCAGGACCAACGTGGTAAAACCACCATAGTATCATGTATCCTGGTGAGAATATATAGTGCGCCTCACCCAAGTTATTTACACGAAGTATTCGAAATATGTTATATATTCAAATATCCACATTACCCTCCAAGATTCATTTTACAAACACATTTCATTACCAGAAAACCTTTTTTTTTTAATACAATCCACGTTTCAATATCTAGAGACTAGTACATATACTGGACTACTGTATAATGAAAAAAAACTGTCATAAAATAGAATGCTGACGCAGAACTGTTATCAAAAGATTAACAATTAAGACGAAGATCACATTCAAACAGTAATTAGGTGGGTTTTATTACTTCTGGAAGATAGAGGTATGGGTGTGTGTGGGAAACAAGCAGGTTGCAACACTTGGGTTGGAAACAGTAAATGTATAAAAGGCATTCAGCATGAAGTTATAAATAAAGACAATAGATCAGGTCAGCAAACAAAGGGGGACAGCAGAGGGCAGCAAGGGACTAGCTCCCTTAAGGTTTACTATACTAATAGCAGGAGTGTAAGAAATAAGATAGATGAGCTAAGATTAATTGCAAGTGCAGGAGACATAGATATTATTGCTATAACAGAGACCTGGCTCAATCTGAAAGATAGAGAGATGCCCTCTGAATGTCACATACAAGGCTATAAATTATTCCACACTGACAGGGTCAACAGGAAAGGTGGTGGAGTAGCGATGTATGTCAGAGACAATTTAAATTGTTGTGTTAGACAAGATATTAAATTAGAAGCGTCAGCCACTGAATCTGTTTGGTTACAGCTTCTCGAGGGCCGAGAAAAACTAATTTTGGGTGTGATTTACAGGGCCCCAAATCTTGATAGGGAGTGCAGTAAACTTCTATGGGACGAAATTCGTAAGGCATCTACATACGAAAATGTTGTGCTAATGGGAGATTTCAACTATAGACAGATTGACTGGAGCAATTTGACAGGAAATTTAGAGTCAGGTGACTTTCTTGATACGATCCAGGATTGTTTTTTAAAACAGTTTGTGACAGAGCCAACTAGGGGAAATAACCTCCTTGACTTGGTTCTTGCCAGTAGGGAAACACTAATTAATAATCTTGAGGTTAATGATGAGCTTGGGGAAAGTGATCACAAATCACTCAGTTTTAATATATCATGGAATTCCCCTAATAATGGCAATCAAGTCTCCGTCCCTGACTTTCGCTTGGCTGATTTCATAGGACTGAAAAATTACTTAGGTGGGCTGAACTGGAATGACCTGACTAAGGGTCAGGTAGGTGGTGATGGTTGCCGATATGATGCTTTCCAGGGCATAGTTCTAGCTGCTCAGTCAAATTATGTTCCAAATAGGGAAATCAGATCAAACAAAAATGATCCTAAATGGATGAACAATAGATTAAAATATCTGATTGGTCAAAAGAGAGGCATATATAGGCAAATCAAAAGAGGAGAGGGGCAATTGAGAAATCGATATATTCAGTTAAAGAGAGAAATAAAAAAGGGAATTAGAAAAGCAAAAAGAGATTATGAGGTTAAAGTTGCAAGAGAATCGAAGACTAACCCAAAAGGATTCTTTCAGGTATACAGAAGTAAGATCAGGGACAAGATAGGCCCACTCAAAAGTTCCTCGGGTCAGCTCACTGACAGTGATAAGGAAATGTGTAGAATTTTTAACACATACTTCCTCTCAGTTTTTACACAGGAGGATACCAGCGATATTCCAGTAATGATAAATTATGTAGAACAGGACGATAATAAACTGTGTACTATTAGGGTCACAAGTGACATGGTCCTTAGGCAAATAGATAAATTAAAACCTAACAAATCCCCAGGCCCTGATGAACTGTATGCAAGGGTTCTAAAGGAATGTAAAGAGGAGCTTAGCACACCTTTGGCTAATCTTTTCAACATATCACTACAAACTGGCATGGTGGCAGATAAGTGGAAAATGGCAAATGTGATACCTATTTTCAAAACAGGTGACAGGTCCTTAGCTTCGAACTATAGACCAATAAGCCTAACCTCCATAGTGGGAAAATTTATGGAATCAATAATTGCCGAGGCAGTTCGTAGCCACCTTGAAAAGCATAAATTAATCAACGAATCTCAGCATGGTTTTACAAAGGGGCGTTCCTGCCTTACGAATTTATTAACTTTTTTCACTAAGGTATTTGAGGAGGTAGATCATGGTAATGAATATGATATTGTGTATATGGACTTCAGTAAGGCTTTTGACAGGGTCCCACATCAGAGACTATTGAGGAAAATTAAAGCACATGGAATAGGAGGAGAAATTTTTTCCTGGATAGAGGCATGGTTGACAAATAGGCAGCAGAGAGTTTGCATAAATGGGGAGAAATCAGAGTGGGGAAGTGTCACGAGCGGTGTTCCACAGGGGTCAGTGTTGGGCCCCCTGCTGTTCACAATCTACATAAACGACATAGATGAGGGCATAAAGAGCGACATCGGCAAGTTTGCCGATGACACCAAAATAGGCCGTCGAATTCATTCTGACGAGGACATTCGAGCACTCCAGGAAGATTTGAATAGACTGATGCAGTGGTCGGAGAAGTGGCAGATGCAGTTTAATATAGACAAATGCAAAGTTCTAAATGTTGGACAGGACAATAACCATGCCACATATAAACTAAATAATGTAGATCTTAATATTACGGATTGCGAAAAAGATTTAGGAGTTCTGGTTAGCAGTAATCTGAAACCAAGACAACAGTGCATAAGTGTTCGCAATAAAGCTAATAGAATCCTTGGCTTCATATCAAGAAGCATAAATAATAGGAGTCCTCAGGTTGTTCTTCAACTCTATACATCCTTGGTTAGGCCTCATTTAGATTATGCTGCACAGTTTTGGTCACCTTATTACAGAATGGATATAAATTCTCTGGAAAATGTACAAAGGAGGATGACAAAGTTGATCCCATGTATCAGAAACCTTCCCTATGAGGATAGACTAAGGGCCCTGAATCTGCACTCTCTAGAAAGACGTAGAATTAGGGGGGATATGATTGAGGTGTATAAATGGAAGACAGGAATAAATAAAGGGGATGTAAATAGTGTGCTGAAAATATCTAGCCTAGACAGGACTCGCAGCAATGGTTTTAAGTTGGAAAAATTCAGATTCAGGAAGGATATAGGAAAGTACTGGTTTGGTAATAGAGTTGTGGATGAGTGGAACAAACTCCCAAGTACCGTTATAGAGGCCAGAACGTTGTGTAGCTTTAAAAATAGGTTGGATAAATACATGAGTGGATGTGGGTGGGTGTGAGTTAGACCTGATAGCTTGTGCTACCAGGTCGGTTGCCGTGTTCCTCCCTTAAGTCAATGTGACCTGACCTGACTAGGTTGGGTGCATTGGCTTAAGCCGGTAGGAGACTTGGACCTGCCTCGCATGGGCCAGTAAGCCTTCTGCAGTGTTCCTTCGTTCTTATGTTCTTATGTTCTTATGTTCTTATTCATATCATACACACACACACACACACACACACACACACACACACACGTACACACACACACACACACACACACACATATACATATATGCAGCAGATGTCCACAAGTGCCTTGGACAACCGGTAGCAAGCACACGTGTGTATATTCTCTCTCTCTCTCTCTCTCTCTCTCTCTCTCTCTCTCTCTCTCTCTCTCTCTCTCTCTCTCTCTCTCTCCAGGTAAAATTGGTCAATTAGCAAGAATTCATTTAAAATTAAGTCCTTTCTAAAATTTTCTCTTATACGTTTAAAGATATATTTTTTTCATTTATGTTAACGTAAAAATTAATAATTTTGTACCATAAGAACATTAGAAAACTTATTAACGTTATTATAACAAGCGCAATTTAATTTACCTTAATCCAACTAAATATATTTTACATAAGTTTACAATAATTTAATAATAAACACACTGAAATATGTTTTTTTCGTTAGGTTCAGAATGATTTTTGCGAAATTACAGCATACACAAAATTTCGCTTGCCTTATTCGGCAAGAAGAGCGGTGCTATCTAAGCCAAAAATCACAAGTTTTACCTATTCGGCACGACATATGTACATTTATGTATATATAGATAGCGGTAACAAAGATTATAAAACAATATTTTGATCACGTTAACAACCATAATATTTTCAATAATTTTACTACACTGACATAAAGTTTGTAAAGGCACCTTCAACAAATGAAGGCTTTGTTTTCTTTAAGTATTAAAGTTTAGTATCTTTTGTGAAGTGATGAAGGTAGCGGAATAAATGAGTTAATTTGATCAAGTGTCACAGCCCCTGAATCAACACCACCAGGTGTCTGAGAAAATTATTCACACCTACCAATTAATAAAGTCCCAGGCAGGTAGGGCGCTCCCCTGATTAGATACAGTTAATCAAGTTAATGATAACCAAATCTGCCCGTGGTATGAACAGGTTAACAAGTTTTCAATTAAGGTTGCGAGAGCGATGACATTATCTGTGAGGCGCCAGGGCGGACACCTTTACCAACCAGAATTAATATTGTATTTATGGAGAAAGGCTACACACGTAGGGGGTTACACAGCCCCTGGGGGACTGAGGATTATCAAGGCCTCCCGTGAAGGGCACCACAGAGGAACTAAGGTGATGCTGCCTTCTAACTAATAACATATTTTTCCTACTACAACATCCCGTCTTCGGCGACTTCACTCAAATTATAATATGGATCCATCACTACCGTGGAACATTACCTACTTTGTGATTACATATTGGTAACTACGGGTGTGATGCGACAGCAGTTGTGTATGTGAGGGGTTGATAGTTGATATGCAGCTCTTGGCCCCGCCTCTTCATCCCTATTAATCGGTTTATACAGATTTCTCATCTCTCAGGTACTACTGTACTTGTTTTTGGACTCCTGATGAACTGAGATGACCTCCATTACTTTATCATCCCGTCTTTGGATTAGGGAGCTAGAGATGTTGGATGTCCCGTCAAAACTGTGTGTGTGTGTGTGTGTGTGTGTGTGTGTGTGTGTGTGTGTGTGTGTGTGTGTGTGTGTGTGTGTGTGTGTGTGTGTGTGTGTGTGTGTGTGTTTGTGCGCGCGCGCGCGCAGGTGTGTGTGTGTGTGTACTAACCTAGTTGTGGTTGCAGGGGTCAATTCACAGCTCCTGGCCCTTCTTCTTCGCTGGTCGCTACTAGGGCCACTCTCTCCCTTCTCCATCAGCTTTATCGTATCTATACACAAATAACCCACACATAGGAGAGAGGAGCCCAGGACGACGCCCCGGCCCAACTTGGACCACTTACAAAGTCACACTCTGACTTTGTAAATGCTCACAAAGTCACACTTTGTGACTTTGTAAATGGTCCAAGCAAGAACGAAACGTCGTCCTAAGTTTCACTCTCCTATGTGCGGGTTATTTTTGCATTGTTCCAGTCACGGTATTATGACTTTTTGTTATTTATTCTTTATCGTATTTATTCTTAAAGCTATGGATGGATCCTGCCTCCACTACATCACTCTCCAGGTTGTTCCACTTTCTAGCAACTGTATGACCGAGGAAATACTTCCTAACATCACTGACTCATCCGAGTTTTCAAGTTCCAGCTGTGACTCCTTGTTCGTGTGTCCTATATCTCAAACATTTTATCCCTATCCACCTTGTCAATTCCTTTCAATATCTTATATGTCGTTATCATGTGTCCCCTGTCCCTCCTATACTTAAGTGTCGTCAGGTTGATTTCCCTTAACCTCGCTTCGTAGGACATGCCCCTTAGCTTCGGGACTAGTTTCGTCGCAAACCTTTGCACTTTCTCTAATTTCTCGACGTGTTTCACCAAGTGTATTTTCCATACCGGTGTTGCCTACTCCAATATAGGCCTGACGTACACAGTGTACAGTGACTTGAATGACTCCTTACTCAGATGTCGAAACGCTCTTCTTAGGTTTGCCAGGCGCCCATATGCTGCAGCAGTTATCTGGTTAATGTGGGCTTCAGGAGATGTGCTCGGTGAGTTTTTCAGCCTTTGACCTACGCTGTACTCCGTCTGCAGTCTTCTCTGTTCTTCCCCAAACTTCATGACTTTGCACTTGCTGGGGTTAAACTCCAGGAGCCATTTGTCAGACCAGGCCTGCAGCTTGTCCAGATCTCCTTGTAGGCTTACCTGATCCTCGTCCAGTTGTATTCCTCTCATTAGCTTGACATCGTCTGGAAACAGGGTTACCTCTGAATCTATCCCTTCTGTCATGTCATTCACATATACTAGAAACAGCAGCTGACCTAGGACTGACCCTTGTGGAACCCACTGGACACACACATCTACTCTGACACCTCATTACATACCAACACACGATGGTACGCGTGTTGGTACGTGGTGAGGCATATGAGTGTATTCACCTACGTGAAGAATAAGACATGTTCAATTAAGACACCCAAGAGCTGCACCTGTGTCTTACTCTTCAACCTGTCGGTATTGTATATGATCAATAATACCTACGTGAGTTTTCAGGAGTTGATATGCAGCTCTTAGGCCACACTCTTAACTTCCTCTTGGCTGACGTGATCATTCTCCTGTATAAATTTTAAACCCATGACTATCTCCTCCACTACCACCACACACATGGCACCACCTCTCCCGTAACGTGGGCTACCTTACCCCTCGCCAGGAACCATATAACCTCTGTGTTCAGGATTAATCGTGAAGATAACGAAAATTTTTGTCACTCTCCCTCTCATCTTCCCCTTTCTACTGCACCCACACCAACATCTGGTATTATAACACTCATTTATTACTATCTCAGCTATATCTAGACTCCACTTGCCGAGTGTGGGAAAAAAAATGGAGCGTTGACGTGGAGATTATTGGAATTGTGCGTGTCTGCTTTCTATTCAACACTGTGAGTGATGCACGGGAACCCTGATAGATGGAGCTGAGCACTCCTTCCTTCCCCTGGGGAGAGAGAGAGAGAGAGAGAGAGAGAGAGAGAGAGAGAGAGAGAGAGAGAGAGAGAGAGAGAGAGAGAGAGAGAGAGAGCGTGTGTGCGTGCGTACGTACGTACGTATGTATGTGTGTGTGTGTGTGTGTGTGTGTGTGTGTACACTCGCCTTGTCATGTTGGCAGGAGTCCAGTCACAGTTCCCGTGCCTCGCCTCTTAATTGTTTAATCGTCCGGATTTACTAATTCCTCACCTTCAGGCCCCCGATCGTACTTACTCTTGAAAGTGTGTATCGTATTTACCTCCAAAACCTCTTCGTTTAGTTTATTTCACTCTCTGACAAACCTGCGACTGAGCAGTACTTCCTAGTGTCCCTGTGGAATATATACGGCTGTGTTTATCTACGTGAAGAATAAGACGCACAGTGTAAAATACTTCCAGCCATAATCCCTGCAGTGCTCTGATTTTAGAGCTATGGTAAGAGTAATATTCATAAATATGTGGTGTCCTAGATAGTGGTTATAAAGACAAGTTACAATCACTGATAACACAGGTGTTAGGAGAACTACTAAACCATTACGACAAAATTACGAAGGCGATGGAAGAAAGCTAAAATGCAGATGTTGCCTACACTATTTTCACTAAAACATTTCATGAATGCGATCATGAAGTAATAGTAATGGACATTTAATTTTCTGGCGAACAGAAGTAGTAGTAAGTAGTAGCAAGCAAAACAAAATCCAGCATCAGTATAGTAAATAGCTCAGTACCTCAAGGTACCGTCCTGGCACCTTTACTGTTTCTCAGCCTCATATCAGACATTTGCCACAGCTTCATATCATCATTTGCGGACGATACCAAAATAAGTATGGCAGTCTCCTCCGGAGAGAACACAGAAAAAAATGCAAGTGGATATAAACGAAGTCTTCTATTAAGCAGTAGAAAATAATATAATGTTCACTGCGACAAATTTCAGCTGCTTAGATATGGAAACAATGAACTGAAAAGGTACACTGTAAACAAAATAAAAAGGATCGCCAAATAGAAGGAAAGGAACATGTGGAAGACGTGGGTGTAATAGACGTCAGCTGACCTATCCGTTAAAGAACACAATAACGCAAATAAATTATTGAAAGTCAAGAAAATGACGGGGAGGATAATGAGTACTTTAAAAACGGGAAATAATGCCACTGTTCAAATTACTTGTGATGATGGATGGGTTCAGGTCGGGAGTGATGTCAGAGACAACAGAAACAGAGACTGTTTACAGCCTGCATAAAGCCAATAAAGCATTTCGTTTATTGGAAATGCCTTCCAAACCATAATATGTACTCTCTGGAGCGGAGGAGAGATACATGTATGCGTGGAAGGTACTTTAGGGAATAGTTTAAAATCTACATACTGCCATAACAACATACTACAGTGAGCGATATGGAAGTGCAAATATACGAAGTGAAAAGCTGGAACATTACTAAGACAATAGAAGAATATCCTATCAACTTAATGGGCCTAGAGTATTCAACATTCTACCAAAATCTGTCAAAAACACTGCTGGGAAATGTGTAAAGGTCTTGAAGAGGAAACTCGACAAGTGCCTCCACCAAATGCCAGATCAGCCAAGTTGTGCTGGCTTATGTAGGCCAGTGGGTTGCCAACAGCAATAGCCTGGTTGACCAAGCAAGCATCATACACGCTTGACCCAAGGCTAGACTGAGGGAGAAGGAAAGCTCTCAAAACCGGTATGTAAAAAGTATTAGGCAACACACACACTCCCAGGCAACACAGACACACACCCAGGCAACACAATAACACACCCAGGCAACACACACACACCCAGGCAACACAATAACACTCCCAGCAACTATACATGCTCGTCTATACTAAACACGGTCAGCGGGAAGCATGCCATTCCATTGCCTTCATTACCTTGTTGCATCAGCTGTTCTGTGTCAATTCGAAATTTGAGCTTCAGAGGAACTCTGATGTACTGAGAAACATTTTGAGTTACACAGTTATTGTTGTCATGACCAATAACATTAATGAAACAACAACAATAACAATAATAATAATAATAATAATAATAATAATAATAATAACAATTTTACATTTGATAATGAGAAAAAGAAGGAAGGGATGAATATAGAAAATGAGTTCCTTTTCGTGAGGACAACGAGGAAGAGAAGAAAATAACTGCAACACGGAAGGCTAAATTACAAGGCATTTTACTATGATACTGCCAAGACTTACGTGCACACACACACACACGCACGCACGCACACACACACACACACACACACACACACACACACACACACACACACACACGGGGCCAGGAGCTAGGACTCGACCCCCGCAACCTCAACTAGGTGAGTACACACACACACACACACTGGCGTCTCTAGCTTCCTCCTTCACCCTCCTATCTCCCTTTCCTCAAACCTTTTCCCTTACCTCTCCTCGCCTGACACCATCGTCCCCTCTTAACACCCCTAAAGATCTCCCCGTCTACCCTCCTACATTCCACCTCATCTTGATCCCTTCTTATTTCGACATACTCTCCCCTTTCCCTATCTTTTTCCATTTTGCCCAACTCCTTCTCTCCCTTCTTCTTCCACGCATATTTTATTCTGTCTCACCTTCACTCTCTTTACAACTCACATTCTATGCTTCTTCGACCTCGTCTTCCCATCCCACCTAATACAAACACCCCATACACTCAAACCTAAGTATCTAGACCGGCTTAGAGATCCGAGCAAGAAACGAGACAACAGAACTAGATTGTGAATGTGAACACATACGAAGTCACTAACAAGAGCACTGGGTTAAACCAGATAACAGAACTCGGATGTGATATGTGAATAAACATTGGATTAGATCACTGAGTATAGGAAGCACAAGCCACACATCACAGCCCTCACGAAGATAAAACTGAGTGGAATAACAACCAACATAATATTCACAGGGTAGTAGTACAAAGCGATAAAGCAGATAGATAAACATGACATTGACCTCTGATTCTTATGACTACATCTTTGTGGCTGTGATCTTATCCTAGGTTACTATAATCTTGATCAGTGTGACCTTCCACAGATACCAATACAACATCATTGCGTTTCTGGCATCTGTAAGCTCAATGATCATTTCTGGTGTATACAATTAATGCTAGAGCCTAAAAATAATAAATATTTCCAATATGATAATACTGCCAATGTTGTCACTAATTAACTAAATCACATATATAATCATATTAGATAATATAGTGACAATTTTACATGTTCAGTATGGCAATAATTTCATACAGCTCGCGCAATATTATGTTAATTGTAGGCATGCAAACACTGATTAATAATGGCAAGAGTGACAATGTGTGTGTCAGCACCTGTTATGTTATCTTCTTGGGATTGACTTCAATATTTGTTACAAAAACATCTTATCCTCTAAATATGAGGGACGTGTTAACACTAACTGCATTTTCTGCGTCTGAATATTCTGTATGGTCTCAAGTGGCTGTGAATATATTGAAAGCCAGTGATAAGATGGTACGTAGGGATCCAACATATACCGAACTCAGGAAAAAAAATTCAAGGGAGAGAAATTTGAGGAGAAAGAGCCTTGACGAAGTCCGGCCTCCTCCTCTTCAGGATACTTGCAGTTTACTTAAAGGTTCCTTCCCTCCCTATGGTTGCACGAGTTAGGATGAGAAGTGACTCTATATGTGTTGGTCCAGTGATGTCACTGCAGTCGCTTATGGTAATCAATGACCTAGTGTTACTCTTGGTCATCCCTCTTGTCCGAAAAACACAAGGTTACAACTAGTCCTGAAAGTCTGGAACCATAAGGGGAAAATTATGTGTCAATAAAAACTTTTTTTATTATTTACAGACCGTGTTGAATGTGTCATCATTATTATTGGCACACGAATGCAGACGAGATATCCAATCAACAGGTACATATTGAACGACATTAAAAGTGATGGCGTTACATGTGACAGTGTCCCGTAAATGAGGAACGCATCATCGACGCATGTAACACCATTCGCCGTGTACTTGTTTACTAGATATTTTATTTATATTCGTCTATTAATAATAATGGAGGACACAATGATCACGTTCCAGTAATGAAAGCATTTATTACTGCCGTTCTTTTTAATTTTCCCTTTATGGTCCCAAACTTGCTCTTCTGTACATCAAAATGAAGGATTTTCTAATCCATCCCCCTTTCCCACCGCCTGGCCATTTGACCGTCTCTCCCTCTATTCCTCCCTACATTCCCGGTAGAAACCCAGGGCTTCATTTCCTCTCAGCCACAAGCAAGTTACAAGTCACGAGTAATTTGGTTTTTGTTTGGTTCACTCGAGGCTCAACTTTCTGACACCTCCCCACACGTTGTTGATATAGTGTTGACTTTAGGTTGACGGAATGGTGGAAAGTTCCTCTTAGTTTGCCGACAGAGCCCACATTTATTTTCGTATTCCGTTTTGAGTGTGTTTTAACGTTGTTTTCGTTCTCTCAACTCGTTTGTGTCCTCTGAGGTTGAGCACATGTCTGTCAGGACCGCTCCTGGCTTCTAGGGCTTGTGGCCCTTGTGGAACTTGTGCTGCAGACTTCCAGCGAAACATACTGCGGGCTTCCAGAGAGACATATGCTGCAGGCTTCCAGCGAAAGTTGTCCTATAGCCTTAAAGAAAGATCTGCGTTGCAGGCTTTCAGGAAGACTTACTGTACAGACTTCCAGGAAGATTTGTACTGAATTCTTCCAGGACATATGCCACAGCCTGTCAAGAGTCCGCTGACAAGTTCTTTATTAACATTCCAGAAGTTAGGAAGGATGAGCCCAATTATGCGCCGGTGGAAACATTCAGGAGGTCAATGAGTTTTTCCGAGTGGTGAAACAACGCGGGTAATGACCGCTGTGATCCAAGTCACCTACAGTTTGCCTCACAAGCCCTCGTTTGTCACAGGCATGGAATTTTAAGCATCCCTAAGTTGCACAGGCGCAGATGATGTGATGGCGACGCTCTTGTATTGATGTCTGCTGATGCTGAGAGATGGTTGCCAAGATATGCAGGGTGGTCAACGTTCCCCTTTCACTCGTATTGTAGATAAAGAATCAGTAACTGAGGGTGGAGTGAGCTGGCACATCCGTACTGTTTTTACTGGCACTTACAGTGAGAACAAAGAATATATATATCTTCCAAGTGTTTATACACAGAGGTGTATATCATTCAGTGTATATATACACCGAAAGTTTTGTATCTCAGTGTATATACATAGAGTTTGTTTTGTTATCTACAGTAAAGACTAAAGCTTGGTTGATATTAGTATCTAGGTAAGGCGTGACCTTAATGATGGTTATGTAGTCGCTAGATCTTCAACATAACATAACTTGTACGCTCCACGGCGACATCTGTAAATTTCTGTTGGGTCAGTTTATTTATTTAGGACTATTCAAGCTTTCCCTGTGAAAAAAAAACTCGCCAGTCTGCTGCCATGTAGACGAAAGCTTATGAATTCAATTCACACAGCCTCCGATGATACATCTCATGGTAGCTGACCAGTGCAAGCACACACGCATCACCTTACTTAAGATATTACAACTTGATAATGATTCAGGAAGGACCGAAACTTCGCCTATAGTTCCCTTTGGAATGTGTTGGTTATTTGCCAGTTATTCGAGGCACGGTACTGTGACTATTTCGTATACTGGTCAGTAAGTTATACTAACGCATAAGATGAACTGAAAACTGTGGGCAACTTTCCAGATGAGGAATCGACACTTCTGACCTCCCTTAACAACTGGGCGTCTACACTGCAAACTGAATTGTTTGCGATCCTAATGGCGTTAAAGCTAATTTATGACACTGAGCTTGAATCAATCATCATTACTGATTCTATGTCAGCATTAGGAATAATATTAGGAGAGAAGTAAATAATGAATGAATTTTATAGGAATGCAATTAGTAGTCTGAGTAGATCTATAACTCACTATGATAACATGAACGTAGATAAGTATGTTTATGGAGGAACTTGCAATGTGAACAGACTGACTGATGTTGCAGTAACCAGGCTTAGGCTTGGTTACAAATACTTCTGGCACTTTGGGAGACACACAGATGATGATCAAACTAAATGTAAATCATGTGATCAGGCATATGGTCACTGTCTTGAACACTATGTGCTTAATTGTTCACTTATTGAGGAATATAGAGATAGACAGTATAATAACCTATGTAACATGTCAAGATATCTTATTAATGAAAATAAAATACCAGATATACTAAGCAAATTTCTTAAATTTGCTTGTAACAGATAAGTGAACTGTAGATATAAATCCAACTGTACACCTGTAACCTTTTTGGGGCCTAGCTCCTAGGCCTTTTGTGTATCCATATGCTCTTGCGCTACCATCCACAGGATGGATATGGGGTGCACAATAAACTAGCCACTTCGGTGGCAAAATCTAATCTAATCTTCTCTCCTGACGATAACTACACGATAACTACAGGCAGTCAGTCAGTCTCTCTCTCTCTCTCTCTCTCTCTCTCTCTCTCTCTCTCTCTCTCTCTCTCTCTCTCTCTCTCTCTCTCTCTAATCAGTGTAGTGGTAATTATAGTGACAGAGAGGGGTGGTCTTGTTTCCGTGTTCCACATCACTGTCTTGTATGACGCACCACCGTCCTGCGCGACGCACCACCGTCTTGTGTGACACACCACCGTCTTGTGGGACACACCACCGTCTTATGTGACGCACCACTTGTGTGATGCATCACTGTCTTGTGCGACGCACCACCGTCTTGTGTGACGGTGATTCCTGATTCATCACTGTCATATGTGATGCATCTCTTTCACGACATACACATTGCTGTCATACGTGATGCATTATCCTCATGTCTGACGCATTACTGACATCAGCACCCACTAGTATAACTTCAGCACCAACTAATACAGCTTCAGTACCCACTAATATAACTTCAGCACCCACTAATATAACTTCAGCACCCACTAATATAACTTCAGCACCCACTAATATAACTTCAGTACCCACTAGTATAACTTCAGCACCCACTAATATAACTTCAGTACCCACTAGTATAACTTCAGCACCCACTAATAAAACTTCAGCACCCACTAATATAACTTCAGTATCCACTAGTATAACTTCAGCACCCACTAATGTAACTTCAGCACCCACTAATATAACTTCAGTACCCACTAGTATAACTTCAGCGCCCACCAATAAAACTTCAGCACCCACTAGTATAACTTCAGCACCCACTAATATAACTTCAGTACCCACTAGTATAACTTCAGCACCCACTAGTATAACTTCAGCACCCGCTAATATAACTTCAGTATCCACTAGCATAACTTCAGCACCCACTAATATAACTTCAGCACCCACTAATATAACTTCAGTACCTACTAGTATAACTTCAGCACCCACTAATATAACTTCAGCACCCACTAATATAACTTCAGCACCCACTAATATAACTTCAGTACCCACTAGTATAATTTCAGCACCCACTAGTATAACTTCAGCACCCACTAATATAAATTCAGCACCCATTAGTATCACTTCAGCGCCCACTAGTATAACTTCAGCACACACCAATATAACTTCAGCACCCACTAGTATAACTTCAGCACACACCAATATAACTTCAGCACCCACTAGTATCACTTCAGCACCCACTAGTATAACTTCAGCACACACCAATATAACTTCAGCACCCACTAGTATAACTTCAGCACACACCAATATAACTTCAGCACCCACTAGTATCACTTCAGCACCCACTAGTATAACTTCAGTACACACCAATATAACTTCAGCACCCACTAGTATAACTTCAGCACCCACTAGTATCACTTCAGCACCCACTAGTATAACTTCAGCACACACCAATATAACTTCAGCACCCACTAGTATAACTTCAGCACACACCAATATAACTTCAGCACCCACTAGTATAACTTCAGCACACACCAATATAACTTCAGCACCCACTAGTATCACTTCAGCACCCACTAGTATAACTTCAGCACACACCAATATAACTTCAGCACCCACTAGTATAACTTCAGCACACACCAATATAACTTCAGCACCCACTAATATCACTTCAGCACCCACTAATATAACTTCAGCACCCACTAATATAACTTCAGCACCCACTAATATAACTTCAACATACTATCATGGAAAATATTCAAACTAGGCTATTTACATAAAATCCGGTAAATAAACACAAATTATACATCCCCACAGGCAATTAACAAGTGATTTTATAGGCAATCCCGAACTGCAAATCTAATTAAATCTGATAATTAACTATCATCTCATACTTCGTTTTCCGACCTAAAAAATTCATTACACAGTAAGTTGCCAATTTGTTACTGTACCAATTTCGCAAAAGTAATCTAAAAGTAAAGTTAACCGGGCGAATTAAAAAAAATGATATATGTAATTTGGAATCTGGAGTCATTTTGAGCGAGTTCGTGAAAAGGAAGATTGATTTTTAGTGCGAGTGAAGCTATGCGAATAGACTGTACGAGATGAAGAGTGCGAGAGGCAGAGTGTAAGTTTATGTCCGGATGAAAGGGTGTCGCTATATTCACACACATACACACACACACACAGGCGGGGCCAGGAGCTGTGGATTGACCCCTGCAACCACAAACAGGCGAGTACACACATGCACTGGTGCTCATGAATTCCGTATTGAGAGTTCAGCATGACACTAACACATACTGTGTACAAACGTATGTAAGAATCTCTGAGGACCGATGCTGTGACCTGTCCTAATGTACCACATGTATGACTACTGTGCTACTCGCGTTCATTCTTGCCAGCCATCACACTACAGGGAGTGCCGGGCTCACAGGAACTTCCACTACAGGGACAGCATCGTGGAGTTCGACCGCGAGGCAGCTGTCAGGTGTGCCACAGGCAGTGTGTACTCAGTTCCTCAAGCTTCAACATCCGTGCACACGAGGGCCTGGGATCTTCAGTCAACTTGGCGTCCACCAGGACGCTGACATGTCCCTAGGACAGCTCTCCATCGGGCTGCTAACGGAGTCACTGGCTTCTTGGACCTCTTGGGGAGGGTCGATGGTGCTCGTGCAAGCAGCAGATCCCGGGACAACTTGCTGCTGTTTGCAATGGCTGTCTACCGAGGAAAGACAGGCACCTAGCAACATCTGTTGTTGGGGCAATGGATGAATTCCCTGCTATGTTTGTTAACTGCTCATTACTCTGTAATTTGTCTATGATTGTAATCATGTGATAACGTGTTTATCATTCATTACCTTTGAAACTTGTCATGATTTTGACCAGCTCTACCTGGAGCTCATTACCTTTGTAAATTCTCATGATTAATGTGTTTATGATTCATTACCTTTGCAATTATTCATGAGTGTGACCAGCTCTACCTGGAGCTCATTACCTTTGTAACTTGGTCATGATTATGACCAGATCTAGTTCATTACCATTGTAACTTGCTCAGCTATCAAAACTTTGGAGTCCAGTCCCTGGACCAATTATGTACCTCTGTAATCTTTTGACTACCGCCCACAGGATGGGTATGGAGTGCATAATAAACATATTAAACTAAACAGCCATCACATGGATGATGACTGTGACACACCACTAGGTGACAGAGGGTACCCAAAAAAAAACTACTACCCTATAGAGGGTGTCCACAAAGACCACTAGACCACAAAGGGTGCCCAAACAAACCACTAAACCACACAGGGTGCCCACGGAGACTACTAGACCACCGAGGGTGCCCAAACAGACCACTAGACCATAGAGGGTGCCCAAACAGACCACTAGACCATAGAGGGTGCCCAAACAGACCACTAGACCATAGAGGGTGCCCAAACAGACCACTAGACCATAGAGGGTGCCCAAACAGACCACTAGACCATAGAGGGTGCCCAAACAGGCCACAGAGGATGCCTAAACAGATCGCTAGACCATAGATGGTCCCCAAACAGACCACAAAGGATGCCTAGACAGACCACTACACCATAGAGGGTGCCAAAACAAACCACAAATTGTTCCCAAAGTTGCTTGGTATTTCAAGTATCAGTAACATATCAGTTCGGGAGTAATTCAGTGAATAAATGAAGAGGAAGGCTCTTGGTGTAGACTGTGCACTGACCACGAGACAAGGGCGCTACCACTGTACTACGAGCATCACTAAAACATCAAATTCGACCACTCTCACTGAGGTCACTGGGTTATAAGAGTGACCTAAATTAATACCCGTAAACAAAATCATTGCCAACTCGGGTGCTAGGTGACGTGTGAGTATGTCCGTAGGTGACGCGTGTGTAGGCTCCTACATTGCTGTCAATATAGACAGTGGGAGCCAACTCAGCCATCACCGACCACCACCACAACCCCCCCCCCACCACCAGCACCACAACCCCTCCACTACCACAACCCCGCCACCACCACCACCGCAACCCACTAGCACCACTACTACCACCACAACCCACTACTACCACCACCACCACCACAACCCCCCACCACCACCACCACCACCACCACTACCGCCACAACTCACCACCACCACTACCACCACAACCCCCACCACCAACACCACCACAACCCCCCACCACCACACCAACATGGAAGTATTCCTATACAACAGCCAAAGACAAACACCCGAGTAGCAGCCAGTGTACCTGATATCAACATAGTTATATCCACGGGGAAAACGCTAAACTCACATGTAACTCAAAATCTTTCGAGCAAGTGCCCTTAACCATTGTCAAGGCACTTTACTCAATGTTACCCCCTACCATCAGTCTGAAGATTAGCTAAGTATTTTCACACTTTTACTGGTTTAATAAAGTAAATAAATTTAGAGCTTGGGTATATTATTATGATTATGTCAGTAGTTACCAACTAGCCACTCGTGAAGTGAACTATTAACAGTGACAAAACTTAGAACTCCTCACGAAGCATGTCTGTTCCAGACATCTGTAACACACCAGCAGAAACTAGCACCATCATATCACCAGCACCTCCATATCACCAAGAATTAATACAAATGTAACCACAAGTGGTATTATATCATCAACAGTGTGCCTTGGAGGTTCCCTGGTTCAGTGGAAATTGTACATCCTTTGAGGTACAATGGGAAGCGAGTGAGACCAAACCCACACAAACACACACCCTAGTAGTGAGATCTGCGATATATATCACAAACAGAAATGCCAAGAGATGATTTAATACAGTCAAGTGGGGGGGGAGAATAAATGTTTTTGTTGTAAACTTGTATATGATAACGCCAGACACCCGTACCACATTACAGCATGACTCACGATATCACAGTAAGACGCTGAATGCAAAATTGCATTTGTGGTCACAGTGGTGGCCCATGCTAACCTCCCTATGGTGTATGGAAATATACCTAGCTGGATGAATCTTATTAGAACCAGCTGGTCCAGTAGTTAACGCACTGGCCTGTGAGTTTTAAGATTCGCTTGCCATGGGTTCAGACCCCCACCCGTTTCTGATTTGATTCACATTACAGTATATTACAATTTGTCACATTGAGCAATCACTACCTTAAAATACTTAATAATTCCATAATCAGCTTACAACAGCTATTCCATGCATTAGTGTTTGCTTTCAAAAATTTTCACTGGTCAGAGATTAATGAGGCAGATGTTTAGATCAAAGATTTATACCTAATTAATGAATAAGACACGTGCAAAACTTGGGTATCATTACTGACAGACGTTTCGTCCGCCTCGGGGATCAATAAAGCCTCTAGTGAGCGAAACATCTCCCAAGAAAAACGTCCAGGTGTTGCACGTGTCTTATTCATCAGGACAAATGTTACGGGTGTAGCTACATTAATTACTTTTGGAGCATTTAAGACTCCAAGTACCTCCTGAAACCCTAAGAGGATACGGGAATGCATAAAATGACCTGCAAAAACAAACAGTAGAACATTTTTTTCAATTGAAGAAACGCTTCTACGTACAGCCACATCAAACCATACCTCGATACACCTCTACAATGAAAAAAAAAAAATGTCCCACGAAACGTTTACTCTACATGTCTCTGTCTACAAGGAGTTCATGGTCATAGGAATAAATGGGGAATAGTTGGCCTGGTCTGAGACCTGAGGCCATCCGGGAGATAATTCCCAGAACCATTAACTGAGTAGAGGAATTATGGAACTGGACACAGTCCCACGGAGATCAGTGCGTTGATCCTTGATATTCCTGATATACGTCAGTGAACTGCCAGAGGCACGTGTGAGTTATGTTAAATTATTGAGGAGGATAACAACGGGGAAAGACAGATGGTCTCGGCGGACACCTTACACAGTTTCAAAAGCAGGTATGACAGGGTCCTGGAGTCCAAGAACCAGTAAAGCCCGGAGATAAGAATTATGAGGAAGGGCCAAGAGCTGTGATTCAACCTTGGCAAACAATAAGTGAGTGTACCCACACACATGCATACATAGTACACACATCCCACACACGCTTATGTGTGTACTCACCAAGTTGTACTCACCTAGATGTGGTTGAAGGGGTCGATTCACAGCTCCTGGCCCCGCCTCTTCACTGCCCGCTACTGGGTCACTCTTCCTGCTCCATGAGCTTTATCATACCTCTTCTTAAAGCTATGTATGGATCCTGCCTCCACTCCATCGATTTCCAAACTATTCCACTTCCTGACAACTCTGTGACTGAAGAAATACTTACTAACATCCCTGTGATTCATCTGAATCTTCAACTTCCAACTGTGACCCTTTGTTGCCGTGTCCCATCTCTGGAACATTCTGTCTCTGTCCACCTTGTCGATTCCTCTCAGTATTTTACATATCGTTATCATGTCCTCCCTATCTTTCCTGTCCTCCAGTGTCGTCAGGTCGATTTCCCTTAACCTCTCCTCGTAGGACATGCCCCTTAGCTCTGGGACTAGTCTTGTTGCAAACCTTTGCACTTTCTCTAGTTTCCTTACGTGCTTGGCTAGGTGTGGGTTCCAAACTGGTGATGCATACTCTAACATGGGCCTAACGTACACAGTGTACAGGGTCCTGAACGATTCCTTATTAAGATGTCGGAATGTTGTTCTTAGGTTTGCTAGGCGCCCGTATGCTGCAGCAGTTATTTGGTTGATGTGCGCCTCAGGAGATGTGCATGGTGTTATACTCACCCCAAGATCTTTTTTCTTGAGCGAGGTTTGTAGTCTCCGGCCCCCTAGACTGTACTCCGTCTGCGGCCTTCTTTGCCCTACCCCAATCTTCATGACTTGGTGGGGGTGAACTCCAGGATCCAGTTGGTGAACCAGGCCTGCAGCCTGTCCACATCCCTTTGTAGCTCTGCCTGGTCCTCGTCCGATTGGAATCTTCTCATCAACTTTACATCATCTGCAAACAGAGACACTTCGGAGTCTATTCCTTCAGTCATGTCATTCACACATACCAGAAACAGCAGTGGAACCCCGCTCGTCACAGGCGCCGACTCTGACACCTCGCCACGTACCATGACTCGCTGTTGTCTTCCTGACAGGTATTCCCTGATTCATTGTAGTGCCTTCCCTGTTATCCCTGCTTGGTCCTCCAGCTTTTGCCCTAATCTCTTGTGTGGAACTGTGTCAAACGCCTTCTTACAGTCCAAGAAAATGCAATCTACCCACCACTCTCTCTCTCTCTCTCTCTCTCTCTGTCTTACTGCTGTCACCCTGTCATAGAACTCCAGTAGGTTTGTGACACATAAGAATATAAGAAAGAACACTGCAGCAGGCTTACTGGCCCAAGCAGGGCAGGTCCATGTCAACTCCCGGCTTAGACCAATGGCCCACCCAGTCAGGACACCTCCACTTAAGGAAGGAGCACTGCATCTGACCCAGTAGCACCAGCTAGTCAGGTCCAACTCACACCCACCCACACCCACTCATGTATTTATCTAACCTACTTTTAAAACTACACGTCTTAGCTTCTATAACGGTAATCGGGAGTTTGTTCCAATCATCCACAACTCTATTATCAAACCAGTGCTTTCCTATATCCTTCCTGAATCTGAATTTTTCCAACTTAAACCCGTTGCCGCGAGTCCTGTCTAGGCTAGATATTTTCAGCACACTATTACCTCCCTTTTATTCATTCCTGTTTTCCATTTATACACCTCAATCATATCCCCCCTAATTCTACGCCTTTCTAGAGAGTGCAGATTCATGGCCTCAGCCTATCCTCATAGGGAAGATTTCTGATACATGGGATCAACTTTGTCATCCTCCTCTGTACGTTTTCCAGTGCATTTATATCCATTCTCTGAACATCAAAATGGTATACAATACCGACAGGTTGTTAGGTAAGACACATATGCAACAGTTAGACAACTTTATTCCGAAACGTTTCGCCTACACAGTAGGCTTCTTCAGTCGAATACAGAAAGTAGGCAGGAACAGTAGAGATGTGAATGGGTGATGGACTGATTACATCGTCTTCACATCTCTACTGTTCCTGCCTACTTTCTGTATTCGACTGAAGAAGCCTACTGTGTAGGCGAAACGTTTCGGAATAAAGTTGTCTAACTGTTGCATATGTGTCTTACCTAACATATCCATTCTCTAATACGGTGACCAGAACTGTGCAGCATAATCTAAATGAGGCCTAACCAAGGCTATATAGAGTTGAAGAACAACCTGAGGATTTCTATTATTTATGCTTCTTGATATGAAGCCAAGGATTATGTTAGCTTTACTGTGAACACTTATGCACTGTTGTCTTGGTTTCAGGTTACTGCTAACCAGAACTCCTAAATCCTTTTTTGCAATCAGTAATATTAACATCTACATTACTTAGTTTATATGTGGCATGGTTATTAACCTTTCCAACATTTAGAACTTTGCATTTGTCAATATTAAACTGCATTTGCCATTTCTCCGACATCAGTCTATTCAAATCATCCTTGAGTGCTCTAGTGTTCTCATTAGAATGAATTGGACGGCCTATTTTGGTGTCATCAGCAAATTTGCTTATATCGCTATTTATTCCTTCATCTATGTTGTTTATGTAAATTGTGAACAACAAGGGGCCCAAGTGGAATACCGCTTGTGACGTGCCCCCATTCTTTCTCCCCATTTATGCAAACTCTCTGCTGCCTATTTGTCAACCATGCCTCTATCCAGGAAAAAATTTCTCCTCCTATTCCGTGTACCTTAAGTTTCCTCAACAGCCTCTGATGTGGAACTCTATCGAAAACCTTACTGAAGTCCATATACACAATATCATATTCATTACTATGATCTACCTCCTCAAACACCTTAGTGAAAAAAGTTAGTAAATTCGTAAGACAGGAACCCCCCTTTGTAAAACAGTGTTGAAATTCATTAATCAGTTTATGCCTTTCAAGATGGTTACGAATTGCCTCGGCAATTATTGACTCCATAAATTTTCCCAATATGGAGGTAAGGCTTATTGGTCTATAAAGCTAAGGACCTGTCACCTGCCTTGTAAATAGGTATTACATTTGCCATTTTCCACTTATCAGGCACTATGCCAGTTTGTAGTGATATGTTGAAAAGATTAGCCAAAGGTTTGCTAAGTTCCTCTTTACATTCCTTTAAAACCCTTGCAAATAATTCATCAGGGCCTGAGGATTTGTTAGGTTTTAATTTCTCTATTTGTCTGAGGACCATGTCACTAGTTACCCCAATCGTGCATAGTTTATTATCCTGTTCTACATAATTTATTATTTTTGGAATTTCGCTAGTATCTTCCTGAGTAAAAACTGAGAGGAAGTAGGTACTGAAAAATTCACACATATCTTTATCACTGTCAGTGATCTGACCTGAGTTACTCTTAAGTGGGCCTATCTTGTCCCTAATCTTACTTCTGTATACCTGAAAGAACCCTTTTGAGTTAGTCTTCGAATCCCTTGTGACCTTAGTCGCATAATCCCTTTTTGCTTTTCTTATTCCTTTTTTTCATTTCTCTCTTTAATTGAATACATTGATTTCTTAACCTCCCATCCCTCTTTTGATACACCTATATATGCCTCTCTTTTGACCAATGAGATGTTTTAATCTATTGCTCATCCATTAAGGATCATTTTTGTTAGATCTAATTTCCCTACTCGGAACAAAAGTTGTCTGGGCAGCTAGGACTATGCTCTGAAAAACATCATATTGGCAACCAACACCACCAACCTGACCCATAGTCAGGTCATCCCAATTTAGCCCACCCAGGTAATTTCTCAGTGCCATGAAATCAGCCAAGCGGAAGTCTGGGACATGGCCTTGATTGCAGTTATCTGGGTAATTCCATGATATATTGAAACTAAGTGATTTGTGATCACTTTCTTTAAGCTCATTCATTAACCTCAAGATTATTAATTAGCGATTCTTTAACCCATACCCCCGGCCGGGATTGAACCCGCGGTCATAGAGTCTCAAAACTCCAGCCCGTCGCGTTAGCCACTAGACCAGCTAGCCACAATAAGATTCATCCACGCGACGGGCTGGAGTTTTGAGACTCTATGACCGCGGGTTCAATCCCGGCCGGGGGTATGGTTTATTTGCAATCGTGTCATTACGATTTCTTGAGTCATAGCGATTCTTTGTTGGCAAGAACTAAGTCAAGCAGGTTGTTTCCTCTAGTTGGTTCCGTCACAAACTGTTTTAAAAAGCAATCCTGAACCGTACTAAGAAAGTCACTAGACTCAAGATTTCCTGTCACATTCTTCCAATTAATTTGTCTAAAGTTAAAATCTCCCATTAACACAACATTTTCATATCTAGATGCCTTATGAATTTCGTCCCATAGCAGCTTACTGCACTCTATCAAGGTTTGGGGGGCCTATAAATCACACCCAAAATTAACTTTTCACGACCCTCGAAAAACTGTAGCCAACCAGATTCTGTGTCCGATATTTCTAATCCTATATCTTGTCTAACACAACAATTTAAATTATCTCTGACATACATCGCCACTCCAACACCCTTCCCATTGACCCTATCAGTGTGGAATAGTTTATATCCCTGTATGTTGCATTCAAAAAGCATTTCTCTATCTTTCAAGTTGAACTAGGTCTCTGTTATAGCAATATCTATATTACCTACACTTGCAAGTAATCTTAGCTCATCTATCTTATTTCTTAGACTCCTACTATTTGTATAGTAAACCTTAAGGGAGCTAGTCACTCGTTGCCCTCTACTATCTCTCTCCATTTGTTGATAAATTGCTTTGCCATTTATAGCAACTTTATTCTGAATACTGTCTTTTAAACATATCACGGAGGTATCCTGGTTATACTTTCTGTTTTCAACTCTAGTACTGCAGCTTGATTGTTTCCCACAGACACCCATACCTCTATAATCTATCAGTTTAAAGTCCTAGACATGTCACCTATAACCCCCTCAATCGAATTAGCTAATGCAACCACTCCATCCCCAGAGAGATGAACCCCATCCCTTGCATACATGTCACGTTTGCCATATTATTATTATAATCAAAAAGAAGCGCTAAGCCACAAGGACTATACAGCCACGTTTGCCATAGAACATGTCCCAGCTATCAATGAATGGATTGCAAGTTCCTTGCAGTACCTGTCTAGCCAGCAATTTATACCAATTGCCCTAGACATCCACTCATTGCCCACTCCCCTTGGGATCCCTCCCTTAGATCTGACTACATCTATGGCTTACCTGTTCTTATCCAGCAGCTCCTGTCTCCTGCCCTTCCTGATGTCATTTCCACCAGCACTATGTAAGATAATGGGCTTGTTCCCATTGCCTGACATATTATCCAACCTGCTGCCTATGTCACTAACACCAGCTCTTGGGAGGCACACCCTCTGTCTGACCTTATCTCTGTTGGAGAAAGCACGGTCCTGATAATCTTCCACAATTAGAATATTCTTACCTTGATAAGCAAGGGAGTCAGTGGTACCTTTAACCTCACTAACCACTGAAGTACACTCGTCCTGGAGAACAGAGAATCGATTTCCTACCTTCACATCTTCTCTATTAACCTTCCTTATCATCCTTCTTCCTGAATTGTGAACCACTTGCTACTTAAAGCGGCTGCCACTCTCCAAATCACTGCTATACCTTTGAAGAGTTTCGAGAGTTTATCTACTCTCTGAGCCCGACCATGGTCCAGGCTCGTCTTGTGCTTGCCTTGTCAGCCAGGCTGTTGCTGCTGGAGGCCCAATGCCCCACATATCCATGACAGCCAAGTTGATCTGGCACCCGGTGAAGATAATTGTCCAGTTTTCTCTTGAAGGCTTCTACACTTGTTCCAGCCATGTTTCTGATATCTTCTTGTAGGATATTGAATAGTGTGGGACCCCAGATGTTGATACTTTTTCCTCCTTACCAGCTACAACCATCTCACACTCACTCCCAAACCCATCTAGACGAAGCCTCAGCCTCCTATTTTCCTCCTGAAGAAGTACACCCTCCTTCTTCAACACTTTAGTGAGATTCTAAAACTACAACAAGCCATGGTGCTAGGTATGACCCCCACCCTAAATCCCAGCCAGCTTAGGAAAGATATGACCACACGTGACCACTGACCTCACTCTTCTCCTGATAATCTTCTCCATGACTTTGCATACTATACATGTCAGTGACACTGGCCTGTAGTCTCCTTTTTAAAAAATTAGGACTACATTTGCTGTCTTCCATACCTCAGGCAGTCGCCCTGTTTCGATAGATGCATTGAATATTGTTGTTAGGGGTACACATAGCACCTCTGATCCTTCTCTCAAGACCCATGGAGAGATGTTATCCAGCCCCATCGCCTTTGAGGTATCTAACTCACTTAGCAGCCTCTTCACTTACTCCTCAGTTGTATGTATTGTGTCCAACACTTGACGGTGTACCCCAGCTCTCCGTCTTTCTGGAGTCTCTTCTGTTTCCTGTGTGAACACTTCTTTGAATCTCATGTTGAGTTCCTCACATACTTCGCTGTCGTTTCTTGTGATCTCTCCTCCTTCCTTCCTCAGCCTGATTACCTGGTCCTTGACTGTGTGTGTGTGTGTGTGTGTGTGTGTGTGTGTGTGTGTGTGTGTGTGTGTGTGTGTGTGTGTGTGTGTGTGTGTGTGTATGTTACCACAAAGATGGTAGTACGTGAACAAATCAACGATTAAGTCAATGCCCCAGACACGTCAACTGAGCTCCATTTTTAAACACGAAGTTTTTCACAAGAACACTCGTCTTGTTTACACTGTTTTACCTCATCCAACTGCTCACACAACTGTGGCAATGATTAAATGTTTAATGAGGGAGGTGTCAGGTGGCCTTGAAGATGATAGTGGCGACAACGATTGTTGGTTGTGATGGTTATGGTGTTGAGGGTGGTGGGTGACGGTGGTTATTGTGGGTGTTGCCGGTAGTGTTGAGAGTGGTGGGTGATGATGGTGGTTATAGTGGATGATGATGGTGGTTGTTGTGGATGTTGGTGTTGAGGGCGGTGAGTGATGGTGGTGGTTATGGTGGTACCTGGTTATACATTCAACACGGGACACGTGTGTCTGTCAGGTACAAGTTTTAAAGAAGCTATGATATATTCTGGAAGGAAAAGCAAGTAACGAAATCTCTTAAACAAGTGTAATAAAAATCCATGACTACAGTGACTACAGTGTAGTGCTGACAGTCTTTGTGATTGTAGTGCTGACAGTCTTTGTGACTGTCGTGCTGACAGTTTTAGTGACTGTAGTGCTTACAGCCTTTCTGAATGTAGTGCTGACAGTCTTTGCAACTGTAGTGTTGACTGTAGAGGCATTTTACATGAACTTAGTCGCCAGAAAGTACAAGTTGTACCCTCTGAGTAGATTATGTTTTAATGTGACACAGCAAACACGCGTGTGTGAGCTCTTCAGCACATGGAACACTGGAGGATCGAACTTCCCTCCGCTAATACCTGAGATGCTCCATGCTTGTATGTACCGATCTGCCCGTCTGATGGAGAGGAACGGCGTTATACGAGGGGTCAGTGGAGGTCCTTCTTCCTCTCTGGCTAAACGCAACACATCAGCGAGAATATAACTATGCTCTCAGAATGTTGTAAGGAAGGTACTGTCCACGAATATGGGGGAAACGTTGATATTTAAATTTTCCTCTGTGCCCAGTGCCTTTCATCTATTTGCAACAAGATTGAAAGGAATTATAAATTAATAGTACTTTGGTAGCGAGACTCGAACTGGGGTTTTGATGGGTTGTTTACTGGCTACGACAGCCAGTGATTCACTGTTCTGAAATTTATAATAAAATATGCAATATCTCAACACATACCTGTTACACATACCTCGACGAATCTTCAAGCATACCTGTGAGCCATAGTATTTTTCGACATCTGAAGACAATTGTTAAACCTGGCTACACTGGTAGCCACTCAAGACTACTGCTCCGCGCCACTTCCAGAGCTCCTTCCATCGCTAACTTGCTGCTAACAAGAACTTGACGCTTCCATCGCTAACTTATTGCTAACAACAACTTGAGGATCCCATTGATAACTTATTGTAACACCAACACCAACTTAACGCTACCATCGCTAACTTGACGCTACAGTTAAAAGGCGAGTCTAAGGACTAAGGATCAACCCCCCAATAATCCGTGTATGAAGCGAGAGCTTCACACACGGAGGACCCGGGTTAGATTCCTGGCGGGTTGAAATATTTCGACGCGTTTCCTTACACCTGTTGTCCTGTTCACCTAGCAGCAAATAGGCACCTGGGTGTTAGTCGACTGGTGTGCGTGGCATCCTGGGGGACAAGATTGAGGACCCCAGTCCTCGATGACGCATTTTCTTGGGTTATCCTGGGTGGCTAACCCTGCGGGATTAAAAATCCGAGGAAAATCTTATCTTACAAATAGGTGAGCACATACACACACGCTGTTCACAAATGTGAAAATGTTCCTGTTGGAAGAGGACAAGGAAGGGCTACAAACGAACCTGGACAAGGTGCAGAAATGATGAGACAAGTGGTTAATGGACTTAAATACCAGCCAGATTAATATTATGAAACTCGAGAAGGCATAATTAGACCAGCAACGGAGTACAGACTCGAGGAAACAAAGAATGGAAACACCACTTAAGGGGGAAAGACCTCGGGGTGAACATAGTACCTAACATGTTTCAGGACTCTCAACATAAGTCATTCACAACACTATTCACTACATACGACATACATCAGAACCATCTTGGATCATGCAGCACTAAAATGGAACCTTCATCTGAGAAAACATATCAAGAAACTAACAAATGTGCAGAGGTTTGTCACGAGACTAGTCCTAGAGCTAAGAGTTATGAGCTATAAGGAGAGGTTAAAGGAATTAAACCTGATGAGATTATAGGGCAATAGAGCCAAGAGAGATATTATAACATATTATAAAACTCAAATAAGTGACAGTGGTGACAGGAAGTATTTCTTCAATCCGTGAGAGAGAGAGAGAGAGAGAGAGAGAGATTGTCAATAAAGCTAGAGATCTTAACCTTGTCAAACCCTGTTAAAAAAAAAGAGGAATGATCTGGACAAACTAGTAATGGAGGAAAGCTCCATACATAATTTTAAAAATGGTGTACATGAATGGTATATAATACCGATACGATGAAGAATTAGACATATTTGTAACATCAAGGTATCTTTATTTGTAGACGTTTCGACATCCAGCGACTTTATCAATACAAGGACATAATGTAAAGAATGTAAAACTATATACAAAAGATGAGGTAATCAGTCCCTCAACCTTGAAGAATCTGAAGTACAGACATAAGACTGTCGTTTATATACTGGTGTCAGATGAGGGACGTTTATTTCACAGTATATGGGCTTTAAATCCTAAAGTAATATACGTTTTTCTTACATTACAATGAAGAAAAAATATATCGCTAAACATATCTAATTGCCAGCGGATGATTGAAAAGTTTAATACTTCCAAGAATGACGGTGGCCTCTCTCTCTACGTGGATAATAAACCTCTGTGAAGAATGACTTGGCTTTGCCCCTTCAACACTAGGGCTCGTCGGTTGAAGGCAAAGGCCATCGACGCAGATTGGATTATACTAGATAATGAGCAGGAATGCAAGATCAAAGTCTTAGGTTCCGATGGCTGCGGTGAGATGGAACTGTGAAGTCTGCCAGGCTACGACCACCCTGTGGTCTTTAAATGGATATCTGACCCAAATTCAGGATCCGAAAATTACCTGCGTGAAGGTGGTATCGGAGGCGCTCTGTGGGTCTGTGTCCATAGATGGCAAGTTATTTTACGTCTTTCCTTGGCCTCGAGGATCTGGATCTCAGCAAAACGCAGAGGAAACACGAGGAGCAAATAGATGATATATTCTGGCTGAAAGTCATCGAGACTGTTATCCAGAACATGATGGAAATCCACAGAAATGGATTCGTTCACTTAGACCTCAAACTGAACAATGTTATGATTGACCGAGCCAACCCATAGTCACCCAAGACTTCTATAATCGATTATGGATTCGCAACCCACCTAGGCCAGCCATGGATACATGGCATCAACCTTAAGTACCATGTCAAAAATATTCTAAACACAAAACCCTGGGTCAGTTACGAGGCCGTCATGGGTAAGCCTTGCAAACAAGGCAGCCAGGAAGCTTACAGCACTTCGTATCTTACATCTGCCTGACAGTAGGGGTTGCAAGATTCTGTACGAGGCACAAGTACGCTCACACCCTGAGTATGCTCCACTTTCCTGGTTTGCCTGCACCCTCCCCCCCATCTCATCTGCGACTGCTTGACAGAGTAGAGAACAGAGCAAGACGTCTCATCTCTCGCCTGGACCAATCTTGGATAGATCTGTCATTTCAGCAGAGCCTTTAACATAGGAGAGATGTGGGTGGCCTTAATGTTATGTACAAGGCCAATATTGTCAAAGTACCACACTTGGATCACTTTGAGGACAGCATGAAACAAGCTTCTATACCACAAGACGGGCAGAAAGCAGCAACTTCACTCTGGCTGTACCCTTCTCCAGAACATCACTTCATCTGAGATCATTTATTCCCAGGATGACTCGAGTATGGAACATATTCGTACAGCATTATGAGGTCAACGAGATAAAGTCAGTTGATCAAATGAAAATGCTGGCCACAGATGGCTCCAACTTCATCCTGTTCCCTACTTGTATGTCTCGTAACAATAAAAATGCTTGTATGTTTCATGACAACAAAAATGCTTTCAAATGAGCTGATGTAGGTAACAGCTCTTAGCTTGTCAATAAAGCTAGGGATCCTTAACCTAACCTTGTCAAACCCTGTGTAAAAAAAAAAAGTAAAATGAGCACTGCAGGAGAGTTAATGGCTGACAGTGGTAGCACCAAAAACAGAGGGATAAAAAAACTCATAGGACAAAACACAGCTAGGAAGTAGAAAGGAAAGGCAAAGAAAATATGGGAAAGAAGTAGAGTTAAGGAGAGGAGATCAGGTCAAGCCACGAGTGTTCTGAAGTTAGAAGCATTTGACAATGTAATAAGAAAGGATGTCAGGTAAAATTTATATTAGGAAAGTTGTGTATATCCCAAATAAACAACTTTCTTAGTATGAATCGTAGTCATGGCTTTGTCTCTGTAGATGACTGACTTTCTCATTAAATTGTAATTCTCAAAACTTCAAAACACTTGTTGTGACTTGACATGATCTTGATCTCCTCCTCTCCTTATCTCTTCTCCTTTTTCATATATTTTTTTTATTTGCCTTTCCTTTCAACTGCCTAGCTGTGTTTTGTCCTATGAGTCCCCCCCCCCCCACTGTGTTTTTGGTGCCACCCTCGTGGGCCATTAGCTCTCCCGCAGTGCTCCTTTTTCAGTCCTTAGACTTACTCCACAACTACTACTGCTTTTACTATTGTCTCGATACACTAGACTTTATCTCGTGTCACTTCCCCTACCTACTAGTACCATCATAGGAAAGAGCAAGGTGATGAGGTTAACAAAAAATAGAAGATGAAAGATTGGATATCAGGTTAGAGGGAAGGAGTATGGAAGAAGTGAATACGTTCGGATATTTGGGAGTGAACTCGTCAACAGATGGGTCTATGGAAGACGAGGTGAACCAAACAGAAATGACGAGGATAAAAAGGTGAATGGTGCACAGAGGACTCTGTGGAGATAAAGAACATTATCTATGGGAAGCAAATAGGGAAATACATGAGTATAGTGGTACCAATGCTCTTATATAGGTGTGAAGCATGAGTGGTGAATGTTGCAACAAGAAGAAGGCTGGAGGCAGTGGAGATGTCGTGTGTGAGGGCAATGTGTGGTGTGAATATTATGCAGAGAATCCATAGCATGGATATTAGGAGGTGCGGGGTTACTAAAAGTATTATTCAGAAGGCAGAAGATGGGTTGGACATTAAGAGAAGGTGGAACAAAATAAAATGACTTAGAGGGCGTATATTATTTTTATAATCACAACTAAGCGCTAAACCCACAAAGGTTATACAGCGCTGTGGAAGGCGTTTAAATCTGTAGTGGAAGGAAGGTAGAGTAGGGGTTGTCCTGCGAAGAGCTTGGACTTCCAGTGAACGTGCATGGCCGTGTTACATAGGAGCGAGTGGGCGCAAATGTTTTTTATGACTTGATAAACTGTTGAATTGTGAATAATACAACGTATGCATTAAATTTATCCTGATATAAGTTTGAATGAATATGAAATGTGGATGTCTACAAACATCCTTCCTGCCTCCACCTGCTGCTTAGTTACCAACCTCACACTCACACATTAAACAAGCAAGACTACCACTGCTGGGGTACAATTTACACGTTAGACGGGAATGGGACTAAATATTAACTGTGATTACTGAGCTCAATGAGGCATACAGGTCAAACTAGAGGCTTTGTTTCACATTCGCTTGTTCACTGCGGTAATCTTGTGGCTTGGCATCTAGTGCCAGCTACACCTTTTAACGTCACGTGCTAGAATTAATAATTACCCGCCACAAATAAAATGGTAATTAATTTCAACATTCAATAAAAAGCTCGCAATATTAAATTTACTCTCTTAAAACGTACACAATATAAAATACTTGAGAGCAAATCTAAAATTCTCTGATACACTGAGAAAGTCAGACTATGAAGACCCAGAAAAGAGGAAGAAGGAAAAGAAAAGATTGAGAAACGGGGGGAAAGAGGTGAAAGGGGAGAAAGAGTCGAGAAACGAGAAAGAGTGAGAAAAAAAGGAAGAGCCTAAAGGAGAGAGGCGAAACCCAGGATGGAGCACTAAATAACGTAAGTCACCTAACACACACACACACACACACACACACACCAGATGAAAGGAAAACTTTGAAGAACTCCTGATTAAAAGTGAACATGAAGGGAAGGTAGTGTGTGTATATATATATATATATATATATATATATATATATATATATATATATATATATAATATATATATATATATATATATATATATATATATATATATATATATATATATATATATATATATATATATATATGAGTGAATGGAGACAAATGGTATTTGGGACCTGACGATCTGTTGGAGTGTGAGCAGGGTAATATTTAGTGAAGGGATTCAGGGAAACCGGTTATTTTATATAACCGGACTTAAGTCCTAGAAATGGAAAGTACAATGCCTGCAATCTAAAGGAGGGGTTTGAGATATTGGCAGTTTGGAGGGATATATTGTGTATTTTTATACGTATATACTTCTAAACTGTTGTGTTCTGAGCACCTCTGCAAAAACAGTGATTATGTGTGAGTGAGGTGAAAGTGTTGAATGATGATGAAAGTATTTTCTTTTTGGGGATTTTCTTTCTTTTTGGGTCACCCTGCCTCGGTGGGAGACGGCCGACTTGTTGGAAAATATATTATGTATACATAATTTTCTCATATATTTAAAGATATATTTTTTCATTTATGTTAATATAAAAATTAAAGATTTTGTACAATAAGAACCTTATAAAACTAACCTAACCTTATTATAACAAGCGCAATTTAATTTAGCCTAATCCAACTAACTATATTTTAAATAAGTTTACAATAATTTAATAAACAACCACAATGAAATATATGTATATTTTTTCGCTAAGTTCAGAGCGATTTTTGCGAAATTATTGCATACACAATTTTTCGCTTGTCTTATTTGGCAAGAAGAACGTTGCTATTTAAGCCAAAATCGCAAATTTTACCTATTAGACACGACCATACCCCCGGCCGGGATTGAACCCGCGGTCATAGTCTCAAAACTCCAGCCCGTCGCGTTAGCCACTAGACCAGCTAGCCACAATAAGATTCATCCAACTAGGTATATTTCTACACCATAGGAAGGTTAGCACAGGCACCACTGTGACCACAAATGCAAGTTTTTACAGACGAATCTCCAGCTAGCGTGGCCGTAACGAACTCTAGCTCAAGTCCCTTCACTGCCATCAACATGACTTAAGAAATCGTAATGACACGATTGCAAACAAACCATACCCCCGGCCGGGATTGAACCCGCGGTCATAGTCTCAAAACTCTAGCCCGTCTGGTTTGTTTGCAATCGTGTCATTACGATTTCTTAAGTCATATTAGACACGACATTATACACACACACACATACACACACACACACACACACTCACACACACACACCCACACACACACACACACACACACCACACACACACACACATCCCCACACACACACTCATATACAACAGGCCTAGTGTCTAATCGACATGTGCCTAGGACAAAATGGTAACTAACACATACACACACACACACATACACAGGTGAGTACATACACACACACACATATATACACACACACACTTCTTGTCAGCAACATTTTAAAACATACTGAAGTCTGAGAAAGCTTCCATCCCATTTCGTTTCCACAGTCCTACTTAAAACTGCAATATTCTTGGCTAGGCTCAACGCTGCGTGACACTTGCGTAACGTCTCTGAAGTTTAAAATTATATCACATTACTGACGTCCCTCCGGCTCTTAATTCTGTGCCACCAACATTCTCTCTCCTTATATAGTAATAATAATAATAAGAGAATAAAAATAATACAAAATAATAATACTAGCAATAATAATAATAATAATTTTGATTATCATTGTCTTGATGGTGATGTTACTTCTGCTGTTAATAATGCCACAATTACTAATTCTATAATCTTTTAATTAAAATTAATTTATATTTATTTTATTTGTATTTTACATCCATGCACAATTATTTTAAAGGTAATTTATATGTAGTGTTGGCCAAGAGAGACTGGTAAGCGCCAGGCTTCTACTCGCTGCTGTTTCCACAGGTAATTCACGAGGGTGACCTTCAGTGCAAAGTTAATGATAAAAGTTAAGAAGGGTAACGAGTGTAACCTCGACTCTGACGCTCCACCAAATAACTCGCAGAGGAAAAATGTTTTCAGTAAAAGGACACAAGTGCAACTAATGTGTCATTTGCACTTGTGTCCTTTTATTTTACATATTGTCGGTAATTGTAATGACACGATTGCAAACAAACCATACCACGGGTGGGGTTAGAACCCGCGATCAGAGGGTCTCAAAACTCCAGACTGTCGCGTTAGCCACAGTGGCTAACGCGACAGTCTGGAGTTTAGAGAGACTGATCGCGGGTTCTATCCCCACCCGTAGTATGGTTTGTCGATAATTCTACCAACATTAATACATAATGCTTTCAATTTGAAGGAATTAATACTTTTTTGTTAACCGTCTTTGAATGCTAGATATTCATCACTGCACGTGAAGTTATGAGGTTTCTGATATAAATATTTCTGTATGGATTATTCACACACAAACACAAGTAGCTTCAAAACAGATTAATAAATAAGAATCCTGAAGCTTGCGTTTCTCAGCAGATTAGTAGCAATACATGTATGGTATACAATACTGACAAGATGAAGAATTAGGCACATGTGCAACATCTGCGTATCTTTATTGTTGTTCTACTGTCTTCCCATTATGTCCTTGAATTCGTATTGATGAAGTCACAGGATGGTCAAATGTCTAGAATAAAAATACTCAGATGTTGGCCATGTCTAATTCTTCATTAGATTAATAGTAGTTGTGACATTTACACAACACTGATCAACGTAGGTCACTCAAGTCATACAAAATATATTCAGCACACAATACAAGGATAAAATTAACAAGGGAAAACAAGCAATTTCTACTACAATAATAAGGTGGCGAGCGACAGGCTGAAGAAGATGCAAGAATTTTATGCAGCAACTTACGAGCATGAAAGAATGAGCCTCACAGGCTACAAAATACTTTAATCTTGCTAAAACTTGTTAAATACCGTCCCCTCTGTCCCGTGAATTACATACTGCATCAAGTTGGCACAAGACTGCTAGGAATTCCTCTCTTAATTGGAAAACTTTGACGAGCCCGGCTGGTATAAGACACGGGAGGAGGAAACATTAATTATAATGCATGGTAACAAGATAACAGGACCACTGTGACTACCATCACCATCATCACCTTGAGTACCACCATGACCTTGCTCTTCAACAGGGGAGACCCTTGATACTGGTGAAGGGCTCTTAATCCAAGGAAATGGAGCTATCCTTTCCTTTATGAAATTAAAACTTATTGCATCCTATTTCCCAGGCGCCATATGACCCCTACGGGCTTGCCGCTTCCCCAGGAATATAAGAATGATAAGATTAATGACTGTCGTGACGAAGTACGTGGCTGGGGAAGGCAGCACTGCTGAGGGTGAAGAAGAAGAAGAAGAAGAAGAAGAAGAAGCAGCAGCAGCAGCAGCAGCAGCAGCAGCAGCAGCAGCAGCAGCAGCAGCAGCAGCAGCAGCAGCAGCAGCAGCGGCGGCGGCGGCGGCGGCGCCACCGCCACCACCGCCGCCTCCACCACCATCACCGCCGACGCCTCCACCACCACCGCCTCCACCACCGCCTCCACCACCGCCTCCACCACCACCACCACCGCCTCCACCACCACCGCCTCCACCACCGCCTCCACCACCACCACCTCCACCACCACCACCACCACCACCACCAACAACAACAACAACAACAACAACAACAACAACAGCACTATCAGTGGTAGCAGTACAAGCAACGGCAGAGGAAGTTACAACTAATTAACAGTACAAAGCTTGAGGAAATTGCGTGTGGAGTCACCACATCCCCCGTCCACCTTCACCCTTGATGCCGTCTTCTCCTCCACTGCCGTTTCTTCCTCCACTGCTGTCTTTGCCACCGCCGCTGCCGCCTATGCCACCGCCGTCGTCGCCGCCACCGCCGCTACCCCTGCCGTCTAATGCTGGCTTGGCTGATAATTTAAGGCCTCCTCTTAAGCACTGTCTCCATGTTACATATTTACATACACTGCTTGCTCCCGGAGCTTCCAGGGGTCCCCAGCCTCGCACAACACTGTGGCACCACCAGGACACTGCTTGCTCCCGGAGCTTCCAGGGGTCCCCAGCCTCGCACAACACTGTGGCACCACCAGGACACTGCTTGCTCCCGGAGCTTCCAGGGGTCCCCAGCCTCGCACAACACTGTGGCACCACCAGGACACTGCTTGCTCCCGGAGCTTCCAGGGGTCCCCAGCCTCGCACAACACTGTGGCACCACCAGGACACTGCTTACTCCCGGAGCTTCCAGGGGTCCCCAGCCTCGCACAACACTGTGGCACCACCAGGACACTGCTTGCTCCCGGAGCTTCCAGGGGTCCCCAGCCTCGCACAACACTGTGGCACCACCAGGACACTGCTTACTCCCGGAGCTTCCAGGGGTCCCCAGCCTCGCACAACACTGTGGCACCACCAGGACACTGCTTGCTCCCGGAGCTTCCAGGGGTCCCCAGCCTCGCACAACACTGTGGCACCACCAGGACACTGCTTGCTCCCGGAGCTTCCAGGGGTCCCCAGCCTCGCACAACACTGTGGCACCACCAGGACACTGCTTGCTCCCGGAGCTTCCAGGGGTCCCCAGCCTCGCACAACACTGTGGCACCACCAGGACACTGCTTGCTCCCGGAGCTTCCAGGGGTCCCCAGCCTCGCACAACACTGTGGCACCACCAGGACACTGCTTGCTCCCGGAGCTTCCAGGGGTCCCCAGCCTCGCACAACACTGTGGCACCACCAGGACACTGCTTGCTCCCGGAGCTTCCAGGGGTCCCCAGCCTCGCACAACACTGTGGCACCACCAGGACACTGCTTACTCCCGGAGCTTCCAGGGGTCCCCAGCCTCGCACAACACTGTGGCACCACCAGGACACTGCTTGCTCCCGGAGCTTCCAGGGGTCCCCAGCCTCGCACAACACTGTGGCACCACCAGGACACTGCTTGCTCCCGGAGCTTCCAGGGGTCCCCAGCCTCGCACAACACTGTGGCACCACCAGGATCTAGCAAGTCTGCTGGTTCTCACATATTCAAATGTATGTATGCTTCTGAATTTTACGCTTGTTTTCAGGAAAGTATGATAGCGAGCTGGACAGCACTTGACGGCTGCTCCAGACCGTTACTGATCAGCCGGACTGTGGTGCATTTATTGGAATGCCTACTGCTTGCACCAACAGAGTGACTGATTAGGCCAAATGTCGTCGTGTCTTATGGACACCCATGACGCTGAGAGAACGACAAAGCTCACCTGGAGTAACTCAAGCTTCTAACTGCATTCCTATAACATTCAGTTTCATTATTTACTTCTCGCCTAATATTATTCCTAATGCTAGACACATACACACCAGTTACATTCTACATACTCGTGCAAGGTACTTTTTTCGCCTACATTAAATTCACACACGACACACTGTATTACAACAACATTACAGATCAAACACAAACGCCAGCAGGACTGTGATCTACTTTTGTTTTAATTAATCCCACCATCTCCGTATAATACAAAAAATATTGCTATCGCAGAAAGCCTCTTGACTGAGCAAGAGAAAGGCTGTCACTCCATTCCTTATCGAAAGCACAGTAAGATAACGCTTTCTAAGCAAGCGCCACACAGTCGATGAAACTGTACGGTGTAATAAATAATAGCGTGTTGCAGTAACAGAACTGAACGGCACACGCATCGCTAATATTAAATGTGTTAACAACAGCAGGAAGAGGTGAGCAACAAACGTATCTATATATTAGTATAAACAACATCAGGAAGAGCTAGGCAAGGCGAGATATGAACGGCGGTCTGGACAAACACAACTACACAAACTCATCAGATTGTATTTCTCATATTAAGTCATATTCAGTATGAATAATATCATACTTCTATTTAATTCGCCTAATTTCTTGCAGTAAAAAATTCTTCCTCGCTACCTTCATTACATCCCGCCAGTGTAGCTCTCAGTCTAGTGTGACTTTCTCCTCGTTCTGTCATCTAAATCATCAAAAAGTTTCTATACTGACCTCTAATTTAATCATTTGGTCGATAAGTCTTGAAATATTTTTTATCTTTAATATTTTAGGAGGGTACGCTGCTGTCCCTACTTTTGCATTCAGTGCTGGTATATCAACCCAGCCCTGACGGTTGGGCAAATTTTTTTTGTTAGTCGGTTTGGGTTTGAGAAGGACTTGCCTAGTATGGGCCAGTGAGCTTGCTGCAGTGTTCCTCCTTTCTTATGTTGAAGCAACTTGCATTGTTGTCAGCACCGAACACCACACACCCATAAACTGCTGCGTGATCATAATCAATCGAGCACCTGTCAGGTAGCAAAAATCTGTGTAAGAAGCCTGACACCTGTTGTGTGTGCAAATACACGAGTCTCACCGGTGTACCGTAAATACAGGACCTCAACACCTCTGCTAAAGCTACAACAGCCTCACGTGTGTTCTTCAGAAATCATTAACTTGTTATTACTTCCCAGAAACATATATTCGCCTGTCCAAACGGAGATGTCTTGTTCCATGTGCTCGGGAAGACGGTTATAAGATATGCACTTTTCTTAGACTTACTGGGCCACTGAGCTGTTTTGTCAGCAGTGGGGAGCTACAAGGTTCTATATATGCTCCGATAACGCTTTAAATTTATACAAGCGACTTACCAGAAGCAAAAAACTATGGATATTTTTGCGGATGATGCAAAAATTTTATGTAAAATAAACAATAAATACATCTGTATATTACCACAGGATTACTTGGATAAATTGAGCAAATCTAGTGACAGGAGTATGATGCAATTTAATGTAGATCAGTAACATGTAACAGAAATGGGAGAAAGCGAAATCGGTCCACATGAAGAACACACATTATATAAAAAAATTGAAAATATAAGACAGAGAAATTGGTCCACATGAAGAACGTACATTAAACATAAAACAGGGACTCTAGAAATTCTAAAGGGAAAAAAATACAGAGGATCATGTACAGCAAATGAAATTGTAAGAAAGTCATACGCTACACTGGTGAACTATTAAATAGCATTGAAATATACAGAAATACTGGAAATGCTATTTATTTACAGCATATGTTCACCCGAAATTGGAAGGTACAGCAGCGGTGAGATGCTGATGCAGTGATGATGCCCACGCTGGGTGGCAGGACGGACACACTAGACACCATGACTATATAGGAGGCTGAAGAATGAGATATTTGTGCAACACTTGGCAATATTTTACTGAGAGCACGTTTCGCCAGCCAGTGGCTTCTTCAGTCCAATACAGCGAATGACAGTGGTAGATGAGAAGGAGTTTGGGATAATCAGACCCTCAGTCCTTCAAACTTGAGAAATATACAGTAAATGTGCTGAGAAGTTTTCTCAATAAAGATTCCAAAATGTTGAACAATTGACTCATTCTTCACCTTCTTGGTTTTCAAAGCCACTTTCATCATATATATAAAGTTGTAAAAGATCATAAAAGACTTTATAAAACTGTTTGGTAGTGCAACACGGACAAGAGGTACTGGGGAAAAGTAGGGAAGGGATATAGGAAGATGTTTCTTCATAAGAGTGGTAAACCAGTGGAATGAATTATATGAGAAAGTGGTAAGTTTTACAACCACCAGAAATTTGCAAAAAAAAAAAAAAATGATAAAAGATTATTTAAGATCCCTATAGCCATAAATAGGTAAATACACAATTAGGTAATCTCTCGCACACACACAAATACACACACACAAAACACACACAAACACATAAAAACACATACACAAACACACACAGACACATACACACAACTCCCTAAGGGACAGGGAAGATAGTCAAGAGTTGTTATCACACAATTTGCTGGCGCAGCAAACATCTCCAGAGTGGCTGCTCACCAGCGTTATCATAGTAATGGGTAAATAACTTCCTGGTCTGGGTGGTAAAAACAAGTGTTCCTTAATACCGTAGCGAGTCCACAGCCTTGTAGAGGGGGCCCAAGGCTGCCATGTCGGCATGGGATGTAAGAAATTGAAAGTGTGGGAGGAGAGATGTAGGTAGGCCGCATAAAAATGGATAGGGCAAGTAGAGATGGGAAAGGAGTAGGAAGCGTTGGGATGAGGAAATGAATGAACTAAGACGCGTTAACAAATAGTGGTAACAGCAGGACGGTGGCAGCGGCAGGACGGGGGTTGCGGCAGGACGGGAGAAGCGGCAGGACGGAGGTTTCGGCAGGACGGGGGTTGGGGCAGGACGGGGCCTGTGGCAGGACAATGGCTGTGGCAGGACGGGGGTTGCGGCAGGATGGTGGCAGCGGCAGGACGGGGACAGCGGCAGAACGGAGGCAGCGGCAGGACGGGGGCAGCGGAAGGACAGGGGCTGCAGCAGGACGGGGGCAGCGGCAGGACGAGGGTAGCGGCAGGAAGGTGGCAGCAGCAGTATGGGGGCAGCGGCAGGACGGTGGTAGCGGCAGGACGGTGGCAGCGCCAAGACAGGGGCAGCTGCAGGACAGGGGCAGCGGAAGGGAGTGGGAAAAGGCAGAGGCAGTCACAAGCAGGGTAGACTGAGTGCAGTAGCCTGGTGAGGATCCAGTCATTCTTGCCAGATATGACACAAGAGCAGCAGGTGAACATACTTAAGGCATGTGTAAAACTAACATTAATACTATATAAACTCTCGATTCTCAGAAAAAAAAATTAATACATTTAAAACATCACTAAAATTCAATGGAGGAAGATGTCCGCCTTTTAAATCCAAAGAAACACCTATGAGAGGAGGGATCTCCACCTCCATTGTTCAGTGTCATCATTTCCAGTAGCAACGACTACCAATACTACCACTACTACCAATGGAAGAAAGTACCTTCAGGAATCTATAAAATACATTAAGCCAAAACCAGTGTGGGCCATATTTATATGAAGTGCTAAACCCGTGTGCTCCATTAAACGAATGGACCAGTTCTATATTCATATGAGGACGTAAACTTGTACGGGCCATTTCAACAACAGAAACTGCAATGTCTTCGTTTTACGAGCCCTAAACCCTGCAGTAAAAACAACGAAGCAATGTTTTTTAACCCTAAAACTGCTCAAGGATTCCTTTCAAATAAGATCAATCTCGGGGTTACCTGGAGGTTACCTGGAGGTTATTCCGGGGATCAACGCCCCCGCGGCCCGGTCCATGACCAGGCCTCCCGATGAATCAGGGCCTGATCAACTAGGCTGTTACTGCTGGCCGCACGCAGTCCAACGTACGAGCCACAGCCCGGCTGATCCGGCACTGACTTTAGGTATCTGTCCAGCTCTCTCTTGAAGGCAGCCAGGGATTTATTGGCAATTCCCCTAATGCTTGATGGGAGGCTGTTGAACAGTCTTGGGGCCCCGGACACTTATGGTGTTTTCCCTTAGTGTACCAATGGCGTCCCTACTTTTTATTGGGGGTATTTTGCATCGCCTGCCCAGTCTTTTACTTTCGTAGGGAGTGATTTCTGTGTGCAGATTTGGGACCATTCCTTCCATGATTTTCCAAGTGTAGATAATGATATATCTCTCCCTCCTGCGTTCCAACGAGTACAAGTCAGGTGCTTCCAAGCGTTCCCAGTAGTTAAGGTGCTTGACAGAACTTATACGTGCAGTAAAGGATCTCTGTACACTCTCTAGATCTGCGATTTCACCTGCTTTGAATGGAGATGTTAATGTACAGCAGTATTCCAGCCTAGAGAGAACAAGTGATTTGAAAAGGATCATCATTGGCTTGGCATCTCTCGTTTTGAAAGTTCTCATTGTCCATCCTATCATTTTCTTTGCACGTGCGATCGTGGCACTGTTGTGAGCCTTGAAAGTGAGATCCTCAGACATTACTACTCCCAGGTTCCTTACATTATTTTTCCGCTCTGTTGTATGGCCAGAGTCTGTAGTATACTGTTCAAGTCATTATCTCCTCGTTTTCCATAACGGAGTAGTTGGAATTTGTTCTCATTGAACATCATATTGTTTACCGTTGCCCACTGGAAAACTTTGTTTATATCTTCTTGGAGGTTAACCGCGTCCTCAGCAGATGACAGCTTCATACAGATCCTAGTATCATTCGCAAAGGATGATACGGTGCTGTGATGTATATCTCTGTCTATGTCTGATATGAGAATGAGGAATAAGATGGGGGCGAGTACTGTGCCTTGTGGAACAGAGCTCTTCACTATGGCAGCCTCCGATTTAACTCTGTTGACCACTACTCTGTGTTCGATTTGTTAGGAAGTTGAAGATCCATCTCCCCACTTTCCCAGTTATTCCTTTAGCACGTATTTTATGGGCTATTACGCCATGATCGCATTTGTCAAATGCTTTTGCAAAGTCTGTGTATATTACATCTGCATTCTGATTTTCTTCCAGTGCATCCAAGGCCATATCATAGTGATCCAGTAGTTTTGAAAGGCAGGAGCGACCTGCCCTGAACCCATGTTGCCCTGGATTGTGCAGATTTTGGGAATCCAGGTGATTTGCAATCCTGCTTCTTTGCATTCTTTCAAAGATTTTTATGATGTGGGACGTCAGAGCTATTGGTCTATAGTTCTTAGCTTTGCTGCCACCTTTATGGAGTGGGGCTATATCCGTTGTTTTAAGTGACTGTGGAATTTCACCCATGTCCAAGCTCCTCCTCCATAGTGTACTTAGGGCACGCGAGAGGGGTTTCTTGCAGTTCTTAATGAAAACAGAGTTCCACGAGTCTGGGCCTGGGACTGAGTGCATGGGCATGTTGTCAATGGCTTTTTCGAAATCTATCGGAGTTAGGGTAATGTCGGAAATCTGGCATACATTTATGGAGTTTTGAGGCTCATTCATGAAGAAATCATTTGGGTCGTCGATCCTCAGACCGATTAGTGGTTCACTAAACACAGAGTCGTACTGGGATTTCAATATTTCACTCATTTCCTTGTTGTCATCTGTGTAAGTCCCATCCTGTCTGAGTAAGGGCCCGATACTAGATGTGGTATTTGCCTTGTTTTTGGCATATGAAAAGAAATATTTTGAATTTCTTTCAATTTCACTAATAGCTTTAAGCTCCTCCTGTCTCTCCTGGTTCCTGTAAGAGTCATTTAACTTAAGTTCGATAGTTTCCACTTCCCTGGTCAGCGCCTCCTTTCGTGTATCAGATATTCTAGCACTCCTGTGGAGCTCAGTGACTCTTCGTCGTCTTCTGAAGAGGGAGCGTCTTTCTCTCTCCAGTTTACTCCTGCTCTTCTTTCTTAGGGGAATATGCCTAGAACATGCTTCAGCTGCCAGGAAGTTGATCCTTTCAAGGCACTGGTTTGGATCCATGTCATTTAAGATATCTTCCCAACATGTTTCGTTTAGGACATGGTTTACCTGGTCCCAGTTGATGTTCTTCTTGAAGTTGTATTTTGTGAAGACACCTTCACAGGTACATGCATTCTGCTGATCAGGACCCCTATGCATGTACGTCTGGACTTCGATTAGGTTGTGATCGGAATTAGTTGTTTTTGATATATTTATGTCTCTTTTCAGGTCATTATTTGTGAAGGTCAAGTGTGTTTTCTAGTCTTGTTGGCTCCACTATCTGCTGGCTTAAGGTGTGTTTTTCGCAGAGACTTAGTAGCTCATGTGTGTGACCTTTCATCTGCGCTACCTCCGGGGATTGTTTCAGCTATAACATTATTTGTTACATTCTTCCATTTTGTATGCCTTAGGTTGAAATCACCAAGCAGTAGGATGTTTGGGGATGGAGCTGGAAGGTTTTCCAGACAGTAATCAATTTTCAGTAGTTGTTCCTTGAACTGTTGTGAGGTTGCATCTGGTGGCTTATATACAACCGCAATGACTAGGTTTTGGTTCTCGATCTTTATTGATAGAACTTCAACTACCTCATTTGTGGTGTTCAGCAACTCTGTGCAGATAAGGAACTCTTTGACATACAGGCCAACCCCCCCTTGTTACCTGTTCATTCTGTCGCATCTAAAATGGTTGTAACCACTTATCCATATTTCACTGTCAAAGTGATCTTTTGTGCGAGTCTCTGTGAAGGCTGCAAACATTGCATTAGACTCCTCTAAAAGTCCACTGATAAAAGGTATTTTGTTGGTGGTGGATGGCTTAAGGCCCTGTATATTAGCAAATATGAACGAGGTTGTATTCTGTGTTTGTTGGGGGGATTTTGTTATTGGCATCAGTAGTTGTAATTCTGGAGGGCCATGGGTGGCCACTGGCTGCGCCTCCAGTCCAACAAGGCTCCAAGGTGGTGAACTATTTTTATTTCCTTTCATTTTCTTTTTCAGTTTCCTGCCACTAAAAAATCACCTGGAGTTGGGTTGTCGTAGCTACTATTGCTTGTCTTGTGGGGTCTGTGCCTCCTGGTCCCTTTTAGATGGTATGCAGGGCACTCTATGTTGTAACACTGCTTCTGGAGGACCGAGGAGTGACACATTTTTGGGTGAAAGAAAGTACAGGAAGAAGAACGACACACTCCTTTAGACAGGAGGTCGCTATAGTTTTTGGGATGCTAAAAGTTGCATGTCCCATTTTTTTTCCTGATATTCCATGCTTACAGATGCCCTAAGCATAATATTTGCACAAATTCACCTTTGGTTGAGAATTGTTGGGAGGTGTGTTGTCAATTTCTGCAGGTTCTGGGACTGCACTATAACGATGACTGACGATTTAAATAAGAAATTTTATCTGGATTGCAGTGAAAGCTAATAAGTGCATATATATAGGCCTCTTTAAATAGTAATTTATGTTTATTTAATACAAAAGACTGCAACTTCTTGGGATCTTAATACTTAGGAATTCTTCGCTTGCCTAATTCTTGGGCACGACCTACTTCCACAATGAACAAATGTGACACGACCTATGACTGCTGCACCTCTCCTGCCATACGGTTTATAAGCTGCTTCTCCGCTGATATGCCGTATTCTATTCAAGATTGATGGACTGAACACATCGACTCAAGATTGAGGGACTGATTACCTCATTCTCCTCCTGTTCTTCAAGTTTCTCCTACGTATGGACTGATGAAGCCACTGTGTGGCGAAACGTTTCCTCAATAAATTATTATTATAATCAAAAAGAAGCGCTAAGCCACAAGGGCTATACAGCTTCCTCAATAAAGATACCCAAGAGTTGCATATGTGTCTAATTTATGAAAAGACTGACAGTACGTCTTATGTTTCCCCATGCAACTTGTAAGAAACATTGAAATGATGAATAGATTTAGAATTTTAATATAACGAACAAGAGAAAACACTCACCTTGACGACTTTTAATACTGAAGATAATAGTTAAATTATACTAATGGTGCTGATTCTGACCTGGAACACTGGTATTATTAGCTTCAGAAATAACAACCAAAATATATATTGTATTTCATCGGCTGTTCGAGCGAGAGAGGTATCTTTAAGAGGACAAAGAGTTGTAACTCAATATCCTCACAGGTCTCAGAAACTGGTGGTCAACTCTCTCAAACAAAGATTAAATTTGAGGGCAATGTGCCAATTTCCGAAGGTGGGGTTAAAGCTAGTTGAACACATCTAGTTATATCAGTACAATCTTAAGCTGTAACTCAGCACCAACACTAAGATGGAAAAGACACACAAATTTAGTATAATGCGACTATTTATTGACCGACTTAATCAAGTCACAAACAGATCTACCTGGGTAAAGAGTACATAAGTATATATAGTGTGGAGAGTCAGGTGGAGAATGTTAGGGAGGTTGGATTTGAGATGGACCTGCACGGGACGGGCAAGTAGGTGTGTTGCTATGTAGGAAAACGACGAAGAGGTTTCCTGGCAGGGGTTCAGCTGCGTTGTAAAAGCCTTTGTTCTGGTTGAAACAGATATACAGTTAAGTGATGATTCCAATATCTATTTTTACGTCGTGTTGGTATTTTATACCAATTATATCCACCAACACTAACAAATGTTTGACAGTTACAACGAGATGATTCAATATTTTGAAATGAAAAATTTATATTAGAGGTATTTACATAACGCGAGGCAACTTTATTGTGGAAACGTTGGTTCACTAGTGGTGTCACCAGTCAAATGCTGAGACGTAAGACGCAGGTATATTAACTTGAATTTCCGCATGAAGTGAGATTTTATAAATACATAAGACAGGCGATCATTTACAGCATCTGGTCCAGGTTTTGTTTCTGATGCAACGCAGCAGAAACAAGAACATTTGTCTATCACATGTTGAAAACTTCACAAAATAATTAAGATTATGACGAACCAGTTAACTGTTTTAGTTACCTTGTAAAGAAATTTATAACCAGAGGTCATGGCTGCTGTTATTGTTATGTTTTAACAGTGTATTTGTGTGAATGTTGGGTAATTATTTCTTATGCTACCAAGGAGAGATGTGTAAGAGTTGAGCAATTACAACAGTAATGTGAATGGCACTTAAATAAATTACTTGACAATTCAGACTAGCATACCGACACTCGCAAAAATGTACCGAGAGAGATGGATTAAGACATGATGTATACTCAACGTATTTGTGTTGCTTCATTCTGAATATGTTTCTATATAGAGGTGTTCAGTGAACCATTTGTTGTGAAGGATGTGGTCATTCCTCCTCCCTCTCCCCCTCCCCAGCATGGGGAGGAGAGTTCCTCAGGTAATGGGGTTATGGGTACTGGAGGCGGGTTGTATTGCTCCTAAATTCCTCTGTAATGTGCCGCTCATCTATTTTATGGTCTCTTGATTTCATCCTTGTCCAAGGGGGCCAGGAGTGCATTATGAGAGGGATGTGTTGTAACAGGTAGGTGTTCGCCGCTCGCTGTCTTTCTCTTTCTTCTGGGCATAAATATACATACATTGTCTGGAACTGAAAATACACAGAGTATCATGTGGGATCAAAGAATACGTGTAACAAGATTCGTGCAGATACCTCAATTTATAAGAGCTCCAGAAAGTTAGAAATGATACCCACCCTTTTTAATGGCATTGGTATCAATAGAGCCTAATAATATGTACGTTCCTTTAAAATAGACCACTGCTCAAAGTCTGAAGACGATCAAAAGAGGCATTTTTAAGATACTGTAACATATGCCACTAAAGTTGTTTTATAAAACTGGTCATCTGGCACCTACACACCCAAATAACAATTCGAATCTTTATTTAAGCATAATAAACCAACGTTCAAAGTTAGAAGTTTTTTAGAAAAGGCATTGTGAACCATTTTCATTATTAAAGTTAAGTAACTGACACCTACATAGCCAAAAAGGAATACAAAACTTTTTTTTTATAATACACCAGAGTTAAAAGTTTGAAGCAAATCAGGAAAGGCATTCTCAAGTTATTGCACGGAAAAGCGGAAAACAATGTCGGCAGTCATTACAGGTATTTCCTTCCGGGGATTCCTAACAAGGATTCACGTTGTGATGTGACTCTCGCAAAGTTAAAATGTCGTATAACAAAATAAATAACGTTAATATGTTATGAAAATGTGTGGTACTAAAACAATGGTCACATTTTTGATTAGTCATCTTCAAGTAACGTAAATACAAGGCATTTAGGCCTACTCCTTCACTTAAGAGTACCATATACGATTTTTTAAAATTTTTAATGAAATACGAAAAGTATTGTCATGCCTTTCCACTGGTCTTCAGTTGTGTGTTCTTCATATTCACAGTTTATGTTCAACGCTGTATCCAACTCTATTACAACAACACCCCCACGTACCTCCATAAATTCTTAATATAAGAAGACTGATACAACTGCAGAAAAGCGTCTCTCAGAATGAAAATGAAGCGTTATGGTAAAATTCCAGGCTAAACACGTCAACCAAAAACTTCTTTTAAGTTGTTAGAACGCTTAGTTAACAAATGCTTAGTATGGTTTTAAGAGACCCCTAATTCTCTCTCCTGTCGTCAGTTTGGTTTTCCTAAGGGTCATTCTAATATCGATCCATTAAAGCCGAAGCAAAGACCAGCAACAATGCCACTGTTGACACGAGAGTGCCATCACGACTATCACTCACAAAGAGTCAACACTCGAGTATGTCACTGTGAAAGACAAGAATGCATCAGCCATTTAATTCACACAAGTCACAACATTTACTAAACTCACTGAGGAAAATATGTGTATCGCCAACCTTGTCACACAAATCACAATATACACGTTACAACACTCACAAGTCACAACACACAGGTCACAACACACACTGATCACAGCACTCACAAGTCACAACACACAGGTCACAATATTTTTTATGTCACTTTAGAAGGCAATTTAAAATATGAAATGTGTAAAAGGAAAGATATATTGCTTGAACTGAGTGCGTTGTTTGTGTTGTAAGGAAACGATTGAGCACTCTATCCTAGTGAGGTAAAGAACAGAGAGAGAGAGAAAGAGAGAGAGAGAGAGAGAGAGAGAGAGAGAGAGAGAGAGAGAGACAGACAGACAGAGACAGAGAGAGAGAGACAGAGAGAGAGAGACAGAGAGAGAGAGACAGAGACAGACAGACAGAGAGAGAGACAGAGAAGACAGTGTGTGTTGTGTGAAGGAAAACCTGGTGCCAGGAGAGCTTGACCTATTACCTCAGTAAGTGACAGGTGAACTGAAGCTATTTTGGGCTACCCCCGACTGTCGATCGAGAGACTGTCGTGAATTATGGACAGAGCCGGACCCAAACATGGTGAAAACTGGAGGGGAGTCATGGGCACCTGTTGCACTAACGTCAACAGAGGACAGGTCATGAGAGGCCAGCACACGATACCTACAGCACAGAGCCTTCGTATTACCATACATACCTTGTGGAAGAGTTCATGTATCTGTTGAGGAGAATCAAATAAGGGGAGCGAAATATAAAGACCAATTAATCTTCTGTGTTTATGTCTCCATGTGGGTTATTACTGAGCACTGAAAAGCGTTCATTACACTTTAGTTATCCATATATATATATATATATATATATATATATATATATATATATATATATATATATATATATATATATATATATATATATATATATATATATAGTGTGTGTGTGTGTGGGGGGGGGATTTGTTTCTTGACGTGGCTTAGATTTAGAGGGACGAGGGTTATATCTCATCACAGTACTGGTGGTGAGAAATTGTCTATAATAAACTTTAAGTTGTGGAACAACTGGGGTGCCAACACACATTACCTGGGATAAGGTTGCCTGTCTTGTTGTAGCTGCCAAGGTCAAGTCTGCTGCATGTAAGCAAGGTAATGTAGCAGCCCAGTGTGGCCACAAAGGAGGAAAAACAATTAGGAGAGAACTTTGGAGAAATGAGCAGAGACATCATCGACATCAGGATCGTCATTAATGGCGCTAAGCCTTCAACGAGTGACTCCTTGTAACTCGATTATAATGATGAGATAGAAACTTTAACATATCATTAGCCAGTGAGTGTTTGGATAGAGATCAATCCATCATCATCATAGATAGGGACTGATCCATCATCTTCATGATAGGGACTGATCCAGCATCATCATCGTGATAAAGACTGATCCAGCATCATGATGAGGGTTCTAGAACTTCACACAGAGCACTACAGGACTTCATACACTTCCAGACTGGTGGCGGCGCTGAAGTTTGAACTCTGAAGACAGGATATGATAACAACATACAAAATACTCTGCGGCCTGGACAAGGTATGCTGGGACAAACTCTTTACATCCAAGGAGATACTACCGTCCTGTCAAATGAGTATGAAATGAAAACCTGTTGATGTTTTTGCACTCGGGCAGAATTGCTGATCTTGTCTGTCTCATGAACACGTAAAATGACAGGTAAATCTTACAAATAAATTTTACGAACTTCTACTTACATTCGGTATAGATATTACGGTACGGGTGGGGTTAGAACCCCCATAGGGATTAACCCCACCCGTACCATGGTTTGTTTACAATCGTGTTATTACGATTTTGCGAGTCATTCAGTGCACATATACCTTTCCTTCTTAATGGTTCCTAATCCTGAAATATTTCCTTTCCACCCTGGAAGGCCTGGTGTAACACTGGGCCTGGGGGAAGATAATCCCCAGAACCGTTAAGGAATAACAGGCAAGGATTAAACTAATTCGGCAGATGAACATTGGACTCTTAACAGGCTTAAAACAACGACAGTAAGAATTTACAAGCAAGAGTAATAATGAATCGTAGCTTGCTAATGAACAACATAGCTGAGTCCAAGAGATAGAGCTCACGACTCGCAAACTGAGATATGAAGCTATACGGTGAAAGAAAGCTCACCAGGCAGGATAGACAGTCTTCTCACTGACTTCTTTTGCCTTTTCACTCCACATCATGCCACTTGTGGTCACTCTCAACATGTCTATAT
>NC_091309.1:18266480-18303980 GCF_038502225.1 Cherax quadricarinatus
TCTCCCGCTCCCTAACTCCCTCCCATTCTCCCTCTCCCTCCCTCTACAAAGAAAATAATGAAGTACACTGTATATACATAATGTAAGAAACTTTATTATGAACCAAAACATGGCAAATTAACCTGCCTCAAATTTACATAATATAAAATAGCTTTACTGGGTATATCACAGTTTGCTATTGCATCATTTAAGTGATAATGATACAATGGGAACAAAAGCTAACTGTGTTTCCCTGGTGTTACGCAATGTGCTACAGTAAAATTTATGTAAGAAATAACGCTCAATATGTCATTTTCCGGGTTTGTACTGAAACCGAACGCGTATTATTCCCGGCCAGTTCGAGTGGCCAGGAGACAGGAGCAGACGGGTGGTCACGGGGTGAAGTCATCATGTTTGGGCGGTAGTTTGGTAAGTTTTTTTTAGTGCATTCTATTTTGTGTATTTTCTGGTGCTCTCATGTTTATTTGTAAAGCCCTAGTATGCAGGGGCCTGTGTTTTGGAGAGTATTTAACGTTTCCACTGTAGACTATGTAGCCTGCAGAAAGGGGGGGGGTCATGGAGCCTCCCTGTTCATAAATGTTCATTTAATTTTAACTCATTAGTAGCAGTGTGCTAATGAACTAATGTGAAATGGAGTGCGGTGGGTTTTTTCTTTGGAGTAGATTGTAAATTGTATACAAGTTATTATTAATATTATATATTATTTTTGTATAGGTGAGTTTTTGTGTCCTTCCTTATACAACATTAATTATTTGCACTCATGCTTAATTTGCATGAGTACATGCTGGCCCAAGGTTTGCTGTGTTTTCAGAGTAATTTTATAACCCCTAAACAGCAGTTTAAGCAGCGTTTAGGAGCCAGGAACATTTTATTTAATTTACGACATCAAAGTCGTAACACCTGTCACATTCTATCACGTATGACGGGGCTTATACTAAGTGCTAAAATCTGTCAGAGTCGGGAGACCTCAGCAGGACATTGAGGATATCTTAAGTATGCCAGTAAGGGTTCATCAGCTAAGAGCTATCTTACTTTGGGTATCTTTGATGAGTTTCGCGAGTTTTTCTACTCCCGGAGGCGGGCCATAGACCAGGCTCGTCTGGTGTTTGCCTGGTCAACAAGGCTGTTGCTTCTGGTGGTCCGCTGACCCAGATCAACCACAGCCTGGTTGATCTGGCACTTGGTGAAGATACTTGTCCAGTTTCCTCTTGAAGATTTCTACACTTCTCCCAGCAGTGTTTCTGATAAACTTCAGGTAAGATGTTGAGTAGTCTGGAGTCCCGGACGTTGATAAAACAGCTTCAGAGGTTTCGCTCCGGCAGAGCTGGAGTTACTATCGCCTTGGAATAGATTCCTTGGAGAAATGAGAGGGAAATAGGGGTGAATTTTCATATGACCCTCCCTACCTTCCCCCTCTCCCACCACCAGCTCCCCCCTTTCGCCACTATCACCAACTCGCTCTGCCTCCATTCCCTACCTCTACCCATCGTCACCAAGTACAAAAAAAAAAAAACTGAGAAAAATAATTTGTCTCAATTAGAATAATTATTCCGGTCTACAAAGCACTGATGAAGAAGAAAATGGTGGTTATATATTTTCTAGTTATAATTGCTTAAAAAGTGAGCATCAGTTGCGTTTTTCTTCAAGTTCACTTTTGCGAACATTCCCTTGTGAAAGTGACGTTCAAAATTAGGATCAAAAGACGCTCTCTGGCTGTGATATTGGGTGGTTTGAAGCCTATCGACTACACGAGGCTTCATTAAGGCTGCATACGACCTGTTTACTATCACTCAATGATATTTTAATCCTTAAAGCAGAGATTAAAGTAACGTTCAGTGTGTATACACAAAGATTTACATCTCACTGTGCAATAACATCACAGTAAACATCTCACATCACAATAACATCACAGTAAACATCTCACATCACAATAACATCACAGTAAACATCTCACATCACAATAACATCACAGTAAACATCTCACATCACAATAACATCACAGTAAACATCTCACATCACAATAACATCACAGTAAACAGGTCACATCACAATAACATCACAGTAAACAGGTCACATCACAATAACATCACAGTAAACAGGTCACATCACAATAACATCACAGTAAACAGGTCACATCACAATAACATCACAGTAAACAGGTCACATCACAATAACATCACAGTAAACAGGTCACATCACAATAACATCACAGTAAACAGGTCACATCACAATAACATCACAGTAAACAGGTCACATCACAATAACATCACAGTAAACAGGTCACATCACAATAACATCACAGTAAACAGGTCACATCACAATATCCAGTACCTGGAGTTTACCTGGAGAGAGTTCCGGGGGTCAACGCCCCCGCGGCCCGGTCTGTGACCAGGCCTCCTGGTGGATCAGAGCCTGATCAACCAGGCTGTTGCTGCTGGCTGCACGCAAACCAACGTACGAGCCACAGCCCGGCTGGTCAGGAACCGACTTTAGGTGCTTGTCCAGTGCCAGCTTGAAGACTGCCAGGGGTCTGTTGGTAATCCCCCTTATGTATGCTGGGAGGCAGTTGAACAGTCTCGGGCCCCTGACACTTATTGTATGGTCTCTTAACGTGCTAGTGACACCCCTGCTTTTCATTGGGGGGATGTTGCATCGTCTGCCAAGTCTTTTGCTTTCGTAGTGAGTGATTTTCGTGTGCAAGTTCGGTACTAGTCCCTCTAGGATTTTCCAGGTGTATATAATCATGTATCTCTCCCGCCTGCGTTCCAGGGAATACAGGTTCAGGAACCTCAAGCGCTCCCAGTAATTGAGGTGTTTTATCTCCGTTATGCGCGCCGTGAAGGTTCTCTGTACATTTTCTAGGTCAGCAATTTCACCTGCCTTGAAAGGTGCTGTTAGTGTGCAGCAATATTCCAGCCTAGATAGAACAAGTGACCTGAAGAGTGTCATCATGGGCTTGGCCTCCCTAGTTTTGAAGGTTCTCATTATCCATCCTGTCATTTTTCTAGCAGATGCGATTGATACAATGTTATGGTCCTTGAAGGTGAGATCCTCCGACATGATCACTCCCAGGTCTTTGACGTTGGTGTTTCGCTCTATTTTGTGGCCAGAATTTGTTTTGTACTCTGATGAAGATTTAATTTCCTCGTGTTTACCATATCTGAGTAATTGAAATTTCTCATCGTTGAACTTCATATTGTTTTCTGCAGCCCACTGAAAGATTCGGTTGATGTCCGCCTGGAGCCTTGCAGTGTCTGCAATGGAAGACACTGTCATGCAGATTCGGGTGTCATCTGCAAAGGAAGACACGGTGCTGTGGCTGACATCCTTGTCTATGTCGGATATGAGGATGAGGAACAAGATGGGAGCGAGTACTGTGCCTTGTGGAACAGAGCTTTTCACCGTAGCTGCCTCGGACTTTACTCTGTTGACGACTACTCTCTGTGTTCTGTTAGTGAGGAAATTATAGATCCATCGACCGACTTTTCCTGTTATTCCTTTAGCACGCATTTTGTGCGCTATTACGCCATGGTCACACTTGTCGAAGGCTTTTGCAAAGTCTGTATATATTACATCTGCATTCTTTTTATCTTCTAGTGCATTTAGGACCTTGTCGTAGTGATCCAATAGTTGAGACAGACAGGAGCGACCTGTTCTAAACCCATGTTGCCCTGGGTTGTGTAACTGATGGGTTTCTAGATGGGTGGTGATCTTGCTTCTTAGGACCCTTTCAAAGATTTTTATGATATGGGATGTTAGTGCTATCGGTCTGTAGTTCTTTGCTGTTGCTTTACTGCCCCCTTTGTGGAGTGGGGCTATGTCTGTTGTTTTTAGTAACTGTGGGACGACCCCCGTGTCCATGCTCCCTCTCCATAGGATGGAAAAGGCTCGTGATAGGGGCTTCTTGCAGTTCTTGATGAACACGGAGTTCCATGAGTCTGGCCCTGGGGCAGAGTGCATGGGCATGTCATTTATCGCTTGTTCGAAGTCATTTGGCGTCAGGATAACATCGGATAGGCTTGTGTTAACCAAATTTTGTGGCTCTCTCATAAAAAATTCATTTTGATCTTCGACTCTCAGTCTGGTTAGCGGCTTGCTAAAAACTGAGTCATATTGGGACTTGAGTAGCTCACTCATTTCCTTGCTGTCATCTGTGTAGGACCCATCTTGTTTAAGTAGGGGCCCAATACTGGATGTTGTTCTCGACTTTGATTTGGCATAGGAGAAGAAATACTTTGGGTTTCTTTCGATTTCATTTATGGCTTTTAGTTCTTCCCGCGATTCCTGACTCCTATAAGATTCCTTTAGCTTGAGTTCGATGCTTGCTATTTCTCTGACCAGTGTCTCCCTACGCATTTCAGATATATTGACCTCTTTTAGCCGCTCTGTTATTCTTTTCCGTCGCCTGTAAAGGGAGCGCCTGTCTCTTTCTATTTTACATCTACTCCTCCTTTTTCTTAGAGGAATAAGCCTTGTGCATACATCGAGTGCCACCAAGTTAATCTGTTCTAGGCATACGTTGGGGTCTGTGTTGCTTAGTATATCTTCCCAGCTTATATCGGTTAGGACTTGGTTTACTTGGTCCCACTTTATGTTTTTGTTATTGAAGTTGAATTTGGTGAATGCTCCCTCGTGACTAGTCTCATTATGTCGGTCTGGGGCTCCACGCATACATGTCTGAACCTCAATTATGTTGTGATCTGAGTATATTGTTTTTGATATGGTGACATTTCTTATCAGATCATCATTGTTAGTGAAGATGAGGTCTAGTGTATTCTCCAGTCTAGTAGGCTCTATTATTTGCTGGTTTAAATTGAATTTTGTGCAGAGATTTAAAAGCTCGTGTGAGTGTGAGTTTTCATCAGAGCTGCCTCCTGGTGTTGTTACTGCAACAATATTATTTGCTATATTCCTCCATTTTAGGTGCCTTAAGTTGAAATCCCCCAGGAGCAAGATGTTGGGTGCAGGAGCTGGAAGATTTTCCAGACAGTGGTCAATTTTTAACAGCTGTTCCTGGAATTGCTGGGATGTTGCATCCGGAGGCTTGTAGACTACCACAATGACTAGGTTTTGGTTCTCGACCTTTACTGCTAAAACTTCCACTACATCATTTGAGGCATTTAGCAGTTCTGTGCAAACAAGTGACTCTGCAATGTACAGGCCAACCCCCCCCCCCTTTTGCCTGTTCACTCTGTCACATCTGTATAGGTTGTAACCTGGGATCCATATTTCGTTGTCCAAGTGATCCTTTATGTGGGTCTCAGTGAAAGCCGCGAACATTGCCTTTGCCTCTGCAAGCAGTCCACGGATGAAAGGTATTTTGTTGTTTGTTGCTGGCTTTAGACCCTGTATATTTGCAAAGAAGAATGTCATCGGACTGGTGGTATTGTTGGTACTGGGGGGGGGATTTTTTTTCCGGCATTAGTATCTGTATCTGTTGGTTTGGAGTGGAGGCCATCGACTGTGGTTCCACTCCAGGAATGACTGGATTTGGTGTACGATTTCTGCCATTTCCTGCCAGTTTTTTTTCCTTCCTGGCACTAAAAAACCTCTCCCTCTTGAGTGGCTGTGGCTACCCAGGTTTTCCCATGGCCTGGATGTTTTGTATCTTTTTGTACCCTTTAGATGGTGTGCCTGGCAATTTAAGTTATAGCACAGTCTTTCCTGTACTGAAGAGGTACACATTTCAGGGTGAAAAAGCTTACAGGAAGGGAGTTTGCATTTTCCTGTTGTCATATGGGCATGGCATTTTCTAGGGTGGTCATAGTTGCACGTCCCGTCTGTTTTTCCAGATTTCCCATGTCTGCAGATACCAAGTGCATAGTATGTGCACAGGCTTGGTTTCCGTTTGCCTTGGGTTTCTGTGACTGTATTCCCTGTTGGTGCATGTTTCCCTGTCTTATTCCTATCCTCCCTAGCACCAACAATTGAGCTCCCACCAGTTGTTTTTGGTAATATATCCTCACTATAGCTAGTGGAGTCCTCTTGTTTGCTATTTCCTGTGGTATTTCTAGTTTGCAATATTGGTTTTATCTTATCTTTGACTACACTTGTTTCCCCACTACGGTTCCTGTCCCCTATGAGGTCATTTATATGTATTCCTTCCTGCGTATAATTCCCGACTACCTGGACAAAATCTCCAGCTTCACCATTACTGTCTCCCAGGACAGCACCTCCAGCTTCACCATTACTGTCTCCCAGGACAGCACCTCCAGCTTCACCATTACTGTCTCCCAGGACAGCACCTCCAGCTTCACCATTACTGTCTCCCAGGACAGCACCTCCAGCTTCACCATTACTGTCTCCCAGGACAGCACCTCCAGCTTCACCATTACTGTCTCCCAGGACAGCACCTCCAGCTTCACCATTACTGTCTCCCAGGACAGCACCTCCAGCTTCACCATTACTGTCTCCCAGGACAGCACCTCCGGCTTCACCATTACTGTCTCCCAGGACAGCACTATCAGCCCCACATTTACTGACTACCAGGACATCACCTCCAGCCTTACAGTTTCTGGCTACATGGCCAGTATCAAGGGCAGTACCATTCAGCCCAGACTTTTTATGTTCCCATCTGTTGTAGAAAGCTTCCAGGTTGTCTATGAAAGCAGCTTTGATGTTATCCTCTTTTAATACCCTTGTGATTTTAGTCCACAGATTTTCCTCATTTGGGCATACCCAAAAACACTTCCCTGTTTTAATACTGCTTGTAGCTAGTTCTTGGATATCTGCACAAGGGGCGTGACACCAATTTCCACAAAAATGACAATTTATCCATGTGGAAGCCCGTTTGTTTGATTGACTGCAGACTATACAGAGCTTCATAATGATTTGAGTGGTTGATTTACTGTAATTCTACTAGCAACCTCTTGAATACTCTATTAATAACCTCCTTAAATGAAGCTCTAGCTATTTGTATTTCTATTTCTAACTAATTGGACAGCTTACCGTGTACGTTCCTGGTTTATATTTATTGTTTGTGTTTGATAAGGGCGCCTACAACCCCATCCGTTTACAGTCTGCTTTATTGTCCAACGAATCCGTTTGAAACCAGTCAAGGGTTCGGACCATCAAGGGTTCGGACCAGTCGATCTGATCTGATCAGTGGGTCACTTATTTAAAACATACTAGTCGGTGATTTGGGCTAACACATGAAGGATCTACTTGAAATTATCTACCCGAGTAATATGTGATTTGATTGATACAAAAGTATAACTTGCGTGTTGAAGAGCCGGTGATTTCTGGCAGCTCCTACAGTGACGAACGGTCGAGCCTCAACCCTTGTTTATCAATCGCTGTATCTAGCTTTTCTAGTTTTTTTTCCGTCTCCACCACAATAAATGCTATATTATCACTATAGTTGACTGGTGGAAATTTTGGAGGAAGGACGCTTTTTCTGTAGTAATAATTGCTTCTCGTTGTGTATATTGCGACCGCTGGTAACTACAGGTTATATGAAATTCACAGTATACGTCTGGTATTTCAAGAAAAAAGAAACTAATGAAAGTCACTCCACTCCACTAAGTACCATTATAATACTGGTTAGTTGCTACTACAACACTGTATTCTGCTATTCACTGGTATCACTAGATTATATGCGAGTACACTAGCAGGCCAGAAAGATTATTAAAACAGCTGACCACATATACTAGGGAGCCACTGTAGTATACACTATACACTATGTATACACAATGTTATCAGGGAGACTTTCTTTCCTCTGACAAAGAAAAGTTCTATTATTATTTTGCACACGGAACACAGGCCTATGATTCCCCTCTGGCAGTAAACTCTGCTAGGTAGTGCACACTAATTCTCCTCCTAAGTATTTATGTTGTTCACAAAACTCAATGTTACTGAGTGTATATGAAAGTGTTAAGGAAAGTTTGTAGTCTGTTGGAGGTGGTGGCAAAGATGCAAATATCATCTACATAACAGATAACATCATCCTCTTACGTAGGGTTGTTTAACGAGTCTGTGCGTCAGGACACTAGAGTGGGGCTTAGTACCCCATCCTAAGGTGTGCCCAATCCAAATGAGTCGCTGGTGGTACTCTTTGATACCTTCATAAATGAGTCCTTTGTAAAGCAAATATAACACTGTAGACAACCTGAGGCTGTTCTGTTACTCAGGTATCTCCTTGCCCTCTGCTAGGGTACAACAGAGGGCAAGGAGGGGAGAGGAGTTAGCACAGATGGTAATGGTGTCATCAATGGGACTATCAGTGAGAGCTTACATGTGGTTAGGGAATGTTAATGGTGCATGTGTGGTAATGGGAGTTTGATGGGAAGATGACGACCACTAAGTGTGGGCAGATGACGACCACTGCAGGCAGACGACCACCATTCAGTTTGGGCACAAGATAAAGTATATTTAACCAACAACTAACCCACAAACTGGAGATGAAACCAGGCGAAGTTTCGGTCCTTCATGGATCGAAACAACTATCCAAGGGAGAGCTGAGCACTCCTCCAGTATTATCCCAGGGAGAGCTGAGCTCTCCAGTATTACGCAAGGGAGAGCTGAGCACTCCTCCAGTATTATCCCAGGGAGGGCTGAGCAATCCTCCAGTACTATTCCAGGGAGGGCTGAGCAATCCTCCAGTACTATTCCAGGGAGGGCTGAGCAATCCTCCAGTACTATTCCAGGGAGGGCTGAGCAATCCTCCAGTACTATTCCAGGGAGGGCTGAGCAATCCTCCAGTACTATTCCAGGGAGGGCTGAGCAATCCTCCAGTACTATTCCAGGGAGGGCTGAGCAATCCTCCAGTACTATTCCAGGGAGGGCTGAGCACTCCTCCAGTACTATCCCAGGGAGGGCTGAGCAATCCTCCAGTACTATTCCAGGGAGAGCTGAGCAATCCTCCAGTATTATCCCAGGGAGGCCTGAGCAATCCTCCAGTACTATCCCAGGGAGAGCTGAGCACTCCTCCAGTACTATCCCAGGGAGAGCTGAGCACTCCTCCAGTACTATCCCAGGGAGAGCTGAGCACTCCTACAGTACTATCCCAGGGAGAGCTGATCACTCTTCCAGTACTATCCCAGGGAGAGCTGAACACTCCTCCAGTACTATCCCAGGGAGGGCTGAGCAATCCTCCAGTACTATCCCAGGGAGGGCTGAGCACTCCTCCAGTACTATCCCAGGGAGAGCTGAGCACTCTTCCAGTACTATTCCAGGAAGGGCTGAGCAATCCTCCAGTACTATCCCAGGGAGGGCTGAGCAATCCTCCAGTACTATCCCAGGGAGAGCGAGCACTCTTCCAGTACTATCCCAGGGAGGGCTGAATACTCTAGTACTATCCCAGGGAGAGCTGAACACTCTTCCAGTACTATCCCAGGGAGAGCTGAGCACTCTTCCAGTACTATCCCAGGGAGAGCTGAGCACTCTTCCAGTAATATCCCAGGGAGAGATGAGCACTCCTCCAGTACTATCCCAGGGAGGGCTGAGCACTCCTCCAGTACTATCCCAGGGAGGGCTGAGCACTCCTCCAGTACTATCCCAGGGAGGGCTGAGCACTCCTCCAGTACTATCCCAGAGAGAGCTGAGCACTCCTCCAGTACTATCCCAGAGAGAGCTGAGCACTCTTCCAGTACTATTCCAGGAAGGGCTGAGCAATCCTCCAGTACTATCCCAGGGAGGGCTGAGCACTCTTCCAGTACTATCCCAGGGAGAGCTGAGCACTCTTCCAGTACTATCCCAGGGAGGGCTGAACACTCCTCAAGTACTATACCAGGGAGGGCTGAGCACTCCTCCAGTACTATTCCAGGGAGAGCTGAGCACTCTTCCAGTACTATCCCAGGGAGGGCTGAAAACTCCTCCAGTACTATCCCAGGGAGGGCTGAGCACTCCTCCAGTACTATTCCAGGGAGAGCTGAGCACTCTTTCAGTACTATCCCAGGGAGGGCTGAACACTCTAGTACTATCCCAGGGAGGGCTGAACACTCTTCCAGTACTATCCCAGGGAGAGCTGAGCAATCCTCCAGTACTATCCCAGGGAGAGCTGGGCACTTCCAGTACTATCCCAGGGACAGCTGAGTACTCTTCCAGTACTATCCCAGGGAGATCTGAGCAATCCTCCAGTACTATTCCAGGGAGGGCTGAGCACTCCTCCAGTACTATGCCAGGGAGAGCTGAGCACTCCTCCAGTACTATCCCAGGGAGAGCTGAGCACTCCTCCAGTACTATCCCAGGGAGAGCTGAGCACTCCTCTAGTACTATCCCAGGGAGAGCTGAACACTCCTCCAGTACTATCCCAGGGAGGGCTGAGCAATCCTCCAGTACTATCCCAGGGAGGGCTGAGCACTCCCCCAGTACTATCCCAGGGAGGGCTGAGCACTCCTCCAGTACTATCCCAGGGAGAGCTGAGCACTCTTCCAGTGCTATTCCAGGAAGGGCTGAGCAATCCTCCAGTACAATCCCAGGGAGAGCTGAGCACTCTTCCAGTACTATCCCAGGGACAGCTGAACACTCTATTACTATCCCAGGGAGAGCTGAACACTCTTCCAGTACTATCCCAGGGAGAGCTGAGCACTCTTCCAGTACTATCCCAGGGAGAGCTGAGCACTCTTCCAGTAATATCCCAGGGAGAGATGAGCACTCCTCCAGTACTATCCCAGGGAGGGCTGAGCAATCCTCCAGTACTATCCCAGGGAAGGCTGAGCACTCCTCCAGTACTATCCCAGGGAGGGCTGAGCACTCCTCCAGTACTATCCCAGAGAGAGCTAAGCACTCTTCCAGTACTATTCCAGGAAGGGCTGAGCAATCCTCCAGTACTATCCCAGGGAGGGCTGAGCACTCCTCCAGAACCATCCCAGGGAGAGCTGAGCACTCTTCCAGTACTATCCCAGGGAGAGCTGAACACTCTTCCAGTACTATCCCAGGGAGGGCTGAACACTCCTCCAGTACTATCCCAGGGAGGGCTGAGCACTCCTCCAGTACTATCCCAGAGAGGGCTGAGCACTCCTCCAGTACTATCCCAGGGAGAGCTGAGCACTCTTCCAGTACTATCCCAGGGAGGGCTGAACACTCTAGTACTATCCCAGGGAGGGCTGAACACTCTTCCAGTACCATCCCAGGGAGACCTGAGCACTCTTCCAGTACTATCCCAGGGAGAGCTGAGCACTCTTCCAGTACTATCCCAGGGAGAACTGAGTACTCTTCCAGTACTATCCCAGGGAGGGCTGAGCACTCTTCCAGTATTATCCCAGGGAGAGCTGAGCACTCTTCCAGTAATATCCCAGGGAGAGCTGAGCACTCTTCCAGTAATATCCCAGGGAGAGATGAGCAATCCTCCAGTGCTATCCCAGGGAGAGCTGACCACTCCTCCAGTACTATCCCAGTGAGAGCTGAGCACTCCTCCAGTACTATCCCAGGGAGAGCTGAGCACTCTTCCAGTACTATCCCAGGGAGAGCTGAGCAATCCTCCAGTACTATCCCAGGGAGAGATGAGGACTCTTCCAGTACTATCCCAGGGAGAGCTGAGCAATCCTCCAGTACTATCCCAGGGAGAGCTGAGCACTCTTCCAGTACTATCCCAGGGAGAGCTGAGCAATCCTCCAGTACTATCCCAGGGAGAGCTGAGCACTCTTCCAGTACTATCCCAGGGAGAGCTGAGCAATCCTCCAGTACTATCCCAGGGAGAGCTGAGCACTCTTCCAGTACTATCCCAGGGAGAGCTGAGCAATCCTCCAGTACTATCCCAGGGAGAGCTGAGCACTCCTCCAGTACTATCCCAGGGAGAGCTGAGCACTCTTCCAGTACTATCCCAGGGAGAGCTGAGCAATCCTCCAGTACTATCCCATCGAGAGCTGAGCACTCTTCCAGTAATATCCCAGGGAGAGATGAGCACTCCTCCAGTACTATCCCAGGGAGGGCTGAGCAATCCTCCAGTACTATCCCAGGGAGGGCTGAGCACTCCTCCAGTACTATCCCAGAGAGGGCTGAGCACTCCTCCAGTACTATCCCAGGGAGAGCTGAGCACTCTTCCAGTACTTTCCCAGGGAGGGCTGAACACACTAGTACTATCCCAGGGAGGGCTGAACACTCTTCCAGTACTATCCCAGGGAGAGCTGAGCACTCTTCCAGTACTATCCCAGGGAGAGCTGGGCACTTCCAGTACTATCCCAGGGACAGCTGAGTACTCTTCCAGTACTATCCCAGGGAGGGCTGAACACTCTTCCAGTACTATCCCAGGGAGAGCTGAACACTCTTCCAGTACTATCCCAGGGAGAGTTGAGCACTCTTCCAGTACTATCCCAGAGAGAGCTGAGCACTCTTCCAGTAATATCCCAGGGAGAGATGAGCAATCCTCCAGTACTATCCCAGGGAGAGCTGACCACTCCTCCAGTACTATCCCAGGGAGAGCTGAGCACTCCTCCAGTACTATCCCAGGGAGAGCTGAGCACTCTTCCAGTACTATCCCAGGGAGAGCTGAGCACTCCTCCAGTACTATCCCAGGGAGAGCTGAGCACTCCTCCAGTACTATCCCAGGGAGAGCTGACCACTCCTCCAGTACTATCCCAGGGAGAGCTGAGCACTCCTCCAGTACTATCCCAGGGAGAGCTGAGCACTCTTCCAGAACTATCCCAGGGAGAGCTGAGCAATCCTCCAGTACTATCCCAGGGAGAGCTGAGCACTCCTCCAGTACTATCCCAGGGAGAGCTGAGCACTCCTCCAGCACTATCCCAGGGAGAGCTGAGCACTCTTTCAGTACTATCCCAGGGAGAGCTGAGCACTCCTCCAGTACTATCCCAGGGAGAGCTGAGCACTCCTCCAGTACTATCCCAGGGAGAGCTGACCACTCCTCCAGTACTATCCCAGGGAGAGCTGAGCACTCCTCCAGTACTATCCCAGGGAGAGCTGAGCACTCTTCCAGTACTATCCCAGGGAGAGCTGAGCAATCCTCCAGTACTATCCCAGGGAGAGCTGAGCACTCCTCCAGTACTATCCCAGGGAGAGCTGACCACCTCTCCAGTACTATCCCAGGGAGAGCTGACCACTCCTACAGTACTATCCCAGGGAGAGCTGAGCACTCTTCCAGTACTATCCCAGGGAGAGCTGAGCAATCCTCCAGTACTATCCCAGGAAGAGCTGAGCACTCCTCCAGTACTATCCCAGGGAGAGCTGACCACTCCTTCCATACTATCCCAGGGAGAGCTGACCACTCCTCCAGTACTATCCCAGGGAGAGCTGACCACTCCTCCAGTACTATCCCAGGGAGAGCTGAGCACTCCTCCAGTACTATCCCAGGGAGAGCTGACCACTCCTCCAGTACTATCCCAGGGAGAGCTGAGCACTCCTCCAGTACTATCCCAGGGAGAGCTGAGCACTCTTCCAGTACTATCCCAGGGAGAGCTGACCACTCCTCCAGTACTATCCCAGGGAGAGCTGAGCACTCCTCCAGTACTATCCCAGGGAGAGCTGAGCACTCTTCCAGTACTATCCCAGGGAGAGCTGAGCACTCCTCCAGTACTATCCCAGGGAGAGCTGAGCAATCCTCCAGTACTATCCCAGGGAGAGCTGAGCACTCTTCCAGTACTATCCCAGGGAGAGCTGAGCAATCCTCCAGTACTATCCCAGGGAGAGCTGAGCAATCCTCCAGTACTATCCCAGGGAGAGCTGAGCACTCTTCCAGTACTATCCCAGGGAGAGCTGAGCAATCCTCCAGTACTATCCCAGGGAGAGCTGAGCACTCCTCCAGTACTATCCCAGGGAGAGCTGACCACCTCTCCAGTACTATCCCAGGGAGAGCTGACCACTCCTACAGTACTATCCCAGGGAGAGCTGAGCACTCTTCCAGTACTATCCCAGGGAGAGCTGAGCAATCCTCCAGTACTATCCCAGGGAGAGCTGAGCAATCCTCCAGTACTATCCCAGGGAGAGCTGAGCAATCCTCCAGTACTATCCCAGGGAGAGCTGAGCACTCCTCCAGTACTATCCCAGGGAGAGCTGAGCACTCCTCCAGTACTATCCCAGGGAGAGCTGAGCACTCTTCCAGTACTATCCTAGGGAGAGCTGAGCAATCCTCCAGTACTATCCCAGGGAGAGCTGAGCAATCCTCCAGTACTATCCCAGGGAGAGCTGAGCAATCCTCCAGTACTATCCCAGGGAGAGCTGAGCACTCCTCCAGTACTATCCCAGGGAGAGCTGAGCACTCTTCCAGTACTATCCCAGGGAGAGCTGAGCAATCCTCCAGTACTATCCCAGGGAGAGCTGAGCACTCTTCCAGTACTATCCCAGGGAGAGCTGAGCAATCCTCCAGTACTATCCCAGGGAGAGCTGAGCAATCCTCCAGTACTATCCCAGGGAGAGCTGAGCACTCCTCCAGTACTATCCCAGGGAGAGCTGAGCACTCCTCCAGTACTATCCCAGGGAGAGCTGAGCACTCCTCCAGTACTATCCCAGGGAAGATACATATCAGAGGTCAATAAATCATCTACTTAATACACATATTGATAGTCTGCAATAATTCGTTAGAATATTTTTAATTATTGCACTCGGAAGGGAGAGCTAAACCCACAGGAGTCAGGCAGGGAATAGACAGTGAAAATCTTACAAATACCCCTCGTGTGCGAGACTGCAGGTACCGTGTCGCACACCAGCCAGGTCGACTGTACCAGTGATGACTGTAGCACTAGATGACTGTAGCAATGATGACTGTAGCACTAGATGTCTGTAGCAATGATGACTGTAGCACTAGATGACTGTAGCAATGATGACTGTAGCACTAGATGACTGTACCAGTGATGACTGTAGCACTAGATGACTGTAGCAATGATGACTGTAGCACTAGATGACTGTAGCAATGATGACTGTAGCACTAGATGACTGTAGCAATGATGACTGTAGCACTAGATGTCTGTAGCAATGATGACTGTAGCACTAGATGACTGTAGCAATGATGACTGTAGCACTAGATGACTGTACCAGTGATGACTGTAGCACTAGATGACTGTAGCAATGATGACTGTAGCACTAGATGACTGTAGCAATGATGACTGTAGCACTAGATGACTGTAGCAATGATGACTGTAGCACTAGATGACTGTAGCAATGATGACTGTAGCACTAGATGACTGTAGCAATGATGACTGTAGCACTAGATGACTGTAGCAATGATGACTGTAGCACTAGATGACTGTACCAATGATGACTGTAGCACTAGATGACTGTACCAGTGATGACTGTAGCACTAGATGACTGTACCAGTGATGACTGTAGCACTAGATGACTGTACCAGTGATGACTGTAGCACTAGATGACTGTAGCAATGATGACTGTAGCACTAGATGACTGTAGCAATGATGACTGTAGCACTAGATGACTGTAGCAATGATGACTGTAGCACTAGATGACTGTAGCAATGATGACTGTAGCACTAGATGACTGTAGCAATGATGACTGTAGCACTAGATGACTGTACCAGTGATGACTGTAGCACTAGATGACTGTACCAGTGATGACTGTAGCACTAGATGACTGTAGCAATGATGACTGTAGCACTAGATGACTGTACCAGTGATGACTGTAGCACTAGATGACTGTAGCAATGATGACTGTAGCACTAGATGACTGTAGCAATGATGACTGTAGCACTAGATGACTGTAGCAATGATGACTGTAGCACTAGATGACTGTACCAGTGATGACTGTAGCACTAGATGACTGTAGCAATGATGACTGTAGCACTAGATGACTGTAGCAATGATGACTGTAGCACTAGATGACTGTAGCAATGATGACTGTAGCACTAGATGACTGTAGCAATGATGATTGTAGCACTAGATGACTGTAGCAATGATGACTGTAGCACTAGATGACTGTAGCAATGATGACTGTAGCACTAGATGACTGTACCAGTGATGACTGTAGCACTAGATGACTGTAGCAATGATGACTGTAGCACTAGATGACTGTAGCAATGATGACTGTAGCACTAGATGACTGTAGCAATGATGACTGTAGCACTAGATGACTGTAACAGTGATGACTGTAGCACTAGATGACTGTAGCAATGATGACTGTAGCACTAGATGACTGTACCAGTGATGACTGTAGCACTAGATGACTGTAGCAATGATGACTGTAGCACTAGATGACTGTAGCAATGATGACTGTAGCACTAGATGACTGTAGCAATGATGACTGTAGCACTAGATGACTGTAGCAATGATGACTGTAGCACTAGATGACTGTACCAGTGATGACTGTAGCACTAGATGACTGTAGCAATGATGATTGTAGCACTAGATGACTGTACCAGTGATGACTGTAGCACTAGATGACTGTAGCAATGATGACTGTAGCACTAGATGACTGTAGCAATGATGACTGTAGCACTAGATGACTGTAGCAATGATGACTGTAGCACTAGATGACTGTAGCAATGATGACTGTAGCACTAGATGACTGTAGCAATGATGACTGTAGCACTAGATGACTGTAGCAATGATGACTGTAGCACTAGATGACTGTACCAGTGATGACTGTAGCACTAGATGACTGTAGCAATGATGACTGTAGCACTAGATGACTGTAGCAATGATGACTGTAGCACTAGATGACTGTAGCAATGATGACTGTAGCACTAGATGACTGTACCAGTGATGACTGTAGCACTAGATGACTGTAGCAATGATGACTGTAGCACTAGATGACTGTAGCAATGATGATTGTAGCACTAGATGACTGTAGCAATGATGACTGTAGCACTAGATGACTGTAGCAATGATGACTATAGCACTAGATGACTGTAGCAATGATGACTGTAGCACTAGATGACTGTAGCAATGATGACTGTAGCACTAGATGACTGTAGCAATGATGACTGTAGCACTAGAAGACTGTAGCAATGATGACTGTAGCACTAGATGACTGTACCAGTGATGACTGTAGCACTAGATGACTGTACCAGTGATGACTGTAGCACTAGATGACTGTAGCAATGATGACTGTAGCACTAGATGACTGTACCAGTGATGACTGTAGCACTAGATGACTGTACCAGTGATGACTGTAGCACTAGATGACTGTACCAGTGATGACTGTAGCACTAGATGACTGTACCAGTGATGACTGTAGCACTAGATGACTGTAGCAATGATGACTGTAGCACTAGATGACTGTAGCAATGATGACTGTAGCACTAGATGACTGTACCAGTGATGACTGTAGCACTAGATGACTGTAGCAATGATGACTGTAGCACTAGATGACTGTACCAGTGATGACTGTAGCACTAGATGACTGTACCAGTGATGACTGTAGCACTAGATGACTGTACCAGTGATGACTGTAGCACTAGATGACTGTACCAGTGATGACTGTAGCACTAGATGACTGTAGCAATGATGACTGTAGCACTAGATGACTGTAGCAATGATGACTGTAGCACTAGATGACTGTAGCAATGATGACTGTAGCACTAGATGACTGTAGCAATGATGACTGTAGCACTAGATGACTGTAGCAATGATGACTGTAGCACTAGATGACTGTAGCAATGATGACTGTAGCACTAGATGACTGTAGCAATGATGACTGTAGCACTAGATGACTGTAGCAATGATGACTGTAGCACTAGATGACTGTAGCAATGATGACTGTAGCACTATATGACTGTAGCAATGATGACTGTAGCACTAGATGACTGTAGCAATGATGACTGTAGCACTAGATGACTGTAGCAATGATGACTGTAGCACTAGATGACTGTAGCAATGATGACTGTAGCACTAGATGACTGTAGCAATGATGACTGTAGCACTAGATGACTGTAGCAATGATGACTGTAGCACTAGATGACTGTAGCAATGATGACTGTAGCACTATATGACTGTAGCAATGATGACTGTAGCACTAGATGACTGTAGCAATGATGACTGTAGCACTAGATGACTGTAGCAATGATGACTGTAGCACTAGATGACTGTAGCAATGATGACTGTAGCACTATATGACTGTAGCAATGATGACTGTAGCACTAGATGACTGTAGCAATGATGACTGTAGCACTATATGACTGTAGCAATGATGACTGTAGCACTAGATGATTCGTGTAGTAATGATGACTATAGGACTAGAGTCGTGTAGCAATGATGACTGTAGCACTAGAGTTGTGTAGCAATGATGACTGTAGCACTAGAGTTGTGTAGCAATGATGACTGTAGCACTAGAATCGTGTAGCAATGATGACTGTACCTGGAGTTACCTGGAGAGAGTTTCGGGGGTCAACGCCCCCGCGGCCCGGTCTGTGACCAGGCCTCCTGGTGGATCAGCGCCTGATCAACCAGGCTGTTGCTGCTGGCTGCACGCAAACCAACGTACGAGCCACAGCCCGGCTGATCAGGAACTGACTGTAGGACTAGAGTCGTGTAGCAATGATGACTGTAGCACTAGAGTCGTGTAGCAATGATGACTGTAGCACTAGAGTCGTGTAGCAATGATGACTGTAGCACTAGAGTTGTGTAGCAATGATGACTGTAGCACTAGAGTCGTGTAGCAATGATGACTGTAGCACTAGATGATTCGTGTAGTAATGATGACTGTAGCACTAGAGTTGTTTAGCAATGATGACTGTAGCACTAGAGTTGTGTAGCAATGATGACTGTAGCACTAGAGTCGTGTAGCAATGATGACTGTAGCACTAGAGTTGTGTAGCAATGATGACTGTAGCACTAGAGTCGTGTAGCAATGATGACTGTAGCACTAGAGTCGTATAGCCATGATGACTGTAGCACTCGAGTCGTATAGCCATGATGACTGTAGCATTAGAGTCGTGTAGCAATGATGACTGTAGCACTAGAGTCGTGTAGCAATGATGACTGTAGCACTAGAGTCGTGTAGCAATGATGACTGTATCACTAGAGTCGTGTAGGAATGATGACTGTAGCACTAGAGTCGTGTAGCAATGATGACTGTAGGACTAGAGTCGTGTAGCAATGATGACTGTAGCACTAGAGTCGTGTAGCAATGATGACTGTAGCACTAGAGTCGTGTAGCAATGATGACTGTAGCACTAGAGTCGTGTAGCAATGATGACTGTAGCACTAGAGTCGTGTAGCAATGATGACTGTAGCACTAGAGTCGTGTAGCAATGATGACTGTAGCAATAGAGTCGTGTAGCAATGATGACTGTAGCACTAGAGTCGTGTAGTAATGATGACTGTAGCACTAGAGTTGTGTAGCAATGATGACTGTAGCACTAGAGTTGCGTAGCAATGATGACTGTAGCACTAGAGTCGTGTAGCAATGATGACTGTAGCAATAGAGTCGTGTAGCAATGATGACTGTAGCACTAGAGTTGTGTAGCAATGATGACTGTAGCATTAGAGTCGTGTAGCAATGATGACTGTAGCACTAGAGTCGTGTAGCAATGATGACTGTAGCATTAGAGTCGTGTAGCAAAGATGACTAGCACTAGAGTCGTGTAGCAATGATGACTGTAGCACTAGAGTCGTGTAGCAATGATGACTGTAGCAATAGAGTCGTGTAGCAATGATGACTGTAGCACTAGAGTCGTGTAGCAATGATGACTGTAGCACTAGAGTCGTGTAGCAATGATGACTGTAGCACTAGAGTCGTGTAGCAATGATGACTAGCACTAGAGTCGTGTAGCAATGATGACTGTAGCACTAGAGTCGTGTAGCAATGATGACTGTAGCACTAGAGTCGTGTAGCAATGATGACTGTAGCACTAGAGTCGTGTAGCAATGATGACTGTAGCACTAGAGTCGTGTGTAGCAATGATGACTGTAGCACTAGAGTCGTGTAGCAATGATGACTGTAGCACTAGAGTCGTGTAGCAATGATGACTAGCACTAGAGTCGTGTAGCAATGATGACTGTAGCACTAGAGTCGTGTAGCAATGATGACTGTAGCACTAGAGTCGTGTAGCAATGATGACTGTAGCACTAGAGTCGTGTAGCAATGATGACTGTAGCACTAGAGTCGTGTAGCAATGATGACTGTAGCACTAGAGTCGTGTAGCAATGATGACTGTAGCACTAGAGTCGTGTAGCAATGATGACTGTAGCACTAGAGTTGTGTAGCAATGATGACTGTAGCACTAGAGTCGTGTAGCAATGATGACTGTAGCACTAGAGTCGTGTAGCAATGATGACTGTAGCACTAGAGTCGTGTAGCAATGATGACTGTAGCACTAGAGTCGTGTAGCAATGATGACTGTAGCACTAGAGTCGTGTAGCAATGATGACTGTAGCACTAGAGTCGTGTAGCAATGATGACTGTAGCACTAGAGTCGTGTAGCAATGATGACTGTAGCACTAGAGTCGTGTAGCAATGATGACTGTAGCACTAGAGTCGTGTAGCAATGATGACTGTAGCACTAGAGTCGTGTAGCAATGATGACTGTAGCACTAGAGTCGTGTAGCAATGATGACTGTAGCACTAGAGTCGTGTAGCAATGATGACTGTAGCACTAGAGTTGTGTAGCAATGATGACTGTAGCACTAGAGTCGTGTAGCAATGATGACTGTAGCACTAGAGTCGTGTAGCAATGATGACTGTAGCACTAGAGTCGTGTAGCAATGATGACTGTAGCACTAGAGTCGTGTAGCAATGATGACTGTAGCACTAGAGTCGTGTAGCAATGATGACTGTAGCACTAGAGTCGTGTAGCAATGATGACTGTAGCACTAGAGTCGTGTAGCAATGATGACTGTAGCACTAGAGTCGTGTAGCAATGATGACTGTAGCACTAGAGTCGTGTAGCAATGATGACTGTAGCACTAGAGTCGTGTAGCAATGATGACTGTAGCACTAGAGTCGTGTAGCAATGATGACTGTAGCACTAGAGTTGTGTAGCAATGATGACTGTATCACTAGAGTTGTGTAGCAATGATGACTGTAGCACTAGAGTTGTGTAGCAATGATGATTGTATAACTACAGTCGTGTAGCAATAATGACTGTATAACTACAGTCGTGTACCAATAATGACTGTATAACTACAGTCGTGTAGCAATAATGACTGTATAACTACAGTCGTGTACCAATAATGACTGTATAACTACAGTCGTGTACCAATAATGACTGTATAACTACAGTCGTGTACCAATAATGACTGTATAACTACAGTCGTGTACCAATAATGACTGTATAACTACAGTCGTGTACTGTATAACAATGTACCAATAATGACTGTATAACTACAGTCGTGTAGCAATAATGACTGTATAACTACAGTCGTGTAGCAATAATGACTGTATAACTACAGTCGTGTAGCAATAATGACTGTATAACTACAGTCGTGTAGCAATGATGACTATAACTACAGTAGTGTAGCAATGATGACTGTGTAACTACAGTCGTGTAGCAATGACTGTATAACTACAGTCGTGTAGCAATGATGACTGTATAACTACAGTCGTGTAGCAATGACTGTATAACTACAGTCGTGTAGCAATGACTGTATAACTACAGTCGTGTAGCAATGATGACTGTATAACTACAGTAGTGTAGCAATGACTGTATAACTACAGTCGTGTAGCAATGATGACTGTATAACTACAGTCGTGTAGCAATGACTGTATAACTACAGTCGTGTAGCAATGACTGTATAACTACAGTCGTGTAGCAATGATGACTGTATAACTACAGTCGTGTAGCAATGACTGTATAACTACAGTCGTGTAGCAATGATGACTGTATAACTACAGTCGTGTACCAATAATGACTGTATAACTACAGTCGTGTACCAATAATGACTGTATAACTACAGTCGTGTACCAATAATGACTGTATAACTACAGTCGTGTACCAATAATGACTGTATAACTACAGTCGTGTACCAATAATGACTGTATAACTACAGTCGTGTACCAATAATGACTGTATAACTACAGTCGTGTACCAATAATGACTGTATAACTACAGTCGTGTACCAATAATGACTGTATAACTACAGTCGTGAACCAATAATGACTGTATAACTACAGTCGTGTACCAATAATGACTGTATAACTACAGTCGTGTACCAATAATGACTGTATAACTACAGTCGTGTAGCAATGATGACTATAACTACAGTCGTGTAGCAATGATGACTGTATAACTACAGTCGTGTAGCAATGATGACTATAACTACAGTCGTGTAGCAATGATGACTAACTACAGTCCTGTAGCAATAATGACTGTATAACTACAGTCGTGTACCAATAATGACTGTATAACTACAGTCGTGTAGCAATGATGACTGTATAACTACAGTCGTGTACCAATAATGACTGTATAACTACAGTCGTGTAGCAATGACTGTATAACTACAGTCGTGTAGCAATGACTGTATAACTACAGTAGTGTAGCAATGATGACTGTGTAACTACAGTCGTGTAGCAATGACTGTATAACTACAGTCGTGTAGCAATGATGACTGTATAACTACAGTCGTGTAGCAATGACTGTATAACTACAGTCGTGTAGCAATGATGACTGTATAACTACAGTCGTGTAGCAATGACTGTATAACTACAGTCGTGTAGCAATGACTGTATAACTACAGTCGTGTAGCAATGATGACTGTATAACTACAGTCGTGTAGCAATGATGACTGTATAACTACAGTCGTGTAGCAATAATGACTCTATAACTACAGTCGTGTAGCAATAATGACTGTATAACTACAGTTGTGTAGCAATGATGACTGTATAACTACAGTCGTGTAGCAATGATGGCTGTATAACTACAGTCGTGTAGCAATGATGACTGTATAACTACAGTCGTGTAGCAATAATGACTCTATAACTACAGTCATGTAGCAATAATGACTGTATAACTACAGTCGTGTAGCAATAATGACTGTAGCACTAGAGTCGTGTAGCAATGATGACTGTATAACTACAGTCGTGTAGCAATAATGACTGTATAACTACAGTCGTGTAGCAATAATGACTGTAGCACTAGAGTCGTGTAGCAATGACTGTATAACTACAGTCGTGTAGCAATGATGACTGTATAACTACAGTCGTGTAGCAATAATGACTGTATAACTACAGTCGTGTAGCAATGATGACTGTATAACTACAGTCGTGTAGCAATAATGACTGTATAACTACAGTCGTGTAGTAATAATGACTGTATAACTACAGTCGTGTAGCAATGATGACTGTATAACTACAGTCGTGTAGCAATAATGACTGTATAACTACAGTCGTGTACCAATAATGACTGTATAACTACAGTCGTGTACCAATAATGACTGTATAACTACAGTCGTGTACCAATAATGACTGTATAACTACAGTCGTGTAGCAATGATGACTATAACTACAGTCGTGTAGCAATGATGACTGTATAACTACAGTCGTGTAGCAATGATGACTATAACTACAGTCGTGTAGCAATGATGACTAACTACAGTCCTGTAGCAATAATGACTGTATAACTACAGTCGTGTAGCAATGATGACTATAACTACAGTCGTGTAGCAATAATGACTGTATAACTACAGTCGTGTAGCAATGACTGTATAACTACAGTCGTGTAGCAATGATGACTGTGTAACTACAGTCGTGTAGCAATAATGACTGTATAACTACAGTCGTGTAGCAATGATGACTATAACTACAGTCGTGTAGCAATAATGACTGTATAACTACAGTCGTGTAGCAATGACTGTATAACTACAGTCGTGTAGCAATGATGACTGTGTAACTACAGTCGTGTAGCAATGATGACTGTAGCACTAGAGTCGTGTAGCAATGATGACTGTAGCACTAGAGTTGTGTAGCAATGATGACTGTAGCACTAGAGTTGTGTAGCAATGATGACTGTAGCACTAGAGTCGTGTAGCAATGATGACTGTAGCACTAGAGTTGTGTAGCAATGATGACTGTAGCACTAGAGTTGTATAGCAATGATGACTGTAGCACTAGATGATTCGTGTAGTAATGATGACTGAAGCACTAGAGTAGTGTAGCAATGATGACTGTAGCACTAGAGTTGTGTAGCAATGATGACTGTATCACTAGAGTTGTGTAGCAATGATGACTGTAGCACTAGAGTTGTGTAGCAATGATGACTGTAGCACTAGAGTTGTGTAGCAATGATGACTGTAGCACTAGAGTCGTGTAGCAATGATGACTGTATCACTAGAGTTGTGTAGCAATGATGACTGTAGCACTAGAGTCGTGTAGCAATGATGACTGTAGCACTAGAGTTGTGTAGCAATGATGACTGTAGCACTAGAGTCGTGTAGCAATGATGACTGTATCACTAGAGTTGTGTAGCAATGATGACTGTAGCACTAGAGTCGTGTAGCAATGATGACTGTAGCACTAGAGTTGTGTAGCAATGATGACTGTAGCACTAGAGTCGTGTAGCAATGATGACTGTAGCACTAGAGTTGTGTAGCAATGATGACTGTAGCACTAGAGTTGTGTAGCAATGATGACTGTAGCACTAGAGTCGTGTAGCAATGATGACTGTAGCACTAGAGTCGTGTAGCAATGATGACTGTAGCACTAGAGTCGTGTAGCAATAATGACTGTATCACTAGAGTCGTGTAGCAATGATGACTGTAGCACTAGACGAGTCGTAATGTAGCAACGAGCACTCGCCGTCAGCCGTCCATCACTGACAACCTCCTTCCCTGACAACTGACAACAAGCACTAGCCGTCAACTATCCATCACTCACCACCTCCTCCCCTGACAAATGACAACCAGCTAACCTCACCACCAGTCCTCTTGACAGGTTATAGATTAATGAATGTCTGGCTTGAACATTATTTTCTTTTTCTTTACCTCCGCTTCGTGCACGTGTCCAAGATAACTACATTTCTCTCTCTCTCTCTCTCTCTCTCTCTCTCTCTCTCTCTCTCTGTATCTGAAGTCTGTTCATGTAAGACGTGATATATATATACTATATATGTTGTGCCGAATAGATAAAACTGGTTAATTTAGCAAGAACTCATTTAAAATTCTCTTATATGTTTAAAGATATATTTTTCATTATGTTAATGTAAAAATTAATAATTTTACACCAAAGGAACTTTTGAAAACTTACCTAACCTTATTATAACAAGCGCAATTTAATTTAGCCTAATCCAACTAAATATATTTTAGATAAGTTTACAATAAATTTAATAATAAACACAATGAGACATATTTTTCTCGTTAAGGTCAGAATGATTTTTGCGAAAGTATTGCATACACAAATTTTCGCTTGCCTTATTCGGCACGATTGCGTTGCTATTAAGCCAAAATCGCAAGTTTTACCTATTCGGCATGATATATATATATATATATATATATATATATATATATATATATATATATATATATATATATATATATATATATATATATATAATTATATTATATATTATATTATATATGTACTTTATTAATAGAATACATTGATAGACAAAACAAACATGAGTACATTGGTACAATATATCAAAGGTTATGAATCTCCTCCAGCTCAGCCATTGTGGACACTCAGGTATAGTTCCTTGCTAAGAGCTTGCCATTCTTCCAAGGATAGATGGTGATTCCATCAGGGCGGTTTGCTGGGTTGTGGGTATTGTTGGCTGCTAGTGATCGGGGCTCCCTCTCGGTTGGGCATCTAGCTGTAGCAAGGGTTCTCTTTATGATGTCAATGACCTCATTGTGTCTTGCATGCCAGCCCTTGGGTTTGGACAAGTTAAGACCATGTAGACCATATTGGTCGGCTTGAGCCTCGCCGCAAATACACGTATATTCTGTGTGAATTGGGGCAGCAAGGCGCAGAGCCACTGCAATAAGGAGGGTCTTAGGGTCGAGGGGCGTTCCCATTGCTGATATGAGAACTGTTTGGAGAAAGTCCCCGGAGTGAGGTACGCTCACAGCTTGGAGACGGGCAATCTCCCTGTCTGATGATGCAGCCCTGAGCATGTTGGCAACCACCTTTTCGGCGATGGGGCCATCCCAGCTTGACTGTAAACCAGTGCTGCACTAGGGTTTGGTGCTGGAGCAGTAGAGTCTCCCATTCAGTGATGGCAATGGCATAGTTAGGGTCCTGTATTCCTGCTGAGTCATTGAGGTTATCAGAAAGAATTTGTCTTAACTCGTTTGATGATATGGAAGAGGATAGGAAAGCTGGTAGGGGAATCTGGGAGGATCTTCGTACTCCTAGCCCCCCAAGCCTGACCGGAAGTGAGGTTTGCAACCACTGTCCATCTTCAAGGGAAAGATTCTATACACTTTCTAGCATGGTCTTAAGGAGAGAGTCATATTATTGTACCCACGAACTCACTAGCCAAGGAGTCGAACCCATGCTGCTTTGGCCCACCTCATGGTGAGCGAAAACTCATGACACTTCAGTCCACGGGATCACACAATCCTTAAGAATGGTGCATCCAGCCAAGCTAGATGTTGTACCCGCCATCCAAAGGCATACGGTGGTTGTTACCGATCAGTACCACTTGTTCGTGGGTACAATAATATAATATACTGCTTGTTGGGCTAGTACCCTAAACAGGGAGTAGAACGAAATTAGGTTAGAGGCATCCACACCACCGCATGTCCTTGGATGGCGAGTACAACATTTAGCTTGGCTGGATGCGCCGTTCTTAAGGATTGTGTGGTCACGTGGACTTAAGCGTTTTATATATATATATATATATATATATATATATATATATATATATATATATATATATATATATATATATATATATATATATATATATATATATATATATATATATATATATATATATATATATATATATATATATATATATATATATATATATATATATATATATATATATATATATATATATATATATATATATATATATATATATATATATATATATATATATATGAACATTAAAATGGTATAAAATACCGACAGGTTGTTATCTAACAACCTGTCGGTATTTTATACCATATATATATATATATATATATATATATATATATATATATATATATATATATATATATATATATATATATATATATAATATATAATATATATAATATATATAATATATATAATATATATATATCTTGTAAATGGCTGAAATAGCAGATTTAATGTCACCCAACACTCGTCACTTAAAAAAAAAAAAACTTGAAAACAAGACACAAAGTGTTTGGGGCAATTTATTTCTTTTTGTTTTTCTTGTACACACGAATCTTATCTTCCTCTTCTACCCACTATTCTTTCTTTTTGTTCTTATATACCCATAGTCTTATCTTCATGGACGTACTTCACTGGTTTTTACCACAAGTACTGCTCTACTCCACAAGATGTCCCCCATTGCTCGGAACTCCTGTACTAGATCATACAGCAATTCTTCTCTTATCTAGACTTAAATACATTGATCACCACATGTTCAACTTGAAGTGTTCTTCCACACACACACACACACACACACAAAATTAAAACATTCATTCCTCCTTACACAAAACATGAAAACATCCTTCTCTCGCCACACACAACTCTAAAACATTCCCTCTCAGCAGAACAATGAAACATTTTTGCTTCCCACTCACACAACACATACATCCTTTGCTAATTAAACACACACACACAACTAAAACAACGTTCAATCCGCACAAGCACAATACTAAAACACCTTACACCCCCTCACAATAATAATAAACACTCTTTCCTCCACACACTCACACAATAAATAAAACACGCCTCCTACGCCCATACAATAATAAAACACCCCTCCTAATCCGACATAATAACAAAACACGCCTCCTACCCCCACACGCAACAATAAAATACCCCTCTCCAACAATACACACAATAAAACACCCCTCCCACTACTACAAACAAGAAAACACTTTTCCCACACCCCCACAAACAATAAAACACCCCCTCCCACCCCACAAACAATAAAGCACCCCTCCTATCCCACAAACAATAAAACACCCTTCCCACACTCCCCACACACAACAACACAGGGACTCACAAACGATGAGGAAGAGTGTGTCACCTGGACAAAAAGTAAATTCTGAAAACGTTCACAACGGCAGAGACGAGAGGGAGAGATTGTGGTTTTCACGCTGACATTTTTTGGCCTGACGTGGGTCACACTCGGAACAAGAAAGACATTTTTTCCCCGGAATCTATGCTGAACCCGCCGACCCTGAATGTGTGTGTGTGAGAGAGAGAGAGAGAGAGAGAGAGTTTAATACACACACAGTGAAACATTAAATGATATATACACGAGCTCTGTGTTTCTCCATAATGACTACATCTTTGTTACCCACGTTTCACACTTACACACAGGATGGTAGTAACTCTCTGCATGGTTGCTGTCTGCCAACCTGCTAACTAGCTTTCAATCAACAGACTACGGGCAGAGACGTGTGGATGCTGAACCTACTACATACTGGTCAGGTAAGGTTTTTCAAGAAACAGGACAAGTGTTTCTTGACGCTGATCTTAGTCATATGATGACCCGCAGCTGGAGCTTTTGGTCATCTGACCGAGGCCTTCAGCTGGCTTACCGGTCCACCCCTTTAGCTTCTCTCTCCTATGTACGGGTTATTTGTGTATTGTTCTAGTCACGGTATTGTGTTTTTTTGTTCAATACTACATACAATTTTATATTTTCATTCTTTAGTGTTGGGATGTATATCTTTCGATAATTAAGCAATATGTACATCACGACCTGATCACGGATATGATTTATCGTCTTGGCAGATAACCAATAGAAAAGATTTATACTTCGTTTTCTTCCTCCTCCTTACACTCACATGTTGGTAACATATCTACAAAGGGAAGATTACTTGCTTACTTTTATGAATAGAACACATATTTAAGAATAACTTATCGATACATCAAGGTGTGTGTATACTAGAGGCAACACAGTGTTGTTCTTGTTCCTCCGAACACATGTGTTCACTGTCTGTGTGTATACTGGAGGCAAAACAGTATTGTTGTCATTCCTCCACACATTTTCTATGTCTACTGTCTGTGTGTATACCGGAGGCAGCAACAACATGTTATCATGTCTCCCCACACAACATCTTTGTCTACCAACTGTGTGTATACTGGAGGCAACGCTGTTGTTATTGTCATTCTTTCGCACACAGCATCCATGCCCACTCTCTGTTTTTAACAATTTGTTTCTCCCAATGTAATATTTGCCGCAGAGTATATAACCTTATTATTACCAGAATGCATCAAAGAATTTTCAGAAAACTTCCTATAAAGAAAATTCACCGTGTACAAACAAAGATGGATTCAAAATACATGTATATAAAAGATTTTATTGGGACCCTCTCTCTCATATATACACAGACACATATACTGTACATTCTTGACATGCTACGTAGTATGACGTGGGAGCCAGGTCCTGGACCGGGCGCGGGGGCGGTGACCTCCGGTAGCAACTCCAGGTAAACTACAGATCCATAACTATAACAAATCTACGGATCGCAGTCGTCATGTTTTACTTATCTACAGCGACACTGCAGCAAGAAAAACTTGCAAAGTCAAATGTCTCTGTTTAATGTTCCAATTGTCAAAGGTTCTACAGTGTGAAAATGTTGTCAGAGACTCAGCTTTACTAACATTCTAGGATACAAATATTGTGTAGCAGATATTATAAAGACGTTTTTCCAGAGTAGGCCACTCAGAGAAGGCCTATGGCCACACAGAGTAGGCTACGTAGATGTCACACAAAATATGTTTTAAGTAGAGTAGGCTACACAATGTTTTCTATACAAGTCACACAATATGTTATCCGTAGAGATCACAAAGAGAACATTTTCAGTATAGATCACGCAGAAAGTTTTTTTTTAAGATGTAGGTAACACATTTTTTTTACGTTTTCTAATGAGTAGATTACACAGAAATGACCGTTTCTATATATTAGCTCAAACCAAAAGTAAACTAGATCACTCATCAATGCTTGGCCAGCAGCTAGAAGAATACTTTACATTAGCATTTGTCCTAAAGATCTCAGCAATTGTGTGAGGACACAATGAGAGTCTACTCGACAGAAACACCTCTGGAGGGAAGAAATGAGACGGTATTACCCTCTATGCAAGGATCAGTGATGCACATTACTCGCGACAATACATGGGCCTGCAAGTACTTGGCCGCAATACATGAAGACACAAAGATATATGGAAAAACGGGGGGAAGCATAAAGGTACACAGAGCTATATACAGATGCATGGGTATACATAGGTACAGGGAATTAGATCTACAAGATTATGTACAGTATGTGTGAATTCGTCTATTTGTACTCGCCGATTTGTGTTTGCGAAGGGTCGAGTCCTGGCTTCTAACCACACCTCTAAGTTTCATGAAGCGCATTATGGTGTCTAGACTCTTGAGCTGTCTTATAATCATCTCTTAATGCTATGTATGGAGTCCGCCTCCACCACTCTCACATCCAGTTTATTCCATTCCCTACCCCCATGAAACTGGAAAAGTATTTTCCAACATCTCAATGACTATATTTTTTGCTTCCATCTATGTCCCCTCCTTCCTGGTCTCGCATTTTCCACCCTTATCCGCCTGACGAATTCGTATGAATACTGTATTTTGTACGTCGTAATCATGTCCTATGTGTGATCTCTTCCAGCGTGGTCATGTTCAGTACCTTCAGTCTTTCCTCATTAAGTACGTCTCTCAGTTCCGGGACAAGTCTCGTTGCAAACCTTTGCATCTTTTCATGCTTTTGAAGATGCTCAATCAGGTTTGAGCTCCGAGCTGATGCTGCATGATAGACCTGACCTACGTTATTTTCAGAATCCTAAAAGATTCTTTGTTGAGATTCCTGAAGGCTAACTGAGATTTGAGAGCTCCACAGAGGCTGCTCAAGTCATACGGTTTATGTGATCTTCCGGGGATATGTTCGGTGTGATGCTTACTCCTAGACAATTTGAACTCGTCGATATCCATAATGTTTCCCTACCCAGCCTACAACCCGTCTCTGGTCTTCCCTCTTTACCAAATTTCATGATCTTGCATATGTTTCGACTGAACTTCACTAGCTGCGTGGTTGACCCCAGTTTAAAAATGACAAATCTCGCTGGGGGTCTACACGGTCTTTTCCATTAGTATTTTTTCTCAGCAATTTTACATCTTCATAGACATACAGTGGATTCAATTCCATCTGGCAGATCCTTTACATATATCAAAGTATGTAGTGTGCCAAGTACTAATCCTTGGGGTACTTCCTTTAACCTGACAGTTCCTCCCGTACTGCCACTCGTTGTCTTCTATCTTCAGGTACTGTCTGATGATCCACTGCTTGTTGTTAGAGCTTGTGGATCCATCTTTAATGGAGCACTGTGTGCTCGGCAATAATGACAGCACCAGCACAATCAATGACTTATACTATACTTGCCTAATATAATGATCCTACACACCATACTCACTACATATAACGACTCTACCTATCACAATGAATGCAATGACCCTACTTGCCACAATCAGTGAATACAACGACCTTACCTGCCACAATCAGTGAATGCAACAACCTTAACTGACACGATCAGTGAATACAACGACCCTACCTGCCAGAATCAGTGAATACAACGACTCGACCTGGAACAATCAGTGAATGTAACGACCCTACCTGTCACAATCAGTGAATACAACGACTCGACCTGGCACAATCAGTGAATACAACGACCCTATCTGCCACAATCAGTGAATGCAACGACCCTGTCACAATTAGTGAATACAACGACCCTACCTGATACAATCAGTGAATGTAACGACCCTACCTGCCACAATCAGTGAATACAACGACCCTACCTGCCATATTCAGTTAATAGAACGACCCAACTTGCCACAATCAGCCAATATAACGACCTTACCTTCCACAATCAGTGAATGCAACGACCTTACCTGCCACAATCAGTGAATACCTTAACTGCCACATTCAGTGAGTGCAACGACCCTACCTGCCACAATCAGTAAATGCAACGACAATGCCTGCCACAAACAAGTGAATATAACGACCTTAACTGCCACAATCAGTGAATGCATTGACTCTACCTGCCACAATCAGTGAATGCAACGACTCGACCTGCCACAATCAGTGAATACAACGACTCGACCTGCCACATTCAGTGATTACAACGATCCTACCTACCACAATCAGTGAATACAACGACCCTACCTGCCACATTCAGTTAATACAACGACCCCACCTGCCACAATCAGTGAATGCAACGACTCGACCTGCCACAGTGAATGTAACGACCCTACCTGCTACAATCAGTGAATGTAACGGCCCTACCTGCTACAATCAGTGAATACAACGACCACCTTACCTGCCACAATCAATGAATGCAACGACCCTACCTGCCACAATCAGTGAATACAACGACTCGACCTGCAACAATCAGTGAACGCAACGACACTACCTGCCACAATCAGTGAATGCAACGACAATACCTGCCACATTCAGTTAATACAACGACCCCACCTGCCACAATCAGTGAATGCAACGACTCGACCTGCCACAGTGAATGTAACGACCCTACCTGCTACAATCAGTGAATGTAACGACCCTACCTGCTACAATCAGTGAATACAACGACCACCTTACCTGCCACAATCAGTGAATGCAACGACCCTACCTGCCACAATCAATGAATACAACGACTCGACCAGCCACAATCAGTGAACGCAACGACACTACCTGCCACAATCAGTGAATGCAACGACAATACCTGCCACAAACAGTGAATATAACGACCTTAACTGCCACAATCAGTGAATGCAACGACCCTACCTGCCACAATCAGTGAATGCAACGACTCGACCTGCCACAATCAGTGAATACAACGACTCGGCCTGCCACATTCAGTGATTACAACGATCCTACCTACCATAATCAGTGAATACAACGACCCTACCTGCCACATTCAGTTAATACAACGACCCTACCTGCCACAATCAGTGAATGCAACGACTCGACCTGCCACAGTGAGTGTAACGACCCTACCTGCTACAATCAGTGAATACAACGACCACCTTACCAGCCACAATCAGTGAATGCAACGACCCTACCTGCCACAATCAGTGAATACAACGACTCGACCTGCCACAATCAGTGAACGCAACGACACTACCTGCCACAATCAGTGAATACAACGACCCTACCTGCCACATTCAGTTAATACAACGACCCTACCTGCCACAATCAGTGAATACAACGACCCTACCTGCCACAATCAGTGAATACAACGACTCGACCTGCCACAATCAGTGAATGCAACGACTAGACCTGCCACAATCAGTGAATACAACGACCCTACCTACCACATTCAGTTAATACAATGACCCTACCTGCCACATTCAGTTAATACAACGACCCTACCTGCCACGATTACTTAATATAACGACCCTACATAGCAAAGAAAATCTTCCTGCAACATTCAGAGAAAACAGCAACCTACCTACTTACCACACACACCTGATTAGACTGTTGACGGAACCCAGGACAGAAGCTCCCAGAACCAGAACCAGGGCAAGGGCTTCCAGAACCAGGGCAAGGGCTTCCAGAACCAGGGCAAGGGCTTCCAGAACCAGGGCAGGAGCCCCAGACGCCGGTCAGTGGCCCTAGACGCCGGGTCGGGAATCCAGTCTTTCATTTGCATGTTAATCAGAGGTTGATGATAACTTTAATATGTGTGTGCGTGTAATTATTTACTTGTAACTATTTGTAATTACCTACCTGTAATTAACTACTTGTAATTACCTACTTGTAATTACCTACCTGTAATTACCTACCTGTAATTACCTACTTGTAATTACCTACCTGTAATTACCTACTTGTAATTACCTACCTGTAATTATCTTTTGGCGAGTTATCTCAGCGCTTTCAAATTTGACTGTGGTTCCAACGAGTGAGAAATCTTACAACCACAATAACACAGGAAAGAAATGAGATAACTCACAAGATTGAAGATCTTTCACTAGGAAGAAGATACTGGAAGTTGTGATAACACATCAAGAATGAGAACTGGAAGGGCAACCAACTCAAAGTGTTTAGTTCCGGGTTCTATGGGTGTATGGAGGAGCTGGATAAAAAGTCGTGGAAAATAAGCAAGAGCTGCTGACAGTGTATATATTATAGGTTTCTAGATCTTAGTTGGGAGCAGATCTAACTGAATCCCATTTCACGGGTAGCTGTGTGATCCCTAAGGATTTAGTCTCCCACTTAGGCAGAGTGACCTGCAAAAAGAAGAAATACTTTCACCATTGCTCACTCCTCCATCACCGTCTTACCAGAGGCGCGCCGAAAGTAAAACTCAAATGCCCAGTCCAACTGCAATATCCCCGCCCCTCCTTCAGAGTACGGGCACTGTATTTCCCACCTCCAGGACTCAAGTCCTTAATCCCTTCATAAATGTGACCCTGCTCACACTTCAATAGCACGTCAAGTGTCAAGTCATGAAAAACCACTTGCCTCCACTTCTAACACGCTCACATATGCCTGCTGGACGTCAAACACCCCTCGAATATAAAACGGAGAAGCAAGGGCTTAAATCAGGGAGCCAACATTCTTGAAGATGGTTATAGATATGTCACACGAGGCAGACTAAGGAAGAAGGAAGAATATACCTTGAAAAGGCACATCCTTTGTTCTTCCAGATGAGAAAATATGTATAACAGAAAACGAAGGAAATGATATCCAGTTGATATCACAACCAACAGGGAAAAGATGCCTTTAACAAGCAGCAAAAAACAAGAACCAACTTAAAAGATCTGTAACACTGGGACTGTTGTAATTCATGAAACACAACAAAGAAGGCAGTACCCAGGAGGTAGTAGCGACACTCCCCCCACTCAGGCAGTACCCAGGAGGTAGTAGCGACACTCCCCCCACTCAGGCAGTACCCAGGAGGTAGTAGCGACACTCCCCCCACTCAAGCAGTACCCAGGAGGTAATAGCGACACTCCCCCCACTCAAGCAGTACCCAGGAGGTAGTAGCGACACTCCCCCCACTCAAGCAGTACCCAGGAGGTAGTAGCGACACTCCCCCCACTCAAGCAGTACCCAGGAGGTAGTAGCGACACTCCCCCCACTCAAGCAGTACCCAGGAGGTAGTAGCGACACTCCCCCCACTCAGGCAGTACCCAGGAGGTAGTAGCGACACTCCCCCCACTCAGGCAGTACCGAGGAGGTAGTAGCGACACTCCCCCCACTCAGGCAGTACCGAGGAGGTAGTAGCGACACTCCCCCCACTCAGGTAGTACCCAGGAGGTAGTAGCGACACTCCCCCCACTCAGGCAGTACCCAGGAGGTAATAGCGACACTCCCCCCACTCAAGCAGTACCCAGGAGGTAGTAGCGACACTCCCCCCACTCAAGCAGTACCCAGGAGGTAGTAGCGACACTCCCCCCACTCAAGCAGTACCCAGGAGGTAGTAGCGACACTCCCCCCACTCAAGCAGTACCCAGGAGGTAATAGCGACACTCCCCCCACTCAAGCAGTACCCAGGAGGTAGTAGCGACACTCCCCCCACTCACGCAGTACCCAGGAGGTAGTAGCGACACTCCCCCCACTCAGGCAGTACCGAGGAGGTAGTAGCGACACTCCCCCCCACTCAGGCAGTACCGAGGAGGTAGTAGCGACACTCCCCCCACTCAGGTAGTACCCAGGAGGTAGTAGCGACACTCCCCCCACTCAGGCAGTACCCAGGAGGTAATAGCGACACTCCCTCCACTCAAGCAGTACCCAGGAGGTAGTAGCGACACTCCCCCCACTCAGGCAGTACCCAGGAGGTAGTAGCGACACTCCCCCACTCAGGCAGTACCGAGGAGGTAGTAGCGACACTCCCCCCACTCAGGCAGTACCCAGGAGGTAGTAGCGACACTCCCCAACTCAGGCAGTACCGAGGAGGTAGTAGCGACACTCCCCCACTCAGGCAGTACCCAGGAGGTAGTAGCGACACTCCCCCCACTCAGGCAGTACCCAGGAGGTAGTAGCGACACTCCCCCCACTCAGGCAGTACCCAGGAGGTAGTAGCGACACTCCCCCCACTCAGGCAGTACCGAGGAGGTAGTAGCGACACTCCCCCCACTCAGGTAGTACCCAGGAGGTAGTAGCGACACTCCCCCCACTCAGGCAGTACCCGGGAGGTAGTAGCGACACTCCCCCCACTCAGGGAGTACCCGGGAGGTAGTAGCGACACTCCCCCCACTCAGGTAGTACCCAGGATGTAGTAGCGACACTCCCCCACTCAGGCAGTACCCAGGAGGTAGTAGCGACACTCCCCCCACTCAGGCAGTACCCAGGAGGTAGTAGCGACACTCCCCCCACTCAGGTAGTACCCAGGAGGTAGTAGCGACACTCCCCCCACTCAGGCAGTACCCAGGAGGTAGTAGCGACACTCCCCCCACTCAGGCAGTACCCGGGAGGTAGTAGCGACACTCCCCCCACTCAGGTAGTACCCAGGAGGTAGTAGCGACACTCCCCCACTCAGGCAGTACCCAGGAGGTAGTAGCGACACTCCCCCCACTCAGGCAGTACCCAGGAGGTAGTAGCGACACTCCCCCCACTCAGGCAGTACCCAGGAGGTAGTAGCGACACTCCCCCCACTCAGGCAGTACCCAGGAGGTAGTAGCGACACTCCCCCCACTCAGGTAGTACCCAGGAGGTAGTAGCGACACTCCCCCCACTCAGGCAATACCGAGGAGGTAGTAGCGACACTCCCCCCACTCAGGCAGTACCCAGGAGGTAGTAGCGACACTCCCCCCACTCAGGCAGTACCCAGGAGGTAGTAGCGACACTCCCCCCACTCAGGCAGTACCCAGGAGGTAGTAGCGACACTCCCCCCACTCAGGCAGTACCAAGGAGGTGGTAGCGACACTCCCCCACTCAGGCAGTACCGAGGAGGTAGTAGCGACACTCCCCCACTCAGGCAGTACCGAGGAGGTAGTAGCGACACTCCCAACTCAGGCAGTACCGAGGAGGTAGTAACGACACTCCCCCACTCAGGCAGTACCGAGGAGGTGGTAGCGACACTCCCCACTCAGGCAGTACCGAGGAGGTAGTAGCGACACTCCCCCACTCAGGCAGTACCGAGGAGGTAGTAGCGACACTCCCCCACTCAGGCAGTACCGAGGAGGTAGTAGCGACACTCCCCCACTCAGGCAGTACCGAGGAGGTCGTAGCGACACTCCCCCACTCAGGCAGTACCGAGGAGGTAGTAGCGACACTCCCCCACTCAGGCAGTACCGAGGAGGTAGTAGCGACACTCCCCCACTCAGGCAGTACCGAGGAGGTGGTAGCGATACTCCCCCACTCAGGCAGTACCGAGGAGGTGGCAGCGACACTCCCCCCACTCAGGCAGTACCAAGGAGGTAGTAGCGACACTCTCCCCACTCAGGCAGTACCCAGGAGGTAGTAGCGACACTCCCCACTCAGGCAGTACCAAGGAGGTGGTAGCGACACTCCCCCCACTCAGGCAGTACCAAGGAGGTAGTAGCGACACTCCCCCCACTCAGGCAGTACCCAGGAGGTAGTAGCGACACTCCCCACTCAGGCAGTACCGAGGA
>NC_091309.1:18308980-18381480 GCF_038502225.1 Cherax quadricarinatus
TAAAGGCCCGTTATTGTTGAGGAACGATGAAAAGTGACAAATACAAGGCAATCCTGGCAACTGATTTGCTTCCCATGTGAACAGAGACTTTCCCAATAGAGAGGGCACTTTTTCAGCAGGATCGTGCTCCATGCCACACTTTCAGAAAAATGCTGAAATTCTTCGTAGAGAGTGGACTAAAGGTTTAGACTAAATTAGTCTGGAAACTCTCCTGACCTCAACTCAATTGAGAATTTATGGGCAATAACCAAACGCAGGATCGCGAAACAGGATTGTTCAACTGTGAAGAGGCTAACCGTTGCTGTTATTAGGACCTGGTACCACGACGAAGAACTTGACAAAATGTGTTCAACATTGGTTGATTCTATGCCAAACTGTGTAGCAAAGAGCAGTCATATCTCTTTTTAAATCAATTATCTGTCATATCATTGCCGTGTATTTTTCAAATAAATATTTTATTTCATCACCGTCCCAGTTAATATGCATACTTCTGTAATTCATTACAGTTGTCTGGCTGTAAAACTGTACGAATAACCATTTTTTTTGCTTAGGAGTATATTGTGTATCATTTATGATGGCTAACAAAGACCAGGAGTTAATAAGTGGTGTTTCGATGAATGTTGACAAAACAGATCCAGCATCTTCACTGTACGAATAGAAGTATCAACCTGTAAACTGTGGTGACACCTCCACTATTACTCTACCAGGATATTCTGACGCAACTCCAAGTTGTGTATATCCCTCTCCATCCATCACACACACATCTGTGATATGTGACCGATTTCGAGGGATTTTCAACCCTATCAAGGTTCTATGTTGAGTACCTGTTCTACTAGGCTCTTGCTGTAAGCAGGCCACTGTTCTACACAGCCATCACAACCTGACTGATCTGGCACTTGGTGGAGATGGTGATTCAGGTTCCTCTTGAAGATTTTTACATTTGTTGCCGCAACATTTCTGATATCTGCTGGTAGCAGCTTGAAGAATTTTGGGACACAGAAGTTGATACAGTGTTCTCTTACTGTGCACAAAACGCATTATATTGGATTTGTTTTACACACCTCCCATTTTTCTCCTTCCAGAAGGTTAATAGGGTAGGTTGTGGAATTGGGACCTGATCATCAAATACCTTCCCGGTGTATTTATCAGTCTCTCTTCTTGGTTCTAAGAACTTTGATATGTTCCAAGTTTTTAATGACTATACGGGGAGTAAATGTACATACGCGTAAGCACACATAGAAGCAGACACACATGCATAAATCTATGTAAAATAACACACTAGCTAACAAAGGCTTCAGTCCCCATGATGACATCTCACTAAGACAGAGCCACCACCAGGAAGAGATATCAGAGAATCCTGACGATCAGTTTGATGGTCCACTACAGATGGACACTGGTGTGGGAGAGCCATACTCAACACAATAAAAAAAAAAAACTTAAAACTGTAAATGTAAATATGTTTGTATGTATGTATGGAAATTTAAGTTTTTTATGCACACACACACATGTATATATATAGAATTTACGTTAAGAAAGAAGAGTTTTCGTCAGTGCATGCATCACGCTTGACACCTATGAACAATACCCGTATAATACCTTGTTAGGTAACATCATACGGGTCTTCAACAAAATATTGATTATAAGATATGAAAAAATTAAGTGGTAAACTAAACAAGCTCAGATTCACTATCAGTGCATCAAAGTTAGCTTAAAACAACCAATTTTGTTTCTGAACTGGATAAAAAGTTGAATTTTGATGGCTAGTGTAATCAGAGAAGCGGGTGCTTACCCCGTCATCAGTGAACCTTACTTGAGGAGAGGTAGATGCATCATACACCGGGTGGAAAGGGTTATCACTCTGAAGATTTATTAACTCTAAGATGTAACAAAAACTATTTTCGCAATCTTACCATTGCCACAAAATTATATATATATATATATATATATATATATATATATATATATATATATATATATATATATATATATATATATATATATATATATAATGCCATTCCGAATAGGTAAAACTGGCGAATTTGGCTTAAATAGCAACGCTCTTCTTGACAGATATAAGGCAAGCAAAAATTTTTGTATGCAATAATTTCGCAAAAATCATTTTGAACTTAACGAAAAAAAAATATTTCATTGTGTTTGTTAATTATTAAATTACTGTAAACCTACCTAAAATATATTTAGTTGGATTAGGGTAAATTAAACTGCGTTTGTTATAATAACTTTAGGTAAGTTTTCTAAGGTTCTTTAAACGTATAAGAGAAAATTTTTAGAAAGGGCTTAATTTTAAATGAGTTTTTGCTAACTGACCAGTTTTACCTATTCGGCACGAATATATATATATATATATATATACATATATATATATATATATATATATATATATATATATATATATATATATATATATATATATTATGTTTTTTTCTGTAAATGTATTTTGTTTATTAATATATATATTTATATATATATATATATATATATATATATATATATATATATATATATATATATATATATATATATATATATATATATATATATTATATAATTTATATAAGCAGGAGCCTATAAATAGACATAAACAGAAAAACAATCCGTTTTCCTGTTTGTCTTTATGTGGGTTCCTACTTTTAATCAACAAGTGCGCACGCGCGAGCAGTATCGCCACAAAATTCATTTTCTCTGGCTTACAGTATAATTATCTTTCATTGTAATTCATGTAATCATTGAGGAATTCGCAAGCATAATGAGTATAATTCTGACCTTGTCATTTATATAAACGTCTGACAGCCTGTAATTACGATATGCTGTGTTCACCTGATCAGTGCGGGCTTTGGCAAATAATGGACAGGTTCTTAAAGCCAGCTACCATTACCACGACGATTATTTACATTGATCAGGTGACGTGTTCCTGGCTGGTACATACTAAATGAACTCTGCCTCTGTACACCCGTTCATAGCACGGCTGGCAGGGCCTCTGTCTACACTCACAATACTGCTAGCAGCGACTGTTTCTGTACACATTCACAGCACGGCTGGCAAGGACTGTCTCTACTATACCGCTGTTTGGATACGTGCTGACTGTTTATTATATCTGTAAACGTTTCCGGAAATCATCGTCTCCGCGACCCGATCTTCAATAAAGATTCCTAAAATGTGAAGAAAATATTATAGTAGTAAAATTATTACGAAACGCTGAAGACAATATAGATAAATGCATACTGAATGTAAGAATAATTTCGAAAAGATTTACTTGCTATCTTACGAGGTAACGAGAAAAAAGTGATCATTAATGCCACCAGAATGCAAACTTCCAAAAGGCTTCCATTTCACAGGGATATGGTATGAAGGTAGAGCCTGCCAGGATGGCTGCTACCTACCATCCTACTATCTTGTATGCTTAACCTTAGGATGAAGTATGTAGTAAGAACAGTGGCGGACCTACATTTTTGGGGCCCTGAACCCTGAACTTTTATGGGGGTCCCTTCGGAACCCCTTCTCATACAGTAGACACAAAATTTTTGGCCAATGTGAACTAAAGTCGCTTCTTGGGCCCCTTCGGGATCAGGGGCCCTGAAGCTTACGCTTCATTAGTTTCAGATCCGCCTCTGAGTAAGGTAGTAGGCATATATATACATTTGTCTGTGTACGAATGGTATACAATACCGACAAAATGAGATTAAGACACATGTGCAACATCTGGGTATCTTTATCGTAGACGTTTCGCCATCCAGTGGCTTTATCAATACAAATTCTAGGACATAACTTGAAGACAGTAGAACTATGTACAGAAGATGAGGTAATCAGTCCCTCAACCTAGGAGTAGGTGCGAAGAACACCATAGTCGTGGAGAATCTCCACGACTATGGTGTTCTTCGCACCTACTCCTAGGTTGAGGGACTGATTACCTCATCTTCTGTACATAGTTCTACTGTCTTCAAGTTATGTCCTAGAATTTGTATTGATAAAGCCACTGGATGGCGAAACGTCTACAATAAAGATACCCAGATGTTGCACATGTGTCTTAATCTCATACATTTGTCTATTGAGACATTGACAACACGCCAACACACACACACCACTCAGAGTAAAAAGGTTGACAGAATTACCGACATGTTATGTAAAAAAAACACAAGTGCAACTAATGTGACATTCTGTAGCAACGTTTCGCTCTCCAGGAGCTTAGTCAAGCCTTGACAAAACTCCCGGAGAGCGAAACGTTGCCACAATAAAATGTCACATTAGTCACACTTGTATCCTTTTACCCAGCACCTCTTAGTGTACACACACACACGGTATTATATACCATTATATACCATTCTTGCACACACACACACACACACACACACACACACACACACATACACATGCGCACACGCACACCACTGAGTAAACACGCACATGAATCAACAAATTCTCTGCTTTAAGGGTTAACAATTCATACCTTATCTGTGAGTCAACAACAGAGCCACTGAGTCAGGAGTATAAAACAAACAAATTAAGTTTTCACGTAAGCCAGCAAATTTTACCTTGATCCGCCAAACATAAATTTATTCCCCGCAAAAAATAAGGGTTGCCTAAACTTTTCACATTTTCCAGACAGGTGGTTTTATACAGTGTCATTATTTAGTGTTAGTCTTCGGGAAGATAGTGTCAGTCATGGCCCACGCTGGAGAGTGATAGTTGCCTTTGTTGACCTCTCTCTTGGTAATGAAAGCAGAGTTGGCTAAACTAAATCATAATACGGAACCGTCCGGCCTGGAATAATGTATTTTGAATGTGTGTGAGTGTGTACTCACCTAGTTGTACTCACCTAGTTGAGGTTGCAGGGATCGAGTCCAAGCTCCTGGCCCCGCCTCTTCACTGGTCGCTACTAGGTCACTCTCCCTGAACCATGAGATTTATCGTACCTCTGCTTAAAGCTATGTATGGATCCTGCCTCCACTACATCGCTTCCCAAACTATTCCACTTCCTGACTACTCTGTGGCTGAAGAAATACTTCCTAACATCCCTTTGATTCATCTGTGTCTTCAGCTTCCAACTGTGTCCCCTTGTTACTGTGTCCAATCTCTGGAACATCCTGTCTTTGTCCACCTTGTCAATACCTCTCAGTATTTTGTAAGTCGTTATCATGTCCCCCCCTATCTCTCCTGTCCTCCAGTGTCGTCAGGTTGATTTCCCTTAACCTCTCATCATAGGACATACCTCTTAACTCTGGGACTAGTCTTGTTGCAAACCTTTGCACTTTCTCTAGTTTCTTTACGTGCTTGGCTAGGTGTGGGTTCCAAACTGGTGCCGCATACTCCAATATGGGCCTAACATACACGGTGTACAGGGTCCTGAACGATTCCTTATTAAGATGTCGGAATGCTGTTCTGAGGTTTGCTAGGCGCCCATATGCTGCAGCAGTTATTTGGTTGATGTGCGCTTCAGGAGATGTGCCTGGTGTTATACTCACCCCAAGATCTTTTTCCTTGAGTGATGTTTGTAGTCTCTGGCCCCCTAGACTGTACTCCGTCTGCGGTCTTCTTTGCCCTTCCCCAATCTTCATGACTTTGCACTTGGTGGGATTGAACTCCAGGAGCCAATTGCTGGACCAGGTCTGCAGCCTGTCCAGATCCCTTTGTAGTTCTGCCTGGTCTTCGATCGAGTGAATTCTTCTCATCAACTTCACGTCATCTGCAAACAGGGACACCTCAGAGTCTATTCCTTCCGTCATGTTCACAAATACCAAAAACAGCACTGGTCCTAGGACTGACCCTTGTGGGACCCCGCTGGTCACAGGTGCCCACTCTGACACCTCGCCACGTACCATGACTCGCTGCTATCTTCCTGACAAGTATTCCCTGATCCATTGTAGTGCCTTCCCTGTTATCCCTGCTTGGTCCTCCAGTTTTTGCACCAATCTCTTGTGTGGAACTGTGTCAAACGCCTTCTTGCAGTCCAAGAATATGCAATCCACCCACCCCTCTCTCTCTTGTCTTACTGCTGTCACCATGTCATAGAACTCCAGTAGGTTTGTGACACAGGATTTCCCGTCCCTGAAACCATGTTGGCTGCTGTTGATGAGATCATTCCTTTCTAGGTGTTCCACCACTCTTCTCCTGATAATCTTCTCCATGATTTTGCATACTATACATGTCAGTGACACTGGTCTGTAGTTTAATGCTTCATGTCTGTCTCCTTTTTTAAAGATTGGGACTACATTTGCTGTCTTCCATGCCTCAGGCAATCTCCCTGTTTCGATAGATGTATTGAATATTGTTGTTAGGGGCACACATAGCGCCTCTGCTCCCTCTCTCAATACCCATGGGGAGATGTTATCTGGCCCCATTGCCTTTGAGGTATCTAGCTCACTCAGAAGCCTCTTCACTTCTTCCTCGGTTGTGTGCACTGTGTCCAGCACATGGTGGAGTGCCCCACCTCTCCGTCTTTCTGGAGCCCCTTCTGTCTCCTCTGTGAACACTTCTTTGAATCTCTTGTTGAGTTCCTCACATACTTCACGGTCATTTCTTGTTGTCTCTCCTCCTTCCTTCCTTAGCCTGATTACCTGGTCCTTGACTGTTGTTTTCCTCCTGAGGTGGCTGTATAACAGTTTCGGGTCAGATTTGGCTTTCGCTGCTATGTCATTTTCATATTGTCTTTGGGCCTCCCTTCTTATCTGTGCATATTCGTTTCTGGCTCTACGACTGCTCTCCTTATTCTCCTGGGTCCTTTGCCTTCCATATTTCTTCCATTCCCTAGCACACTTGGCTTTTGCCTCCCTGCACCTTTGGGTAAACCATGGGCTCATCCTGGCTTTTTCATTATTCCTGTTACCCTTGGGTACAAACCTCTCCTCAGCCTCCTTGCATTTTGTTGCTACATATTCAATCATCTCATTAACTGGCTTCCCTGCCAGTTCTCTGTCCCACTGAACCCCGTTCAGGAAGTTCCTCATTCCTGTGTAGTCCCCTTGTAGTTTGGCTTCATTCGTCCTGGCCTTTCTGCTTCTCCCTCTACTTGTAGCTCTACTGTGTATTCGAAGCTTAAAACCACATGGTCACTGGCCCCAAGGGGTCTTTCATATGTGATGTCCTCGATATCTGCACTACTCAAGGTGAATACTAAGTCCAGCCTTGCTGGTTCATCCTCTGCTCTCTCTCTTGTAGTGTCCCTTACGTGTTGGTACATGAAGTTTTCCAGTACCACCTCCATCATCTTAGCCCTCCATGTATCTTGGCCCCCATGCGGGTCCAAGTTCTCCCAATCGATCTCCTTGTGGTTAAAGTCACCCATGATCAGGAGCTTTGCCCTGCATGCATGAGCTCTTCTGGCCACTGTAGCCAGTGTGTCAACCATCGCTCTATTGCTCTCGTCGTACTCTTGCCTTGGCCTGTGTGTGTGTGTGTGTGTGTGTGTGTGTGTGTGTGTGTGTGTGTGTGTGTGTGTGTGTGTGTGTGTGTGTGTGTGTGTGTGTGTCTTTGTGTGTGTGTGCTACAGCTATTGAAGTGCCTAACAGCAGAGCCTGTTCTCACCTAGTGTGTGTGAATATGTTTATGTAAACAGTCCTTATTTCCCACGTATGTACTACATATGTATTGCATATGTACCCGATCTCTTGGTTCCCACTGTACTCTTATGCGTTTAAAATTATGTTCAAAAATAAATACACTAGGCTTCGCCTGTAGGCCGCTACCTCTAAATTCTATTAAATGCCAGTAAATGCTGCTTATTCTAATTCTGATAGCTCGAGGAGAGTGACCCCCAATTCCAGCTAGAGACAGGTACTATTGACCCCATGCAACTCAAACTAGGTGAATATTACTTGCGGCTGGCAGTGGAGTAATGTTGCGTGTCCGTCCTGTCCCAGAAGTTGAAGATGCTTGATGCTTCTCGGTAATTTTTCCACTAACTTCCTGTATGCAATATAGTCTCTAGCTCATCTAATATTTTCACTCACTCACTGTATTTACTGACACATCTATACATATCTCTTATCTCCCTGGTAATGAGTCGCACTTATTCTTCAAATACCCCACTGCGTTATTATGGCAACACTATTTAGGCCTGACACAACAGTTCATCTTCCTTCCAACGGCCCCCACTAAACACTTAGTCACTACTTCCTTTGTTTTCTTTTCTGTGATCACTTATGTTTCCTTTTTTCGGGGCTTAAGTGATTATATGCACTCTTATGCGTGCACACGCCTATATCCCACACTCTATTCCTTATGGCACAGTCAGAAATTACCACCAAAACACGAGCTCAAACCGCGTGACTCCTCCACGAGTGTGTGTGTGTGTGTGTGTGTTAATTTAGGCATTTTGATAACACATTGTAACAAAAACTTCAAATAATAATAAGTATGGTATATTACAACAAAGTCTACTACAAATAATACGTCCATAAACTTTCTAACACACACGGAGGACAATTTTTTATATTTTCTATACCGACTACGACTGTGATAGTCATACACAAGTAACCTGGGTATTTATGTACTGTTCCAGCCTCGGTACTCTGACTTTTATTATTCAATGATAATCATGTTATCATTCTCACAAGTCAACTTTCACAACATTGTCAAGTCGTGATATATATATATATATATATATATATATATATATATATATATATATATATATATATATATATATATATATATATATATATATCGTGCCGAATATGTAAAACTTGCGATCTTGGCTTAAATAGCAACGCTCATCTTGCCATATAGGACAAGCGAATATTTGTGTATGCAATAATTTCGCAAAAATCATTCTGAACCTAACGAAAAAAATATATTTCAATGTGTTTGTTTATTAATAAATTATTGTAAACGTATCTAAAATATATTTAGTTGGGTTAGGCTAAATTAAATTGCTCTTGTTATAATAAGATTAGGAAAGTTTTCTAAGATGCTTTTGGTGCAAAATTATCAATTTTTACATTAACATTAATGAAAAAATATATCTTCAAAAATATAAGAGAAAATTTTAGAAATGATTTAATTTTAAATGGTTCTTGCTAATTGACCAGTTTTACCTATTCGTCTCTCTCTCTCTCTCTCTCTCTCTCTCTCTCTCTCTCTATATATATATATATATATATATATATATATATATATATATATATATATATATATATATATATATATTGTGTCGAATAGGTAAAACTTGCGATTTTGGCTTAAATAGCAACGCTCTTCGTGCCGATTGAAGCAAGCGAAAATTTGTGTATGCAATAATTTCGCAAAAAATCATTCTGAACCTTACGAAAAAAAATATTTCATTGTGTTTGTTTTTATTAAATTATTGTAAACTTGTCTAAAATATATTTAGTTGGATTAGGCTAAATTAAATTGCGCTTGTTATAATAAGTTTGGGTAAGTTTTCTAATGTACTTTTGGTAAAAAGTTATTATTTTTTACATTAACATAAATGAAAAAAATATATCTTTAAACGTATAAGAGAAAATTTTAGAAAGGACTTAATTTTAAATGGCTATTGCTAATTGACCAGTATTACCTATTCGGCACTCTCTCTCTCTCTCTCTCTCTCTCTCTCTCTCTCTCTCTCTCTCTATATATATATATATATATATATATATATATATATATATATATATATATATATATATATATATATATATATATATGTCGTGCCGAATAGGCAGAATTTGCTATCTTGGCTTAAATAGCAACGCTCATCTTGCCATATAAGAGAAGTGAAAATTTGTGTATGCAGTAATTTCGCCAAAATCATTCTGAACCTAACGAAAAAAAAATATTTCATTGTGTTTGTTTAGTATTAAATTATTGTAAACAAATCTAAAATATATTTAATTGGGTTAGGCTAAAATAAATTGCTCTTGTTATAATAAGGTTAGGTAAGTTTTCTAAGATTCTTTTGGTGCAAAATTATAAATTTTTACATTAATATTAATGAAAAAAACATATCTTTAAACGTATAAGAGAAAATTTTAGAAAAGACTTTATTTTAAATGAGTTCTTGCTAATTGACCAGTTTTACATATTCGGCACGACATATATATATATATATATATATATATATATATATATATATATATATATATATATATATATATATATATATATATATATATATATATATATATATTTATTTATTATTAACACACTGGCCGATTCCCACCAAGGCAGGGTGGCCCGAGAAAGAAAAACTTTCACCATCATTTACTCCATCACTGAATTGCCAGAATGGTGCTTTACACTACAGTTTTTAAACTGCAACATTAACACCCCTCCTTCAGACTGCAGGCACTGTACTTCCCATCTCCAGGACTCAAGTCCGGCCTGCCGGTTTCCCTGAACCCCTTCATAAATGTTACTTTGCTCACACTCCAACAGCACGTCAAGTATTAAAAACCATTCGTCTCCATTCACTCCTATCAAACACGCTCACGCACGCCTGCTGGAAGTCCAAGCCCCTCGCACACAAAACCTCCTTTACCCCCTCCCTCCAACCTTTCCTAGGCCGACCCCTACCCCGCCTTCCTTCCACTACAGACTGATACACTCTTGAAGTCACTCTGTTTCGCTCCATTCTCTCTATATGTCCGAACCACCTCAACAACCCTTCCTCAGCCCCCTGGACAACAGTTTTAGTAATCCCGCACCTCCTCCTAACTTCCAAACTACGAATTCTCTGCATTATATTCACACCACACATTGCCCTCAGACATGACATCTCCACTGCCTCCAGCCTTCTCCTCGCTGCAACATTCATCACCCATGCTTCACACCCATATAAGAGCGTTGGTAAAACTATACTCTCATACATTCCCCTCATCAATTCTATGATTCACCTCATCTTTCATAGACCCATCCGCTGACACGTCCACTCCCAAATATCTGAATACATTCACCTCCTCCATACTCTCTCCCTCCAATCTGATATCCAATCTTTCATCACCTAATCTTTTTATCCTCATAACCTTACTCTTTCCTGTATTCACTTTTAATTTTCTTCTTTTGCACACCCTACCAAATTCATCCACCAATCTCTGCAACTTCTCTTCAGAATCTCCCAAGAGCACAGTGTCATCAGCAAAGAGCAACTGTGACAACTCCCACTTTATGTGCGATTCTTTATCTTTTAACTCCACGCCTTTTGCCAAGACCCTCGCATTTACTTCTCTTACAACCCCATCTATAAATATATTAAACAACCATGGTGACATCACACATCCTTGTCTAAGGCCTACTTTTACTGGGAAATAATTTCCCTCTTTCCTACATACTCTAACTTGAGCCTCACTATCCTCGTAAAAACTCTTCACTGCTTACAGTAACCTACCTCCTACACCATACACCTGCAACATCTGCCACATTGCCCCCCTATCCACCCTGTCAAACGCCTTTTCCAAATCCATAAATGCCACAAAGACCTCTTTAGCCTTATCTAAATACTGTTCACTTATATGTTTCACTGTAAACACCTGGTCCACACACCCCCTACCTTTCCTAAAGCCTCCTTGTTCATCTGCTATCCTATTCTCCGTCTTACTCTTAATTCTTTCAATAATAACTCTACCATACATTTTACCAGGTATACTCAACAGATTTATCCCCCTATAATTTTTACACTCTCTTTTGTCCCCTTTGCCTTTATACAAAGGAACTATGCATGCTCTGTGCCAATCCCTAGGTACCTTACCCTCTTCCATACATTTATTAAATAATTGCACCAACCACTCCAAAACTATATCCCCTTTTATCTTTATCCCATCAATCCCGGCTGCCTTACCCCCTTTCATTTTACCTACTGCCTCACAAACTTCCCCCACACTCACAACTGGCTCTTCCTCACTCCTATAAGATGTTATTCCTCCTTGCCCTATACACGAAATCACAGCTTCCCTATCTTCATCAACATTTAACAATTCCTCAAAATATTCCCTCCATCTTCCCAATACCTCTAATTCTCCATTTAATAACTCTCCTCTTCTATTTTTAACTGACAAATCCATTTGTTCTCTAGGCTTCCTTAACTTGCTAATCTCACTCCGAAACTTTTTCTTATTTTCAACAAAATTTGTTGATAACATCTCACCCACTCTCTCGTTTGCCCTCTTTTTACATTGCTTCACCACTCTCTTAACCTCTCTCTTTTTCTCCATATACTCTTCCCTCCTTGCATCACTTCTACTTTGTAAAAACTTCTCATATGCTTTTTCTCCCTTACTGCTCTCTTTACATCATTCCACCAATCGCTCCTCTTCCCTCCCACACCCGCTTTCCTGTAACCACAAACTTCTGCTGAACACTCTAACGCTACATTTTTAAACCTACCCCATACCTCTTCGACCCCATTGCCTATGCTCTCATTAGCCCATCTATCCTCCAATAGCTGTTTATATCTTACCCTAACTGCCTCCTCTTTTAGTTTATAAACCTTCACCTCTCTCTTCCCTGATGCTTCTATTCTCCTTGTACCCCATCTACCTTTTACTCTCAGTGTAGCTACAACTAAAAAGTGATCTGATATATCTGTGGCCCCTCTATAAACATATACATCCTGAAGTCTACTCAACAGTCTTTTATCTACCAATACATAATCCAACAAACTACTGTCATTTCGCCCTACATCATATATTGTATACTTATTTATCCTCTTTTTCTTAAAATATGTATTACCTATAACTAAACCCCTTTCTATACAAAGTTCAATCCAAGGGCTCCAATTATCACTTACACCTGGCACCCCAAACTTACCTACCACACCCTCTCTAAAAGTTTCTCCTACTTTAGCATTCAGATCCCCTACCACAATTACTCTCTCACTTGGTTCAAAGGCTCCTATACATTCACTTAACATCTCCCAAAATCTCTCTCTCTCCTCTACATTCCTCTCTTCTCCAGGTACATACACGCTTATTATGACCCACTTTTCACATCCAACCTTTACTTTAATCCACATAATTCTTGAATTTACACATTCATATTCTCTTTTCTCCTTCCATAACTGATCCTTCAACATTACTGCTACCCCTTCCTTTGCTCTAACTCTCTCAGATACTCCAGAGTTAATCCCATTTATTTCCCCCCATCGAAACTCCCCTACCCCCTTCAGCTTTGTTTCGCTTAGGGCCAGGACATCCAACTTCTTTTCATTCATAACATCAGCAATCATCTGTTTCTTGTCATCTGCACTACATCCACGCACATTTAAGCATCCCAATTTTATAAAGTTTTTCTTCTTCTCCTTTTTAGTAAATGTCTACAGGAGAAGGGGTTACTAGCCCATTGCTCCCGGCATTTTAGTCGCCTCATACGACACGCATGGCTTACGGAGGAAAGATTCTTTTCCACTTCCCCATGGACAATAGAAGAAATAAAGAACAAGAGCTATTTAGAAAAAGGGGAAAACCTAGATGTATGTATATATATATATATATATATATATATATATATATATATATATATGCATGTGCGTGTCTGTGAAGTGTGACCAAAGTGTAAATAGGAGTAGCAAGATATCCCTGTTATCTAGCGTGTTTATGAGACAGAAAAAGAAACCAGCAATCCTACCATCACGCAAAACAGTTACAGGTTTCTGTTTCACAGTCATCTGGCAGGACGGTAGTACTTCCCTGGGTGGTTGCTGTCTACCAACCTACTACCTCAATATATATATATACATATATATACATATATATATATATATATATATATATATATATATATATATATATATATATGCCTCATATATGGTCGCCTTTATATAGTGTGTGATTTACACACATTATGAGTCTTGAGCAAGCATGACGCACAATAACCAGCATGATGAGCCTTGAGTAAGCATGACGCACAAGAACCAGCATGAGTCTTGAGCAAGCATGACGCACAATAACCAGCATGATGAGTCTTGAGTAAGCATGACGCACAAGAACCAGCATGAGTCTTGAGGAAGCATGACGCACAATAACCAGCATGATGAGTCTTGAGCAAGCATGACGCACAATAACCAGCATGATGAGTCTTGAGCAAGCATGACGCAGAATAACCAGCATGATGAGTCTTGAGCAAGCATGACGCACAATAACCAGCATGATGAGTCTTGAGCAAGCATGACGCACAATAACCAGCATGATGAGCCTTGAGCAAGCATGACGCACAATAACCAGCATGATGAGTCTTGAGCAAGCATGACGCACAATAACCAGCATGAGTCTTGAGCAAGCATGACGCACAATAACCAGCATGAGTCTTGAGCAAGCATGACGCACAATAACCAGCATGATGAGCCTTGAGCAAGCATGACGCACAATAACCAGCATGATGAGTCTTGAGCAAGCATGACGCACAATAACCAGCATGATGAGTCTTGAGCAAGCATGACGCACAATAACCAGCATGATGAGTCTTGAGTAAGCATGACGCACAAGAACCAGCATGAGTCTTGAGCAAGCATGACGCACAATAACCAGCATGCTGAGTCTTGAGCAAGCATGACGCACAATAACCAGCATGAGTCTTGAGCAAGCATGACGCACAATAACCAGAATGATGAGTCTTGAGCAAGCATGACGCACAATAACCAGCATGATGAGTCTTGAGTAAGCATGACGCACAATAACCAGCATGATGAGTCTTGAGTAAGCATGACGCACAATAACCAGCATGATAAACCTGGTGTCGCAGCAGTGGCTACCTAGACAACCGGATAAATGCAATTACATGTCTCAAGCCAACGAAGCGAAATCACACGTTTATTCAAAGTTAATATTGAAGTGTGTATATATGCCAGTCAAGTGCACTAGGAAATTACACAGGATATGAACATGGAGGCGTACTGTATATCTCTCAGTGTATATACACCGAGTGCCATCTTAAATTATTTGTTTTGGGAGTTAAAGCAGTCTTGTTAATGTGCAGGTGAACTGCAGTCTTGTTAATGTGTATGTGAACTGCAGTCTTGTTAATGTGCAGGTGAACTGCAGTCTTGTTAATGTGTATGTGAACTGCAGTCTTGTTAATGTGCAGGTGAACTGCAGTCTTGTTAATGTGTATGTGAACTGCAGTCTTGTTAATGTGTATGTGAACTGCAGTCTTGTTAATGTGCAGGTGAACTGCAGTCTTGTTAATGTGTATGTGAACTGCAGTCTTGTTAATGTGTATGTGAACTGCAGTCTTGTTAATGTGTATGTGAACTGCAGTCTTGTTAATGTGCAGGTGAACTGCAGTCTTGTTAATGTGCAGGTGAACTGCAGTCTTGTTAATGTGTATGTGAACTGCAGTCTTGTTAATGTGTATGTGAACTGCAGTCTTGTTAATGTGTATGTGAACTGCAGTCTTGTTAATGTGTATGTGAACTGCAGTCTTGTTAATGTGCAGGTGAACTGCAGTCTTGTTAATGTGTATGTGAACTGCAGTCTTGTTAATGTGCAGGTGAACTGCAGTCTTGTTAATGTGTATGTGAACTGCAGTCTTGTTAATGTACAGGTGAACTGCAGTCTTGTTAATGTACAGGTGAACTGCAGTCTTGTTAATGTGCAGGTGAACTGCAGTCTTGTTAATGTGCAGGTGAACTGAAGTCTTGTTAATGTGCAGGTGAACTGCAGTCTTGTTAATGTGCAGGTGAACTGCAGTCTTGTTAATGTGCAGGTGAACTGCAGTCTTGTTAATGTGCAGGTGAACTGCAGTCTTGTTAATGTGCAGGTGAACTGCAGTCTCGTTGTGTATGTGAACTGCAGTTCTGTTAATGTGCAGGTGAACTGCAGTCTCGTTGTGTATGTGAACTGCAGTTCTGTTAATGTGCAGGTGAACTGCAGTCTTGTTAATGTGCAGGTGAACTGCAGTCTTGTTAATGTGCAGGTGAACTGCAGTCTTGTTAATGTGTATGTGAACTGCAGTCTTGTTAATGTGCAGGTGAACTGCAGTCTTGTTAATGTGTATGTGAACTGAAGTCTTGTTAATGTGCAGGTGAACTGCAGTCTTGTTAATGTGCAGGTGAACTGCAGTCTTGTTAATGTGCAGGTGAACTGCAGTCTTTTTAATGTGCAGGTGAACTGCAGTCTTGTTAATGTGCAGGTGAACTGCAGTCTTGTTAAGGTACAGGTGGACTGCAGTCTTGTTAATGTGCAGGTGAACTGCAGTCTCGTTAATGTGTATGTGAACTGCAGTCCTGTTAATGTGCAGGTGAACTGCAGTCTTGTTAATGTGTAGGTGAACTGCAGTCTTGTTAATGTGTATGTGAACTGCAGTCTTGTTAATGTACAGGTGAACTGCAGTCTTGTTAATGTACAGGTGAACTGCAGTCTTGTTAATGTACAGGTGAACTGCAGTCTTGTTAATGTACAGGTGAACTGCAGTCTTGTTAATGTGTAGGTGAACTGCAGTCTTGTTAATGTGCAGGTGAACTGCAGTCTTGTTAATGTGTATGTGAACTGCAGTCTTGTTAATGTACAGGTGAACTGCAGTCTTGTTAATGTGCAGGTGAACTGCAGTCTTGTTAATGTGTATGTGAACTGCAGTCTTGTTAATGTACAGGTGAACTGCAGTCTTGTTAATGTGTATGTGAACTGCAGTCTTGTTAATGTACAGGTGAACTGCAGTCTTGTTAATGTGTATGTGAACTGCAGTCTTGATAACTTATCTAGTCAGTAAGATTTTAGTTAAAGCATCTCACTGCAACCAAGACCACAGACTGGTCACAATACGGGTAGTTTGTTCACACCAGGTCCCAAAGATGAGTAGCTAATAGTAAGACTCACTGTAGCCCCTCACACTAGGTCCCACAAGTGACTGACAGTATTCACCGTGGTCCTACATACCAGGTCCCACAAGTGACTGACAGTATTCACCGTGGTCCTACATACCAGGTCCCACAAGTGACTGACAGTATTCACCGTGGTCCTACATACCAGGTCTCACCGTGGTCCTTCATATAAGTGAGTGTAAGACTGTATAATGCTGTGGTCTCAAGACTCCTCGTGTATGAAAATCTAAAAGAGTGGGAAATTATAAAATTTTCTCTAATTTACATATAAATAAAGTAATTACTACAGCTGTGCAGCTTAATGGTATGTATATTACACTGATTAAAGTCAGGCTAAATTATTTATACTCACGAAAACTTTTTTTCCCTTGATAATGAGAATTACTTTACTTTGTGAAAACAAAGAATGAATCTATGCCATTCTTGTTAACAATATTTATACAAGTTTGTTATGTAAAAAATTATTTTACTAACATATTCTTCTTGTGGTCGACTAAGCATATTAAAGGAATATTTCTTCCAAGATGCATGTTGGCTCGACAAATCTTAATGACGCGACTGTAAACAACTCACCTTATAACGGAGGGTTGGAAAACAACGCGCACCAGTCCTTCAACTAGCTGGCTTGCCATAGTAAGATTGAAACCAATAGTGCGCCAGTCCTTCAACTAGCTGGCTTGCCATAGTAAGATTGAAACCAATAGTGCGCCAGTCCTTCAACTAGCTGGCTTGCCATAGTAAGATTGAAACCAATAGTGCGCCAGTCCTTCAACTAGCTGGCTTGCCATAGTAAGATTGAAACCAATAGTGCGCCAGTCCTTCAACTAGCTGGCTTGCCATAGTAAGATTGAAACCAATAGTGCGCCAGTCCTTCAACTAGCTGGCTTGCCATAGTAAGATTGAAACCAATAGTGCGCCAGTCCTTCAACTAGCTGGCTTGCCACAGTAAGACTGAAACCAATAGTGCGACAGTCCTTCAACTAGCTGCCTTGCCATAGTAAGATTGAAACCAATAGTGCGCCAGTCATTTAACTAGCTGGCATGCCATAGTAAGATTGAAACCAATAGTGCGCCAGTCCAACTAGTTGGCTTGCCATAGTAAGATTGAAACCAATAGTGCGCCAGTCCTTTAACTAGCTGGCATGCCATGGTAAGATTGAAACCAATAGTGCGACAGTCCTTCAACTAGCTGCCTTGCCATAGTAAGATTGAAACCAATAGTGCGCCAGTCCTTTAACTAGCTGGCATGCCATAGTAAGATTGAAACCAATAGTGCGCCAGTCCTTTAACTAGCTGGCATGCCATAGTAAGATTGAAACCAATAGTGCGCCAGTCCTTCAACTAGCTGGCTTGCCATAGTAAGATTGAAACCAATAGTGCGCCAGTCCTTCAACTAGCTGGCTTGCCACAGTAAGACAAACCAATAGTGTGCCAGTCCTTCAACTAGCTGGCTTGCCATAGTAAGACTGAAACCAATAGTGCGCCAGTCCTTCAACTAGCAGGCTTGACATAGTAAGATTGAAATCAATAGTGCGCCAGTCCTTCAACTAGCTGGCTTGCCATAGTAAGATTGAAACCAATAGTGCGCCAGTCCTTCAACTAGCTGGCTTGCCATAGTAAGATTGAAACCAATAGTGCGCCAGTCCTTCGACTAGCTGGCTTGCCATAGTAATATTGAAACCAATAGTGCGCCAATCCTTTAACTAGCTGGCTTGCCATAGTAAGATTGAAACCAATAGTGCGCCAGTCCTTCAACTAGCTGGCTTGGCATAGTAAGATTGAAACCAATAGTGCGCCAGTCCTTCAACTAGCTGGCTTGCCATAGTAAGATTGAAACCAACAGTGCGCCAGTCCTTTAATTAGCTGGCTTGCCATAGTAAGATTGAAACCAATAGTGCCTCAGTCCTTCAACTAGCTGGCTTGCCATAGTAAGATTGAAACCAATAGTGCGCCAGTCCTTCAACTAGCGGGCTTGCCATAGTAAGATTGAAACCAATAGTGCCCCAGTCCTTCAACTAGCTGGCTTGCCATAGTAAGATTGAAACCAATAGTGCGCCAGTCCTTTAACTAGCTGGCTTGCCATAGTAAGATTGAAACCAGTAGTGTGCCAGTCCTTTAACTAGCTGGCTTGCCATAGTAAGATTGAAACCAATAGTGCGCCAGTCCTTTAACTAGCTGGCTGCCATAGTAAGATTGAAACCAGTAGTGTGCCAGTCCTTCAACTAGCTGGCTTGCCATAGTAAGATTGAAACCAATAGTGCGCCAGTCCTTCAACTAGCTGGCTTGCCACAGTAAGTTTGAAACCAATAGCACGCCAGTCCTTCAGCTAGCTGGCTTGGCATAGTAAGATTGAAACCAATAATATGCCAATCCTTCACCTAGCTGGCTTGCCATAGTAAGATTGAAACCAACAGTGCGCCGGTCCTTCGACTAGCTGGCTTGTAGTAAGATTGAAACCAATAGTGCGCCAATCCTTTAACTAGCTGGTTTGCCATAGTAAGATTGAAACCAATAGTGCGCCAGTCCTTCAACTAGCTGGCTTGCCATAGTAAGATTGAAACCAACAGTGCGCCAGTCCTTCAACTAGCGGGCTTGCCATAGTACGATTGAAATCAATAGTGCGCCAGTCCTTCAACTAGCTGGCTTGCCATAGTAAGATTGAAACCAATAGTGCGCCAGTCCTTCAACTAGCTGGCTTGCCATAGTAAGATTGAAACCAATAGTGCGCCAGTCCTTCAACTAGCTGCCTTGCCATAGTAAGATTGAAACCAATGGTGCGCCAGTCCTTGAACTAGCGGGCCTGCCATAGTAAGAGTGAAACCAATAGTGCGCCAGTCCTTCAACTAGTTGGCTTGGCATAGTAAGATTGAAACCAATAGTGCGCCAGTCCTTCAACTAGCGGGCTTGCCATAGTAAGATTGAAACCAATAGTGCGCCAGTCCTTCAACTAGCTGGCTTGCCATAGTAAGATTGAAACCAATAGTGCGCCAGTCCTTCAACTAGCTGGCTTGCCATAGTAAGATTGATACCAATAGTGCGCCAGTCCTTCAACTAGCTGGCTTGCCATAGTAAGTTTGAAACCAATAGCACGCCAGTCCTTCAACTAGCTGGCTTGCCATAGTAAGATTGATACCAATAGTGCGCCAGTCCTTCAACTAGCTGGCTTGCCATAGTAAGTTTGAAACCAATAGTGCGCCAGTCCTTCAACTAGTTGGCTTGGCATAGTAAGATTGAAACCAATAGTGCGCCAATCCTTTAACTAACTGGCTTGCCACAGTAAGATTGATACCAATAGTGCGCCAGTCCTTCAACTAGCTGGCTTGCCATAGTAAGATTGAAACCAATAGTGCGCCAGCCCTTCAACTAGCTGGCTTGCCATAGTAAGATTTAAACCAATAGTGCTCCAGTCCTTCAACTAGCTGGCTTGCCATAGTAAGTTTGAAACCAATAGCACGCCAGTCCTTCACCTAGCTGGCTTGCCATAGTAAGATTGAAACCAATAGTGCGCCAGTCCTTCAACTAGCTGGCTTGCCATAGTAAGTTTGAAACCAATAGCACGCCAGTCCTTCAACTGGCTGGCTTGCTATAGTAAGGTTGAAACCAATAGTGCGCCAGTCCTTCAACTAGCTTGCTTGCCATGACTTCCAACCCCTCTGTTCTGTTGAGATACCTTTATAATTGTTGGCATACATAGTTCTAGGGTCTACTCATGTATTACCAGATATAATTCACGAAAGTTAACATAAAACACGAGTCCCGAGTTATGCCCCTCGACTTGTGATCCACAAAATCTTCAATACTATAACCAATTACACGTTTTCTAATTGTAAGTCATTTAATTCTTTCTTTTATTAACATATTTTATATTATCAATTTATGTTTAACTAAATTAATACATCTACCGAAAATAATGTAAAATATATGTAACAGGTTTTATTAATTATTAAAAGGAGAAAGTAGGCTACACCCGTGTTAAAATTCTGAAACCTATCAAGGAAGGTGTTAAGTCAGCACTGCGCTATTTACATGAACAAAATAGGTATGCTGGTACCTACGCAGTTCATTAATAATCTGAAATTACTTCTAAGCGAGGAACACCAACGCTGTAGGTTTTCAAGCCGAGCAGAAGTAACATTCTCAAGCTATCGTATACAAACCCAAGAAGAAGATGGAGGAAGAGAAAGATTACATCCGGACAACCACTATAGGTTTACCTTATCTAAGCAAGCGGAAGGCCTCCCTCAGATGACCAAAAGCTCCAACGGCGGGTCATCATCTAAGACCCGCGTTAGGAAACACTTGTCTTGTTTCCTGACGAACTTCACGTCACTTAACCTAACCTGATGAGTAAAAACTTCCACTCTTCATCTGATCAACATAGACCTAAATATCAGCCACATTTTCTAGACCGTTATCAAAACTTGTCTCATAAATGTCATGAACATTTTCAAGATCTTCCTCCAGAAGATTTTGAAAATGTCTCCTGAAATTTATTTTTCCAAACGGTTCTGAAAATATCAACCTTGACATTTACGTGGCCATTTTTACAAATGGTACCGAAAATGGCAAACATATATGAGTAAGTTGTGATGATGTAGGTGAGGAGCTCTTGATTCAATAAACTGAACATACATCCAGTCTTTTGGGTTGAAAATGACTGCCTCCCAGGTACGGCATGACCTCTAGTGCTTCCCTCATGAGTTTAATGATAACGTGTTCGTGTGCAACTGACAACCACACATGTATAGGTAGGTTGTGTTATGATGGTGAGGCAGCGGGTGACTAACGGCGAGCTGGCAGACATCCTGCCGACACTCAACATGCCTCCGTGTATGGTGTTCAATTATTTTTATAATATAATACTAATTTGTAATTAAGTCTCCATGGGGAAGTGGGAAAGAAACCTTCCGTAAGCCATGAGTGTCGTGAGAGGCGATTATAATGCCGGGAGGAAGGGGCTAGTAACCCCTTCTCCTGTATAAATTATTAAATGTAAAAAGAATAACTTTCGTTTTCGTCTTTAAGTCACCCTGCCTCAGTGGGAGACATCCGGTGCGTTAAAAAAATGTAATTAATTTTTAACCTCAGCACATTTCAAAGTCTGGCTCCTAGCGAGTGTGCATCCTTACCCTTCCTTCTCCTCCCCAGGATACACTCATAATAGTCGACTAATACCTAGGTACTTATTTACTTCTCCATGAAGAAAGGCAGTAGGTTAAAGATAGGAATCACCCACACATCTGCTTTGAACGTAAATCAAATCCAGAATCTGCTTTGGTGGACAAACGAACGTTGTCACCACTAACATTTTGAAGAAGGCGCACTTAGGAATTCACGTTGCTGAAAACATGGCACTATGATGGAAGACACAGGTATACAATCAATCACTCGTGAAGTGAGCGAGCGACGGGGTAGCATCACCACAATCGCAGAGAAGCTGTTTCTTAAAGACAAGAGTTACAAAGGCTGAAGATGTCTTTATAATGATTTTTTTATTCGTTTACATGGGAGTAACTTTATGCTGTAGTGAACACAGTTTTGAGCGTATTAATTTAAAAGACATGTGTATGGCATCTTTACAAACCGTGTATACACATAACACAACTAACCTACACTGTGGAGAGGGAGTTTAGACAATGTTTCACCATATTGTGACTTATTTCAACCAATGCCATTGTAACTCTTAGCCTTCTTTATTTATGCAATTTATTACTTTCACATTATGGTGCGATTTTTTATTCCAAACTTTGATACCTTTCATCAATCACGATTGTGGAAGTAGGTACTACAGAGGTCTGAGACCGTCAAGCATTTCTGGATTAAGAAAGTCCTGGGAGTCGCCCTTCCATGCAGAGATGGGAAACTATCACAGTGTAAGAGAAACCTTCTTTCTCTTACAGACACCGGATCTCTCTGGCCCTTAAGAAAACATGGCATCGGCCAGAATTATACTGTAACTGAACATACATAAATAACTGTTTACATGTATGATTCACTTAGCGTCTCTCAGAGTAATACGGTCAAATAACTGTTTACGCGTATGATTCACTTAGCGTCTCTCAGAGTAAGACGGCCAAATAACTGTTTACATGCATGGTTCATTTAGCGTCTCTTAGAGTAACACGGTCAAATAATTGAAGCAAGCATTGATCTTCTATTTAAATCACTGTAATCATACAACGATAATGACAGGATAGTTAAAATAAAATTAGAGGTTAATGACAGAGAGATGACGAACATACGACGCCTAACACAATTACATCGGCATGGTTTTAACATGACAAGTCTTGAGCAATGAACGATGTACAGCGATTGCATGTGTTCATTCGTGGATAATTGGCAAAGCTATGAAGCTTGCAAATATATATGATTAGTACACGAGGAGTATAAGAACTGTTTATAAATTAGTCAATTAAGGGATCCGTTACGAGTGTAGACACTCGAGCACAAGTACGAGTTCAACAGTTATAAAGTGTTACAATTCGAGGAACAGAAATTTCTAAAAAACTCAAAGCACTGTAAAAATGCCATGTAACTACACAATGAACATTACAATGCCCCTATAGGAAACTGATAAAGAATGGTTTTCGTTCACATATGAATGGTCTGCCAATGGTTTTGCGAATAAGCGCCAAAGAAAAACCTTCAGGAAAGGTCAGGAAACAAGAAATAGGTAATCTGATATTTAGGAAAGAATTTAAGCTCAGCAATTCGTTTTAAAACAAACTGAAGTTAGCAGGATGAAACTCCAAGAATATACTTAGGTAATGACCTGTTTGTAAGGTTTTATTTACAGTTTGATACACACACACACACACTATATATATATATATATATATATATATATATATATATATATATATATATATATATATATATATATATATATATATATATATATAGATTATATAATATATATATATGCAAAACAACCACTCTGAAAGAATAGAGAAATTCCAAGTGCTTTCGTGACTACTCACATTATCAAGGAACTATGAGTAGTCACGAAAGCGCTTGGAATTTCTCTATTCTTTCAGAGTGGTTGTTTTGCATATTCTGAAATCACCTGTTTACTGTGATCTTATTGCATATCTATATATATATATATATATATATATATATATATATATATATATATATATATATATATATATATATATATATATATGCGCAAAACAACCACTCTGAAAGAATAGAGAAATTCCAAGCGCTTTCGTGACTACTCACATTATCAAGGAACCTGTTCACTGTGATCTTATTGCATATATATATATATATATATATATATATATATATATATATATATATATATATATATATATATATATATATATATATATCATGCCGAATTGGTAAAACTTGCGATTTTAGCTTAAATAGCAACGCTCTTTTTGCCGAATAACGCAAACGAAAATTTGTGTATGCAATAATTTCCCTTAACTCTCCTTGTAGGACAAACCCCTCAGCTCCGTGCTTGACCAGGTGTGGGTTCCATATTGGTGCTGCATACTCCAATATGGGCCTGACGTAGATGGTGTACAGTGTCGTCAATGATTCCTCACATATCGAAACGCTATTCTTAGATTTGCCAGGCGCTTACATGCTACAGCTGTATTTGGCTAGTTTACGCCTCACGAGAGGTGCTCGGTATGATGCTCAACAAAAGATCCTTTTATTTAAGTGAGGTTTGCAGCCTTTGACTCTCGAGCCTGCACTCTGTCTGCGGTCTTCTCTGTCCTTCCTAATTTTCATGACTTTGCATTTGGGGTTAATCTTCAAGAGCCATTCGACTAGGCTTGCAGCCTGTCCAGATCGCTTTTGTAGTCTTAAATAATCCTCGTCCGCTTGTATTTTCATTAGTTTAACGTCGTCTGCAAACAGAGACAACTCTGAATCTATCCCTTCCGTCACGTCATTTACATATAAAAGAAGCAACACTGGCCCTAGGACTGACCCTTGTAGAGCCCTGCTCGTCAGATGTCCCCACTGTAACACCTCGTCACATACCATCACTCGTTATTTTTTTCCTGTCAAGTATTCCCTGATCCATTGCAGTGCTTTACTTGTCTGCTCCTCTAGTTTTTACAGCAGTCTCTTGTGCGGTACTGTATCGAAAGCCTTTTATCCTTCCAAGAAATGCAGGCTACCCATCTCTCTCTCTCTTAATACTGCTGTTACCTTGTCGTAGAACTCCAGTAGGTTTGTGACACAGGGTTTCTTATCTCTGAAGCCGTTCTGGTGTTCAACCACTCTTCTGATAATCTTCTTCATGACTTTACATACTATACATGTCAGTGACACTGGTCTGTAGTTTAATGCTGCCCGTCTGTCTCATTTCTTAAAAATTGGGACTACATTTGCTGTCTTCCACACCTCAGGCAGTTCCCCTGTTTCGATAGATTTTTGAAGACTGTTGTTAGTGGCACACACAGTGCCTCTTCTCCTTCTCTTAGGATCCAAGGAGAGATGTTATCTGGTCCCACCGACTTCGAGTTATGTAGTTCACACAGCAGTTTCTTCACCTACTCTTCGGTTGTGTGTAGTTTGTCCAGGACTCGCAATGCCGTGGACTAAAGAATTTACAATTCACTCATAATAACGTGTATCGAACAATTCACATATTTAAAGTTCCTCACCTGGCCCAATTTGAAGAGCCAGAAGGCTGCTATTGCACCTTAAGACGGTCATTCACCAGAAGTTTCATTCTGACTGTTCCTTCCTCATGCTGTCCCTATGCCAACATCACTCACAAAAGCTAAATATTGGAGAAATTAATCCAACTGATCAAATATCTCTGTCTCACAGCTGCACAAGATATAGCAAAATATGTACACCTATAATATTAGTTTAAAATAAAAGTAGTTAGAACAAAGTTTTAAAAGGAGCAGAGGAAATAAAAGAGCTTAACTTTCGACTTACACTGAACGAACTCTCGCTCTTAATCCTGTGAAACAATTAAGAATTAACGTGAGAGAGAGAGAGAGAGAGAGAGAGAGAGAGAGAGAGAGAGAGAGAGAGAGACCTTGTCTAAGCCTAAGCTTCACAGAGGAGAGAACATGGGACTATAAGCCCTCCCTCCCTCCCTCCCTCCCTCCCTCCCTCCCTCGTCAGGAAAGCGGTTCTTTCACCCCCACAGTAACTTACAGCTCCCCCAAGGCAACGTCGACAATTTTGGCTGGAAAGTGTCGTAATTTCCTGAGTGTCTCTCAAACAACCAAGCAGGAAATGAGAAACTTGCCTATTCGCCTAAGCACCACTGTTAACTCTTCCTTAATGTGACACGACTTTGAATTCCTCTTGCATCTAAAGCTTTTAATGCTGGGGGCTCTTAACCCGGGGGGCCACGGACCCCTCTGTTTAGTTAGTGGGAGTCCGTGAACTGGAGGTCCATAGACCTCTTTGTGGGGCCATGGACCACCAGTTTAGTTAGTGGGGGTCCGTGAACTGGAGGTCCATAGACCTCTTTGTGCGGCCATGGACCACCAGTTCAGTGAGAGGGGGAGTTCGTGATCTGTGGGGGAAGGGGGGGGGGCAGGAATGATTTTTTTCTTCGAGTTCCTTCCTGTTAGTTTGAAAAATTGTCTTTGTAAAACAATTCAGTATAAGTCACTTTGTTTGACCTTTTTCTGGGTTATCCTCGGTATTTTACACATATGTTACTATGCAATAATCACGAACAAACAAGATGCAAAATAACCATTTTGGGAGTTAAATGATAATTCTAGGTCTTCCGTATTGCATGCAACACATCAGGAGCTTGCAATGTTGCAGAAATGAGTAGGAAGTCCAAGCTCTAGGTCGAACTATTACAATAGGTGTAATTACTACAATTATCATACATAACATACGCAAAACAATCAAGGAGGGAGTTTAATAATTATTAAACTCCCTCTGTGGTTTTGCATATATTCTTAGGTATGATACCTGTATCAATATGTACCTACTCCCTCTGTGGTTGTTTTGCATATGTTGCTAGGTATGATAACTGTACCAATATGTACCTACTCCCTCTGTGGTTGTTTTGCATATGTTGCTAGGTATGATAACTGTACCAATATGTACCTACTCCCCCTGTGGTTGTTTTGCATATATTCTTAGGTATGATACCTGTATCAATATGTACCTACTCCCTCTGTGGTTGTTTTGCATATGTTGCTAGGTATGATAACTGTACCAATATGTACCTTTGCCTAAATAAACTTACGTACCATTCACGGTAATATAAAGCATACTCGTCATCCTCGCCATCTTATGAGAGAAGAAAACAATTGTATCCTGCCACTGTGGACATCTCACCTTGTTTACATCGGGTGGTGGGGAATTTTAATGAATAAAATCAATGACAGTTATTTTTTCTCTTTTATCATTGAAGCAATAAAATGTATTGCTTCCGAATTTGGGAAAGCATATTCACGGCGCGGCCATTTTGCTTCCAGATTGTCAATGTCAAAAAAGGATAAGAACGAAAACTATTCAAATCTGCTTAAAATTCCTGCTATTTTTCAACATCCTGGCTATTTTTTTACTGAAACAAAGTTCAAAATAACATACCAGTATAAGATTTTTTTTGTGTGTGTACTCACTTATTTGTGGTTGGAAGGGTCGATTCATAGCTCCTGGCCCCGCCTCTTAGCTGATCATTACTAGATCCAATCTCTTCCTGCTCTATGAGCTTTATCGTACGTTTTCTCTAAGCTATGTATGGATCCTGCCTCCACTACATCACTCTCCAGATTGTACCCACCTTGTCAATTCCTCTAAGTATTTTATATATTGTTATCATGTCCCTCCTGTCCTCCAGCGTCGTGTGTGCGTGCTTGCGCGCGCGTGTGTGTGTGTGTCCCGTGACGCCACAAAGGTTAACAACCCTTGCTCTAATGTATTATTGCAGAATGCAATAATTTTTCTCAATGCAATCATAATGTCTCTGAAATTGTGAAATTACATGTGGTTTTCCTTTCATTGGTTATCAATAAAGTATTAGTGGGGGTGCAGGTCGCCCGCCCCCCCCCCCCTACCTGTGTAGGGATGAAATAACCCAGGGGGAAGGGGGTTAAGGGACGTATCATTTTCACGTGTTCACTACTGCAAACTTTACAGAATTTTTATATTCATTTTATTATCGCAGTTGGTGTTAGTATTGTAGCGGTAACAATTTTAATTTTTATATTCGTTTTATTATCGCAGTGTTATTATTGTAGCGGTAACAATTTTAATTTTTATATTCGTTTTATTATCGCAGTGTTATTATTGTAGCGGTAACAATTTTAATTTTTATATTCGTTTTATTATCGCAGTCGGTGTTAGTATTGTAGCGGTAACAATTTTAATTTTTATATTCGTTTTATTATCGCAGTGTTATTATTGTAGCGGTAACAATTTTAATTTTTATATTCGTTTTATTATCGCAGTGTTATTATTGTAGCGGTAACAATTTTAATTTTTATATTCGTTTTATTATCGCAGTCGGTGTTAGTATTGTAGCGGTAACAATTTTAATTTCAGTTATATCTTCTTGTCTTTACCAATTATTATGATTGATGTACTGGTGACCAGTTTCGAGAGGCTTCCTAATGTTACGGCCCCACCTGAAGCCAGGATTTTCTGGTGCACATCTGATCAACCAGGCTATTGCTGCCCGCAAGCTGCATAGCTATCATAGTATAACTGATCAGACATCTATTTTACTCTTAAGTTTTCTATCTCCATATCTCTATCAGTGGTGGCAAAGCAACCACTGTGAAAAAGTGGCTAACTCTCAAATGCTTTTGTGATTTCTCATTTTATCAAGGCGATGTAAAAATAAGAGATTAGTAGAAGGCTAATTTGGCTGAGATATCACTTCACATACGACCTTACACCCGCACAGCCAGTACATATAGTATCTCCGTAGGGAAGCGGAAAAGAACTCTTCCTCCGTAAGCCATGCGGTGTCGTAAAGGTGAATAAAATGCCGGGAGCAAGTGGCTAGTAACGCCTTCTCCTGTATAAGTTACCAAATTTAAAAAGAAAAGTTTGTTTTTTTCTTTTTTAGGTCACCTTGCCTGGGTGGGATATGGCTGGTCTGATTATTTATATAATATTATATATATATATATATATATATATATATATATATATATATATATATATATATATATATATATATATATATATATATATATAAAAAATATAAAATATATATATATATATAAAATTATATATATATATATATATATATATATATATATATATATATATATAATATATATATATATATATATATATATATATATATATATATATATATATATATATATATATATATATATATATATATATATGCAAAACAACCACGGGGGAAGCTGTTTTGGTAGTTTTGCATTCTGTATCGCTTGCTGCCTTTACAACACTACACAGCTCCTGATGACACACTGAGAAGTGTGAAAGTACTTCAGCTAAAGATTTTCATCCCCCCCCCCCAGTGGCTTGTCTTGTATTGTTAAGATTGAGTGTCTGCAATTGCTTTGCATATACATGTATATATATATATATATATATATATATATATATATATATATATATATATATATATATATATATATATATATATATATATATATATATATATATATATATATATGCGTGTGTGTGTGTGTTTGTGTGTGTGTGTGTGTGTGTACTCACCTATATGTGGTTGCAGGGGTCAAGTCATAGCTCCTAGCCCCGCCTCTTCACTGGTCGATACTAATTCACTCTCTCCCTGCTCCATGATATTTGTCATACCTCTTCTGAAAGCTATTTATGGAACTTGCTTCCACTACTTCACTCTCCAGATTATTCCAGTTCCTGACAACTCTAAGACTAAAGAAATACTTCCTAACATCCCTATGACTCATCTGGGTTTTCAGTTTCCAATTGTGTCCCCTTGTTTCTGTATCCCATCTCTGAAAGAACCTTAGAAAACTTACCTAACCTTATTATATAATAACAAGCGCAACTTAGTTTAGCCTAATCCAACTAAATATATTTTAGCTAAGTTTACAATAATTTAATAATAAACAAACACAATGAAATATATTTTTTTCATTAGGTTCAGAATTATTTTTGCGAAATTATTGCATACACAAATTTTCGCTTCCTTATTCAACAATTGCTATTTAAGCCAAAATCTCAAGTTTTACCAATTCGGCACAACATTATATATATATATATGTCGTGCCGAATATGTAAAACTGGTCAATTAGCAAGAACTCATTTAAAATTAAGTCCTTTCTGAAATTTTCTCTTATACGTTTAAAGATATATTTTTCATTAATGTAAATGTAAAAATTTTTAATTTTGCACCAAAAGAATTTTAGAAAACTTACCTAACCTTATTATAACAAGAACAATTTATTTTAGCCTAACTCAACTAAATATATTTTAGATTGGTTTACAATAATTTAATACTAAACAAACACAATCAAATATATTTTTTTCGTCAGGTTCAGAATGATTTTGGCGAAATTATTGCATACACAAATTTTCACTTGTCCTATATGGCAAGATGAGCGTTGCTATTTAAGCCAAGATCGCAAGTTCTGCCTATTCGGCACGACATATAAATATATATATATATATATATATATATATATATATATATATATATATATATATATATATATATATATATATATATATGTGTGTGTGTGTGTGTGTGTGTGTGTGTGTGTGTGTGTGTGTGTGTGTGTGTGTGTGTGTGTGTTTGTTCCGCATTTGAGAGCACGTAGAGTTGTAGTTGGATTTTACCTAAGATGTGGATGCTAATATAAGAATGGTGAAAAATGATGCATTTTGCTTTCACCATATAACCTGAACCTGTAGTGCAGCAGTGAGCATATTACTGGTCTGGCCTCTCAAGAATTTTCCATAAGCAGATTATGAGGTATCTCTGGTTTCATTCCAGAGTATATTGAATTATTTGAAATTGTTCCTGTAGCTCAGATACTTTACTGACTTTATGCAAACAGTAATATTTGCTATGTATTTTCTAACTCTGGTATCCCACCTGTCTCTAAACATTTGAGTACAGGAGTAAGATCCTCAGGTGTGGAGGATCTCACACCTGTCGGATGTCGGTAAATTTTGACAACGTACGTCAATGTGTATCACTTTAAACAAAGCCCATCATAAGGGAGGTCGGACGTCATGAATCTGCATCAAAAGCCTAGATGCCTTTGGCTAAGGGAATGACTGTCTTCCGTCAAGGCTGAGGGACTGATTCCCTACTGTCTTTAGGACCGGAATTTATTTCTGAATTCGAATGACGAAACATTCAGCGCAGGCGAAGCATTTCGTCAATAAAGATACTTTAGTGATGCACATGTACCTTTCTCGTCATGCCTCAGGTTATTCACTGCTATTGTATAATTCGTAAATAGATCACTGAATAACACGTGTATACAGCACAATAGCTAACGTGACAATATTTTGGGTGGAATCATATATAAATATCTGTCCATGGCAATCTCATTGATCACATTTTAAATTAAAGTATCTCATATTTTTGACGGAGAAGATAGGAAAGATGAGAAATAAGTTAGAAAGTAGAGGCAATTAAGAGAGTTTATGGTGAAGCACAGCAAATGTTGGAGTCGTTGAGTATTTTCCGCCTGTCATCCGCAGACCCACTGAAGTTGAAGACCAATATTATGTATTGATTCTTGATAGGTGGCGGAGCGGCCTGCCTGCCTGCCTGCCTGCCTGCCTGCCTGCCTGCGTGCCTGCATGCATGTCTGTCTGCCTGTATGTCTGCCTGCATGCCTGCCTGTATGTCTGTCTGTCTGCCTGTGTCTTCCTGCCTGCTTAACCTGGTCTAGAATCATAAAATATTATAGATTACTTAAAACTAATAAGGAAAATCAAAACCTATGAGGAATACCAAAAAATATAGGTCGTCAAGAATTGTCGGAAAAAAATGGCTGCTGGAGTTCAACCGCAGCAAACAATGATAATATTCACTGATGCATGGAGTTAAGTAAACTAAATGAGTCACATGGAGAGTCACGTAAACAAATAAAAATAAATATTATCACCAGAAACATATCTGTACACCAACATTCACATGGTGTACACCAACCAACACACGGTGTACACCAACCAACACACGGTGTACACCAACCAACACACGCTGTACACCAAGACACGATGTACACCAACACACGGTGTACACCAACCAACACAAGCTGTACACCAAGACACGATGTACACCAACACACGGTGTACACCAACCAACACACGCTGTACACCAAGACACGATGTACACCAACACACGGTGTACACCAACCAACACACGCTGTACACCAAGACACGATGTACACCAACACACGGTGTACACCAACCAACACAAGCTGTACACCAACACACGATGTACACCAAGACACGGTGTACACCAACATACGCTGTACACCAACACACGGTGTACACCAACCAACACACGCTGTACACCAAGACACGATGTACACCAACACACGGTGTACCCCAACCAACACACGGTGTACACCAACCAACACACGCTGTACACCAAGACACGATGTACACCAACACACGGTGTACACCAACCAACACAAGCTGTACACCAACACACGATGTACACCAAGACACGGTGTACACCAACATACGCTGTACACCAACACACGGTGTACACCAACCAACACACGCTGTACACCAAGACACGATGTACACCAACACACGGTGTACCCCAACCAACACACGGTGTACACCAACCAACACACGCTGTACACCAAGACACGATGTACACCAACACACGGTGTACACCAACCAACACACTGTACACCAACCAACACACGCTGTACACCAACCAACACACTGTACACCAACCAACACACGCTGTACACCAACCAACACACGCTGTACACCAACCAACACACTCTGTACACCAAGACACGATGTACACAAACACACGCTGTACACCAAGACACGATGTACACCAACACACGGTGTACACCAACCAACACACGCTGTACACCAACACACGATGTACACCAACACACGGTGTACACCAACCAACACACGCTGTACACCAAGACACGATGTACACCAACACACGGTGTACACCAACCAACACGCTGTACACCAAGACACGATGTACACCAACACACGGTGTACACCAAGACACGATGTACACAACACACGCTGTACACCAACCAACACACGCTGTACACCAACCAACACACGCTGTACACCAAGACACGATGTACACAACACACGGTGTACACCAACACACGGTGTACACCAACCAACACACGCTGTACACCAAGACACGATGCACACCAACACACGGTGTACACCAACACATGGTGTACACCACACGGTGTACACCAACACAGGGTGTACACCAACACACGGTGTACACCAACACACGCTGTGCACCAAGACACGATGTACACTAACCAACACACGCTGTACACCAAGACACGATGTACACCAACACACGGTGTACACCAACACACGCTGTACACCAAGACACGATGTGCACCAATACACGCTGTACACCAACACACGCTGTACACCAACACACGGTGTACACCAACCAACACACGCTGTACACCAACACACGCTGTACGCCAACCAACACACGCTGTACACCAACCAACACACGCTGTACACCAAGACACGATGTACACCAACACACGGTGTACACCAACTAACACGCTGTACACCAAGACAATGTACACCAACACACGGTGTACACCAACCAACACACGCAGTACACCAAGACACGATGTACATCAACACACGGTGTACACCAACCAACACACGCTGTACACCAAGACACGATGTACACCAACACACGGTGTACACCAACACACGCTGTACACCAAGACACGATGTACACCAACACACGGTGTACACCAACCAACACACGCTGTACACCAAGACACGATGTACAACACACGGTGTACACCAAGACACAATGTACACCAACACACGGTGTACACCAACCAACACACGCTGTACACCAAGGCACGATATACATCAAAACACGGTGTACACCAACCAACACACGCTGTACACCAAGACACGATGTACACCAACACACGGTGTACACCAAGACACGATGTACACCAACACACGATGTACACCAAGACACGATGTACACCAACACACGGTGTACACTAACACACAATATACACCAACACACGATGTACACCAACACACGGTGTACACCAACACACGGTGTACACCAACACACGATGTACACCAACACGGTGTACACCAACCAACACACGGTGTACACCAACACGATGCACACCAACACACGGTGTACACCAACACATGGTGTACACCACACGGTGTACACCAACACAGGGTGTACACCAACACACGGTGTACACCAACATATGATGTGCACCAATACACGGTGTACACCAACACACGATGTACACCAACACACGGTATACACCAACACACTGTGTACACCAACCAACACACGGTGTACACCAACAAGATGTACACCAACCAACGCACGGTGTACACCAACCAACACACGGTGCACACCAACACACCGTATACACCAACACACGATGTACACCAACACAAGGTGAACACCAACCAACACACGTATACCAACCAACACACGTTGTACACCAACCAACACGGTGTACACCAACAGGGCGTACACCAACCAACACACCATGTACACCAAGTAACACGGTGTACACCAACCAACACACGATGTACACCAACACACGGTGTACACCAACACACGATGTAAACCAACACACGGTGTACATCAACCAACACACGGTGTACACCAACAAACGATGTACACCAACCAACACACGGTGTACACCAATCAACACACCGTGTACACCAATCGACACACGGTGTACACCAGCACACGATGTACACCAACCAACACACGGGGTACACCAACAAACACATGGTGTACACCAACACACTATATACACCAACCAACACACGGTGTACACTAACCAACACACCGTGTACACCAATCGGCACACGGTGTACACCAAGCAACACACGGTGTACACCAACCAACACACGGTGTACACCAACACACGGTGTACACCAACACATGATATACACCAACGAACACACGGTGTACACCAACAAACACATGGTGTACACCAACACACGATATACACCAACACACGGTGTACACCAACACACGATATACACCAACCAACACACGGTGTACACCAACACACGATGTACACCAACCAACACACGGTGTACACCAACCAACACACCGTGTACACCAATCGACACACGGTGTACACCAACACATGGTGTACACCAACACACGATATACACCAACACACGGTGTACACCAACACACGATATACACCAACCAACACACTGTGTACACCAACCAACACACGGTGTACACCAACACACGATGTACACCAACACACGGTGTACACCAACACACGATGTACACCAACACACGATGTACACCAACCAACACACGATGTACACCAAGTAACACACGGTGTACACCAACACACGATGTACACCAACACACGGTGTACACCAGCACACTGTACACCAACCAACACACGGTGTATATCAAACACACGATGTACATCAAACAATGTACACCAACACGCGATGTACACCAACCAACACATGATGTACAACACACGATGTACACGAACACGGTGTACACCAACAAATACACGATGTACACCAAACACACGGTGTACACCAACACACGATGTACGCCAACACACCATGTACACCAACACACGGTGCACACCAACCAACACACGATGTACACCAACACACGATGTACACCAACCAACACACGATGTACACCAAGTAACACGCGGTGTACACCAACCAACACACGATGTACACCAACACACGGTGTACACCAACACACTGTGTACAACAACGAACACAACGTAAACCAACCAACACACGGTGTACATCAACCAACACACGGTGTACATCAAACGATGTACACCAACACACGGTGTACACCAACACCGTGTACACCAACCAACACACGGTCTACACCAGCACACGATGTACACCAAACACACGGTGTACACCAAGCAACACACGGTGTACACCAACCAACACACGATGTACACCACCACACGGTGTACATCAACCAACACACGATGTACACCAACACGATGTACACCAACACGATGTACACCAACACATGATGTACAATAACACACGGTGTACACCAACCAACACGATGTACGCCAACACGATGTACGCCAACACACCATGTACACCAACACACGGTGTACACCAACCAACACACGATGTACACCAACACACGGTGTACACCAACCAACACACGATGTACACCAACCAACATACGATGTACATCAAACACACGGTGTACACCAACCAACACACGATGTACACCAACCAACACACGATGTACATCAAACACACGGTGTACACCAACCAACATACGATGTACACAACACACGGTGTACACTAAACAACACACGATGTAAACCAACCAACACACGGTATACATCAAACGATGTACACCAACACACGGTGTACACCAACACACCGTGTACACCAACCAACACACGGTGTGCACCAGCACACGATGTACACAAAACACACGGTGTACACCAACAACACACGGTGTACACCAACACACGATGTACACCAACACATGGTGTACACGAACACACGATATACACCAAGCAACACACGGTGTACACCAACCAACACACGGTGCACACAACACACGATGTACACCAACGAACACACGATGTACACCAAGTAACACATGGTGTACACCAACCAACACATGATGTACACTAACACACGGTGTACACCAACACACTGTGTACACCAACGAATACACGATGTAAACCAACCAACACGGTGTACATCAACCAACACACGGTGTACATCAAACGATGTACACCAACCAACACACGGTGTACACCAACCAACACAGTGTACACCAATACACGGTGTACACCAGCACAAGATGTACAGCAAACACACGGTGTACACCAAGCAACACACGGTGTACACCAAGCAACACACCATGTACACCAACACACCATGTATACCAACCAACACACGGTGTACATCAACCAACACAATGTACACCAACCAACACACGATGTGCACCAACACACGGTGTACACCAACCAACACACGGTGTACACCAACCAACACACGATGTACACCAACCAACACACGGTGTACACCAACCAACACACGATGTACACCAACACACGATGTACATCAAACACACGGTGTACACCAACCAACACACGATGTACACCAACACACGGTGTACACCAACACACTGTGTACACTAACCAACACACGATGTAAACCAACACACGGTGTACACCAACCAACACACCGTGTACACCAACCAACACACGGTGTAAACCAGCACAGGATGTACATCAAACACACGGTGTACACCAACACACGGTGTACACCAACACACGATGTACACCAACCAACACATGGTGTACACCAACACATGATATACACCACGCAACACACGGTGTACACCACACCATGTACACCAAACACACGGTGTACACCAACCAACACACGATGTACGCCAACACACGGTGTACACCAACACACGGTGTACACCAACACACGATGTACACGAACACAGTGTACACCAATACACGGTGTACACCAATACACGGTGTACACCAACACGGTGTACACCAACACGGTGTACACCAACACACGATGTACACCAACACACTGTGTACAACACACGGTGTACACCAACCAACACACGGTGTACACCAACACACGGTGTACACCAACACGGTGTACACCAACACGGTGTACACCAACACACGGTGTACACCAACACGGTGTACACCAACACGGCGTACACCAAGCTCACTAATACAAGCTTTACATTCAAGACCTGAACAGAAGTGTGCCGTAGCTCGACCGCTAACGCGTTCAGCTCACACACTGAGGTCCTGGGGATCAATCCCCAGTACAGCTGTAAACATTAGGACGTGTTTCCTTAAGGTACCTGCTGCTCATGTTCACTTAGAAGTAAAATAAGTACCTGGGTGTTAGTAGACTGGTGTGAGTCGCATCCTGGGGACAAAAGTGACCTAACTTGCCCGAAATTCTCTGCATTAACACGGGGCTTTCTGTATAGTAGTATGAAACTAATGTCAGCTAGGCCTTGTACTTGTAGAAATAAAGATTATTATTAAAATTTATAAAACTTGCGTTCCATGGATTATTTAATAAACAGTGTTGTGGAAGCAGCAACTAATAAATCACAAAAAGGGAAAATTGTTTAAACGTTTGCAACAAGGTTCGTAGAAGAACTGAGAGAATAGGGGGAGATTGAAACTTACGATACTAGAAGAATGAACAGAGAGAGACATGATCATGGCATACCAAATATTCAGAAAGATAGTAGATGGTTTAGCAAGAAAGGAAACAAACCGCTGGAGGAAGAGATAGATGAAAGCTGAACAACCTCGATGACTCTCAGAGATATGAGGAAACACTTTTATATTGTTAGATTTATAATTATTACTATTAGATACAATGCACTCTGATGATATCTTTTATTAATTTCTTGAATACTGCAGCAAAACTGAAGTTGTCTTACACAATGGCAGCTTGCCCAGGATATGACTACCAGTAGCACACATAGGTAGTTATTTTACGGCATGGTGAGCCAGGGACAGGAGTCTAAGGGAACGCCCTCACGTATCGTATTGCCTGGGAATCGAACCGTGAACCTTATAGTTGTGAGCTGAACGCTCGGTGTAAGAATTGGGAGAGGTTGAGCTTTCAATAATCGCGAGAGAGACAAAGCTACCTTAGCCGTATTTACATTATGTGCACTGAGAGCGGTAGGCAGATGTAATGGACTAAAGAGCAGCATACTGGAAGCAGAAACAATGTATAGCTTGAACATAACATATCACAGATCAATATCAACTCTGCCACTTCAACATTAAGAAGACTCAAAAAATAAAACAACGCCTCAACTCATCTAGGATCTAGTCGTAATTACCTAGCAGTAATTACCTCATGTTACTATCTAGTCTAGGTAAATAGGGTAAGGTAACTACAAACACACGACACAGAAAACCAGCTCAGTAGCCTCTGCTGTATGTGCCTGCCCTTCACTACTCACGTACACACACACACACACACACACACATAAATATACTAAAAAACAAAACACAAATCTTCACAAGAGCCGTAATATTGGAAGCTCTACACATGATACTACTGAACCATAATGAGCAGAAACAAGAGGTAAAGAAGGTATACGTCAACACTATATGAACATCACACAAACACCACGTCAGCACCACATAAATATACGTCAACACTACATAAACACACGTCAACACCACAAAACCACGTCAACACCACAAAAACAGACGTCAATATCACATAAATACACGTCAACATAACATAAACACTACAACACACGTCAACACTATATAAACACCACGTCTACACAACATAAACGCTACGTCAACATTACATAAACACATGTCAACACCACATAAGCACCACGTCAACACCACATAAACACTATGTCAACACTACATAAACACTACGTCAACACCACATAAACACTACGTCAACACCACATAAACTACGTCAACACCACATAAACACTACGTCAACACCACATAAACTACGTCAACACCACATAAACACTACGTCAACACTACATAAACACTACCGGCATTAAAACACCCACACCTGAACACGTCAATATTCTTGACTTGCAGCAGCAGTATGTCACCATGCACATGCACACACCTACATGCACGCACACCAGTGCAGACACATACCCACATGTACAACCACACAAATACATAAGCGAGAGCATAATCACAAACCCTCACACGTGTACAAACACCTATACCCACAGAAATACACACAAGCATACATACACACATACCCCACAAGCACAAGCCTTCACATACACACTCCCGAAGCACAAACCTTCACATACACACTCCCGAAACACAAACCTTCACATACACACACACACACACACACACACACACACACACACACACACAAGCACAAGCCTTCACACACGCACACAAACAACAAGCACAAGTGTTCACATACACACACACACAATAAGCACAAGCCTTCACACACAAGAAAAAGCAAGCACAAGCCTTCACACACACACACACACACACACACATACACACACACAACAAGCACAAGCTTTCACAGATACACACAGCTGCAGGAACTCTAAAGATAAATTTACATTTTTGTGAAGCTAGTGTCACTATCTTCCTCGGGGCTTTGATAGTGTCATTCACTGCTATCAAAATAATCTTCTTACAAGGAAAAAAAAATAGTTTGAAATTGTGTAAGACGACGGAGACGCAACAACGTCCCCTCGCCCAAGGATATTAACTCATATTTTGAATATTTTTTTATGATTTATTGAGATATTTTACTTAATAATAGCATTTTATAGGTCATTTACGTCTGCATAGAAATGCGAGGTGAAATTTACACTTAAAACGTGAAAGACGAATTCAGAAAATGGAGTGAACGAGAGAGAACATGCATATTATGTATATGTGTAGTAATATATCTTGTTGGTATTACCAATTACCGACACTGTACGAAATACGGCGAAATTTGAACTGAACATTGGACGTTTTTTTAAGAAACATACAAGAAAGACAAGGCAAATGTATACTGAATATATGTGGGAATTTGTCATATTTAATGTTAATCTTGCATGGTCAAGAGAAACCAACAATCCTGTTAAGGTGGACAACGTTTAACAAGCCTAAAGTGGCACGTCAGTTCCCCTGTCTTCTAATAATATGTTATTTTTCCACTATAATCTACCTTGTCCATAATTACTAGGATCTTTCCTTAATTCATGGTATAACTTAACAAATCTTTGAGGACGATTGAATTTAAGGAAGGATCCCAGACTTCACCTTACGAAAGCAGACAAAGCAAATGCGATAATAATTACTGACAAGGTAGACTATAGGGGAAAATTAACATTATATTAGAAGACAGGGAAACTCTCGCGCCTCTTAATTTCACACTCGGATAAGAGGATGGCAGTACCTCCCTGGACGGCTGCTGTCTGCCTACCTGCTATCTTCTTTATCAATAATACCTTCCCTACAAATCTTCCTTCTTCATCAATTTATTACCCTCTCTACCAATCTACAACCATCACTACCAACATACAACCATCACTACCTACATACAAGAATCACTACCGACATACAACCATCTCTACCAACCTACAACCATCACTACAAACCTACAAGCATCACTACCAACATACAACCATCTCTACCAACCTACAACCACCACTACCAACCTACAAGCATCACTACCAACATACAACCATCACTACCAATATACAACCATCACTACCAAAATACAACCATCACTACCAACATACAACCATCACTACCGATATACAACCATCTCTACCAACCTACAACCATCACTACCAACAGACAACCATCACTACCAACATACAACCATCACTACAAACCTACAAGCATCACTACCGACATACAACCATCAATACCAACATACAACCATCTCTACCAACCTACAACCATCACTACCAACAGACAACCATCACTACAAACCTACAAGCATCACTACCAACATACAACCATCTCTACCAACCTACAACCACCACTACCAACCTACAAGCATCACTACCAACATACAACCATCACTACCAACATACAACCATCACTACCAAAATACAACCATCACTACCAACATACAACCATCACTACAAACCTAAAAGCATCACAACCGACATACAACCATCTCTACCAACCTACAACCATCACTACCAACATACAACCATCTCTACCAACCTACAACCATCACTACCAACATACAACCATCTCTACCAACCTACAACCATCACTACCAACATACAACCATCTCTACCAACCTACAACCATCACTACCAACCTGCAAGCATCACTACCAACATACAACCATCACTACCAACATATAACCGTCACTACCAACAAACAACCATCACTACAAACCTACAACCATTACTACAAACTTACAACCATCACTACCAACCTACAACCATCACTACAAACCTACAACCATCACTACAAACCTACAACCATCATTACCAACCTACAACCATCACTACCAACCTACAACCATCACTACCAACCTACAACCATCACTACCAACCTACAACCATCACTACCAACCTACAACCATCACTACCAACATACAACCATCACTACCAACCTACAAGTATCACTACCAACATACAACCATCACTACCAACATACAACCATCACTACCAACATACAACCATCACTACCAACATACAACCATCACTACCAACATACAACCATCACTACCGACATACAACCATCACTACCGACATACAACCATCACTACCAACATACAACCATCACTACCGACATACAACCATCACTAAAAACCTACAATCATCACTACCGACATACAACCATCACTACCGACATACAACCATCACTACCAACATACAACCATCACTACCAACATACAACCATCACTACCAACCTACAACCATCACTACCAACCTACAACCATCACTACCAACCTACAACCATCACTACCAACCTACAACCATCACTACCAACCTACAACCATCACTACCAACCTACAACCATCACTGCAAACCTACAACCATCACTACAAACCTACAACCATCACTACCAACATGCAACCATCACTACCAACCTACAACCATCACTACCAACCTACAAGTATCACTACCACCATACAACCATCACTAACAACCTACAACCATCACTACCAATACACAACCATCACTACCAATATACAACCATCACTACCAACATACAACCATCACTACCGACATACAACCATCACTACCAACCTACAACCATCACTACCAACCTACAACCATCACTACCAACCTACAACCATCAATACAAACCTACAACCATCACTATCAACCTACAACCATCACTACCAACCTACAACCATCACTACCAACATATAACCATCACTACCAACCTACAAGTATCACTACCAACATACAACCATGACTACCAACCTACAACCATCACTACCAACATACAACCATCACTACCAACATACAACCATCACTACCAACATACAACCATCACTACCAACATACAACCATCACTACCAACATACAACCATCACTACCAACATACAACCATCACTACCGACATACAACCATCACTACCAACATACAACCATCACTACCAACCTACAAGTGTCACTACCAATATACAATCATCACTACCGACATACAATCATCGCTACCAACCAACAATCATCACTACCAACCTAAAATCATCACTACCAACATACAACCATCACTACCGATATACAACCATCACTACCAACATACAACCATCACTACCAACCTACAAGTGTCACTACCAATATACAATCATCACTACCGACATACAATCATCGCTACCAACCAACAATCATCACTACCAACCTAAAATCATCACTACCAACATACAACCATCACTACCGACATACAACCATCACTACCAACATACAATCATCACTACCGGCATACAACCATCACTACCAACCTGCAACCATCACTACCAACATACAACCATCACTACCGACATACAACCATCACTACCAACATACAACCATCACTACCGACATACAACCATCACTACCAACATACAACCATCACTACCAACCTACAAGTGTCACTACCAATATACAATCATCACTACCGACATACAATCATCGCTACCAACCAACAATCATCACTACCAACCTAAAATCATCACTACCAACATACAACCATCACTACCGACATACAACCATCACTACCAACATACAATCATCACTACCAACATACAACCATCACTACCGATATACAACCATCACTACCAACCTACAACCATCACTACCAACCTACAAGTGTCACTACCAATATACAATCATCACTACCGACATACAATCATCGCTACCAACCAACAATCATCACTACCAACCTAAAATCATCACTACCAACATACAACCATCACTACCGATATACAACCATCACTACCAACATACAACCATCACTACCAACCTACAAGTGTCACTACCAATATACAATCATCACTACCGACATACAATCATCGCTACCAACCAACAATCATCACTACCAACCTAAAATCATCACTACCAACATACAACCATCACTACCGACATACAACCATCACTACCAACATACAATCATCACTACCAACATACAACCATCACTACCGGCATACAACCATCACTACCAACCTGCAACCATCACTACCAACATACAACCATCACTACCAACATACAACCATCACTACCGACATACAACCATCACTACCAACATACAACCATCACTACAAACATACAACCATCACTACCGACATAAAACCATCACTACCAACCTACAATCATCACTACCAACATACAATCATCACTACCAACATACAACCATCACTACCAACATACAACCATCACTACCAACATACAACCATCACTACAAACATACAACCATCACTACCGACATACAACCATCACTACAAACATACAACCATCACTACCAACATACAACCATCACTACCAACATACAACCATCACTACCAACATACAACCATCACTACAAACATACAACCATCACTACCAACATACAACCATCACTACCAACATACAACCATCACTACAAACATACAACCATCACTACCGACATACAACCATCACTACCAACATACAACCATCACTACCAACATACAACCATCACTACCAACATACAACCATCACTACCGACATAAAACCATCACTACCAACCTACAATCATCACTACCGACATACAACCATCACTACCAACATACAACCATCACTACCAACATACAACCATCACTACCGACATACAACCATCACTACCAACATACAATCATCACTACCGACATACAACCATCACTACCGACATACAATCATCACTACCAACATACAACCATCACTTCCAACATACAATCATCACTACCAACATACAACCATCACTACCAACATACAATCATCACTACCGACATACAACCATCACTACCGACATACAATCATCACTACCAACATACAACCATCACTACCAACATACAATCATCACTACCGACATACAACCATCACTACCGACATACAACCATCACTACCGACATACAACCATCACTACCAACATACAACCATCACTTCCAACATACAACCATCACTACCAACATACAACCATCACTACCGACATACAACCATCACTACCGACATACAACCATCACTACCGACATACAACCATCACTACCGACATACAACCATCACTACCAACATACAACCATCACTTCCAACATACAACCATCACTACCAACATACAACCATCACTACCGACATACAACCATCACTACCGACATACAACCATCACTACCAACATACAACCATCACTACCAACATACAACCATCACTACCAACAGACAACCATCACTACCAACATACAACCATCACTACCAACATACAACCATCACTACCAACATACAACCATCACTACCGACATACAACCATCACTACCGACATACAACCATCACTACCAACATACAACCATCACTACCAACATACAACCATCACTACCAACATACAACCATCACTTCCAACATACAACCATCACTACCAACATACAACCATCACTACCAACATACAACCATCACTACCAACATACAACCATCACTACCGACATACAACCATCACTACCAACATACAACCATCACTACCAACATACAACCATCACTACCAACATACAACCATCACTACCGACATACAACCATCACTACCGACATACAACCATCACTACCAACATACAACCATCACTACCAACATACAACCATCACTACCGACATACAACCATCACTACCAACATACAACCATCACTACCAACATACAACCATCACTACCAACAGACAACCATTACTACCAACATACTGGTAAATATTGTTTAACATATTAGTACCGCTCATATGACATATTCCTATAACTTAGACTGCTGTACAAACACTGTTAGAATCATCTAGAAACTAAAACAAGTTATGAAAATCGACTGTTTTTGGGCATTCTGAGACAGCCAAATAGGACGAATATTACCAAGAATTTTTGATCAGAATAGTTTGGTAACTTCAAATAAATTTAGGTTTATGAAAATACATCTTCTATTCTTTGAATTTTTTTTTTGTAATTTTTGTAATTTTAAAACTCACTTGTAGTGAAATTGTTTTATTATAGATAGAAGAAAACAGTCCAATAATTCAAGATGACAAACTTAGCACATGAACTGAATGAATAAATTATCTAAAGAATAATAATTATGATATTCATATTATTATTATTATTACTATTATGTACGTATGTAAATATTATTTTGATAAATATGTGATGAGTAAGAGCTGAAGACAAATTCACATAGTCCTTTATTGCCACCACAAATTAATTTCCTGGGTTAAATTCATGAGGTACTAAAAGGAAATAATGCCACTAAATAGTTATTATTAGTAGCGAATAGCAGAAATTTAATAAGTCATTCGTGTAGCCTACACTTGACGGGCATCACTGGTTGTGACAGCCGGCCAGTGTGTTTACACCAGTGCTGCTGTGGTGACGCTCCCACCATACTCCACCCAATCTTACCTAGTCTTCTTTTTTTAAATTTTATTCTCTCTTTTCCGAAGATTTTCTTGCCTCCTTTTTTTTTAGGACGTTCTTAAATCCTTTAAGACGTTATTTTCTTCTTATTAAGAAGTTCTTTTCCCCTTTTTTTTTTAATTTCTTCCCCTCCCCCCTTTTCAAGATGTTCTTTTCCGTCTATTTAAGATGTTCTTTTCCCCCTTTTGAAGATGTTCTTTCCCCCTATTTCAAGATATTTTTTACTCCTTTTTCAAAAAGTTATTCCCCTTTTTCGAAGATGTTCTTTCGTCGTTCCTTCTTTGTTCCCGTCTTGAAAAGTTTACTCATCTCGTAATATGTTCTTCTAATCTCGTCTTGAGATGGTTTTTCCTACTGAGCTCTTTTCCATTGTCTTAAAAACGTCTACCCTGTTTTCTTAACAGATTATTTTCTATTTTAAAAGATATTCCTTGCTCTTCTCTGAAGACATTCTCTGCTCGTGAACCACGGAAGGAAAATTCAGTGATTCAGGAATCTAAATGGAAATATTTATTTGAAGTGGAAGGGTACGAGGGAGGGCGATTAGCTTAAACAAAAATACATCTTAAGGAAACTTATTACGGAGAACACCCACGGGTGAGAAGAAAATAGGTTCGTAACCCAGAGGTGAGAAGAAAATAGGTTCGTAACCCAGAGGTGAGAAGAAAATAGGTTCGTAACCCAGAGGTGAGAAGAAAATAGGTTCTTAACCCAGATGTGAGAAGAAAATAGGTTCGTAACCCAGAAGTGAGAAGAAAATAGGTTCTTAACCCAGAGGTGAGAAGAAAATAGGTTCGTAACCCAGAGGTGAGAAGAAAATAGGTTCTTAACCCAGAGGTGAGAAGAAAATAGGTTCGTAACCCAGATGTGAGAAGAAAATAGGTTCGTAACCCAGAAGTGAGAAGAAAATAGGTTCTTAACCCAGAGAAGAAAATAGGTTCTTAACCCAGAGGTGAGAAGAAAATAGGTTCGTAACCCAGAGGTGAGAAGAAAATAGGTTCTTAACCCAGAGGTGAGAAGAAAATAGGTTCGTAACCCAGATGTGAGAAGAAAATAGGTTCGTAACCCAGATGTGAGAAGAAAATAGGTTCTTAACCCAGAGGTGAGAAGAAAATAGGTTCGTAACCCAGATGTGAGAAGAAAATAGGTTCGTAACCCAGATGTGAGAAGAAAATAGGTTCTTAACCCAGAGGTGAGAAGAAAATAGGTTCTTAATCCAGAGGTGAGAAGAAAATAGGTTCGTAACCCAGAGGTGAGAAGAAAATAGGTTCTTAACCCAGAGGTGAGAAGAAAATAGGTTCGTAACCCAGAGGTGAGAAGAAAATAGGTTCTTAACCCAGAGGTGAGAAGAAAATAGGTTCGTAACCCAGAGGTGAGAAGAAAATTGGTTAGTAATAAAAGATGAAACGACAATACACGAACCTCGTTACACATTACCCATACGTATACAATCAGCATAAAAAAACGGCAAAGATTAGATAGCTCTGAGAAGGTAGGCGTCCACACAACCCTGAGAAGGTAGGCGCCCACACAACCCTGAGAAGGTAGGCGTCCATACAACCCTGAGAAGGTAGGCGCCCACACAACCCTGAGAAGGTAGGCGCCCACACATCCCTGAGAAGGTAGGCGCCCAAACAGCCCTGAGAAGGCATGCCCATACAGCCCCGAAAAGGTACGTGGCCACAAAGCACTAGAAGGCATGCCCACACGGCCCTTAGAAGGCACGCCCATGACCATTCCTGTAACAAAGTAAGACATGTGCAACAGTTGGGTATTTTATTCCGACACGTTTCGTCTACACAGTATGCTTCTTCAGTCGAATACAAAAGAGGCAGCAGAAGCAGTGACGTTAAGATGGACTGTGCAGCAGAAAGGTGTTTGAATAGAGATGCAGATACCAAAATGCACAAGTGTCTTACTTTTCAACATGTCGGTATTATATGCCATTATCATATTCACAGCTCTGTGGCCAGCCGGACGAACAGGTAGACAAGAGCGTGCTGACAGGCAGGCGAGACCGTTCTAACAGGTAGGCAAGAGCGTCCTGACAGGTAGGCAAGAGCGTGCTGACAGGCAGGCAAGAGCGTCCTAACAGGTAGGCAAGAGCGTGCTGACAGGCAGGCAAGAGCGTCCTGACAGGTAGGCAAGAGCGTGCTGACAGGCAGGCAAGACCGTCCTAACAGGTAGGCAAGAGCGTGCTGACAGGCAGGCAAGAGCGTCCTGACAGGCAGGCAAGAGCGTCCTGACAGGTAGGCAAGAGCGTCCTGACAGGCAGGCAAGACCGTCCTAACAGGTAGGCAAGAGCGTGCTGACAGGCAGGCAAGAGCGTCCTGACAGGCAGGCAAGAGCGTCCTGACAGGTAGGCAAGAGCGTCCTGACAGGCAGGCGAGAGCGTCCTGACAGGCAGGCAAGAGTGTCCTGACAGGCAGGCAAGAGCGTCCTGACAGGCAGGCAAGAGCGTCCTGACAGGCAGGCAAGAGCGTCCTGACAGGCAGGCAAGAGCGTCCTGATAGGCAGACAAGAGCGTCCTGACAGGCAGGCAAGAGCGTCCTGACAGGCAGGCAAGAGCGTCCTGACAGGCAGGAAATAGCGTCCTGACAGGCAGGCAAGAGCGTCCTGACAGGCAGGCAAGAGCGTCCTGACAGGCAGGCAAGAGTGTCCTGACAGGCAGGCAAGAGCGTCCTGACAGGCAGGCAAGAGCGTCCTGACAGGCAGGCAAGAGCGTCCTGACAGGCAGGCAAGAGCATCCTGACAGGCAGGCAAGAGCGTCCTGACAGGCAGGCAAGAGCGTCCTGACAGGCGTCCTGACAGGCGTCCTCTGGCTTATCAAAGAAGACATCCTATCGACAGTTACTTCCTTTTTATCCCTCACATCTCAGGGAAAGACAGGCATTGTTCCCGATTTGTGTGTGCGTGTGCACATGGTTTTGCGATTTGTGTGTGCGCGCGTGCACATGGTTTTGCTATGTGTGTGTGTGTGTGCGCGTGCACATGGTTTTGCGATTTGTGTGCGCACTTTGATGTGACCCTAAACGATCTGCGATGAGCAACAGAGTGGCCGGTTAAAGTTGAAGCAGCGATTAAGAGCCAAGGATCGAGCCTTCACCGTGAAGGGCTTCATGCTTCACATAATAATAATAAAAAAAGTCCTTTTGAAAATGAAGTGACAGAGGATAGTGAAGGTTACCTTTGCCTCAGATATACCTCTGACGAGTTTCGAGAATTTTCTTTGTTCTTCAGCCCGGCCCTGGGCTAAGCTTGACTGGAACTTGCCTGATCAACCAGTACACTACAGTATATAAGCCACGTCTATGGCCCTATGCTGTACATTCTACAAGATTGATGGACTGAACACATCGACTCCAGGCCGAGGGACTGATTACCTCATACTCCTCCTCTCCTTACGCCTTCCTCTTTGTATTGGACTGATGAAGCCACTGTGTGGCGAAACGTTTCCTGAATAAAGATTCTCTTATGCTGCATAAGTGTCTCAATCTTCAATCAACAATCCTAAAACTACCCTGCACCAACAACCACTACCTACCACCACACACTACACTAACAATCAATAATCCTCACACTACCATGCACCAACAACCATTACCACCACACACTACACTAACAATCAACAATCCTAAAACTACCCTGCACCAACAACCACTACCACCACTCACTACACTAACAATCAACAATCCTCACACTACACCTGCACCAACAATCAACAATCCTTACACTACACCTGCACCAACAACCACTACCACCACACACTAACAACCAACAATCCTCACACTACCCTGCACCAACCACTACCACCACACACTACACTAACAACAATCAACAATCCTCACACTACACTTGGCACCAACAACCACACACTACACTAACAATCAATCCTCACACTACCCTGCACCAACAACTACTACCACCACACACTACACTAACAATCAATAATCCTCACACTACCCTGCACCAACCACCACTACCACCACACACTACACTAACAGCAATCAACAATCCTCACACTACACCTGCACCAACAACCACTACCACCACACACTACACTAACAACAACCAACAATCCTCACACTACCCTGCACCAACAACCACTACCACCACGCACTACACTAACAACAACCAACAATCCTCACACTACCCTGCACCAACCACTACCACCACACACTACACTAGCATCAACAATCCTCACACTACACCTGCACCAACAACCACTACCACCCCACACTACACTAACAACAATCAACAATCCTCACACTACACCTGCACCAACAACCACTACCACCACACACTACACTAACAACAATCGACAATCACACTACACCTGGCACCAACAACCACACACTACACTAACAATCAATCCTCACACTACCCTGCACCAACAACTACCACCACCACACGCTACACTAACAATCAATAATCCTCACACTACCTTGCACCAACAACCACTACCACCACACACTACACTAACAGCAATCAACAATCCTCACACTACACCTGCACCAACAATCACTACCACCACACACTACACTACCAACAACCAACAATCCTCACACTACCCTGCACCAACAACCACTACCACCACACACTACACTAACAACAACCAACAATCCTCACACTACACCTGCACCAACAACTACTACCACCACACACTAAACTAACAACAATCAGCACTCCTCTAACTACACCTGCACCAACAACCACTACCCCCACACACTACACTAACAACCAACAATCCTCACACTACACCTGCACCAAACAACCTCTACCACCACACACTACACTAACAACAACCAACAATCCTCACACTACCCTGCACCAACCACTACCACCACACACTACACTAACAACAATCAACAATCCTCACACTACACCTGCACCAACAACCACTACCACCACACAATACACTAACAATCAACAATCCTAACACTACACCTGCACCAACAACCACTACCACTATACGTGCACCAACCACTGCCACCACACACTACACTAACAATGAACAATCCTCACACTACACCTGCACCAACAACCACTATCACCACACACTACACTAACAATCAACAATCCTCACACTACACCTGCACCAACACCCACTACCACCACACAACACTATCAACAATCCTCACGCTACACCTGCACCAACAACCACTACCATCACATTACACTATCAACAATCCTCACACTACACCTCCACCAACAACCACCACCGCACTACACTAACAACAATCAACAATCCTCACACTACACCTGCACCAATAACCACTACCACCACACTACACTAGCAACAATCAACAATCCTCACACTACACCTGCACCAACAACCACTACCACCACACACTACACTAACAGCAATCAACAATCCTCACACTACACCTGCACCAACAACCACTACCACTACACTAACAATCAACAATCCTCACACTACACCTGCACCAACAACCACTACCACCACACTACACTAACAACAATCAACAATCCTCACACTACACCTGCACCAACAACCACTACCACCACACAATACACTAGCAATAATCAACAATCCTCACACGACACCTGCACCAACAACCACTACCACCCCACACTACACTAATAACAATCAACAATCCTCACACTACACCTGCACCCATCAAAATACAACGTAATCAGTCCGACATCCATTCCCATTCCCACTATTCCAAGTTGTCACTGGCATGAAAGGCGCCATAAATGACCCTTACTGCTCAGTTTCAAAGGGCCGGAAATAGCCAACGACTCGTTATCCAACGATTAATTACCTGTGAAACGAGGCAGTAGGAAGGCAGCAATTGTGCCCTACCTGGAACAAGTCTCGTAACTACTCGGCACTGGAGTCCAACCTCCGCTGTTGACCACCATCGTAGGTGATGTGTGTATGGTGTGATGGTGCTATGTAGTATTATGGTGCTGCGAATGTTGTGTTAGTTGTATGCTCTGTTATGGTGCCATGCATCATGTCATCGTGCTGTTATACAGTATCATGGCGCTTCGAACGTGGCGTTATCGTGTGTATAAGTTGTTATGGTGCTATGTATCTCGTTACGATGCTGTGTATGTAGTGTTATACAATATATGTAGTGCCATGTGCTGCGTATGATATTTTGGTGCTATGCAGGCCACTGGCAATTTGTGCATCCCTACCTGTGGCTGGTAAGGGATTTACACGTAAGAATAATATTAAACAATATGACTAGAGGTTCACAGCAACAGAATAATATAAACACAATAACACAGTTGCTTACGCAAGACTGCCGGACCTAAGAACTGACTCTGAATAACCTCAACAAAATAGTCATTTAGATTCTCGTACATGGTATGTCAGGCCCAGTGTCAAGTACGCAGCACCAGCCTGGAACCCACAACTGATTTATGTCCGAAGATGGAAAATGTTCAGAGATTTACGACCAGAAGAGAAAATGAACCTGACTACCTCAGGAAGACCTCAAAATCGAAGGCAACGGGGTTCGACGTACAAAAGACTCCAAGGCATTGATAGGGAGGATATGGAAAGACAATTACTTTTAAGGGAAAAGATAATGAGACATGTGAAAGCAGTATTTCTATTTCTTCAGGTGCGTGATACGACTATTACAGACCAACCTGACATCACTGACACACTATATAGAAAGTCCCTCCCATGCGGAGCTTTTCGGGTAACCTAGGTTAATCTTGTTTCCCAGGATGCGATCCACAACAGTCGTCTAACGCCCAGGAACAACAAGGAAACATTCCCAATGTTTCACCCGTCCTGGGATCGATCCCCAGCACGGGTGACCTTCAAATGTGTGAGCTGAGGGCACACCATCAATAATATTTCAATGTGGGATGTCCTAATGGCCATGAAGTGCTCTCGATACAAGGAACTGGAGCTACCTTCATTTTCCCCCTGGATCGAACCTGACTGCCTCACGGGAATTCCAAAGCTGTTAGATCACCTACGGATTACGCGCCTCCCCCTGAAGACACTAATAATAATAATAATAATAATAATAATAATAATAATAAAAATAACCCACGAACAAGGGGACCACTGTTAAACTAAACCCACGAACAAGGGGATACTGTTAAACTAAACCCACGAACAAGGGGATACTGTTAAACTAAACCCACGAACAAGGGGATACTGTTAAACTAAACCCACGAACAAGGGGATACTGTTAAACTAAACCCACGAACAAGGGGATACTGTTAAACTAAACCCACGAACAAGGGGATACTGTTAAACTAAACCCACGAACAAGGGGATACTGTTAAACTAAACCCACGAACAAGGGGATACTGTTAAACTAAACCCACGAACAAGGGGATACTGTTAAACTAAACCCACGAACAAGGGGATACTGTTAAACTAAACCCACGAACAAGGGGATACTGTTAAACTAAACCCACGAACAAGGGGATACTGTTAAACTAAACCCACGAACAAGGGGATACTGTTAAACTAAACCCACGAACAAGGGGATACTGTTAAACTAAACCCACGAACAAGGGGATACTGTTAAACTAAACCCACGAACAAGGGGACACTGTTAAACTGAAAGTGAGAGTGTGCCTTAGAGACCAGGAAGTTCTTTAGTTTTAAGGTGGTTTAGGTAATGGAATGATCTGAATAAGAGAGTGGTGGAGGCAGTATCAGTAAGACTTTTCAAGTACGGGTATGGTATAACCCAAGAGGCTAGGAACTTGTGAAATTACCAGGTAATGAATAACAACAGGCGGGGCCAGTGCCTGTGATTCTACCCATGAAATTACAACTAGGTGAGTACAGTTAGGTGAACATACCCACACACACAGTCTCCTACAACCATCAAGAAAGGTCGCTCCTACAAGGTAAAGGGATTAGTGAAGGAGATAACACACAAATACACACACACACACATGGTATGTGGCGAGGTATCAGAGTGGGCGCATGTGACGAGCGGGGTTCCACAGGGGTCAGTCCTAGGACCAGTGCTATTTTTGGTATATGTGAATGACATGACGGAAAGGACAGACTCAGAAGTGTCCTTGTTTGCAGATGATGTGAAGTTAATGAGGAGAATTCTATCAGATGAGGACCAGGCAGGATTACAAAGAGACCTGGACAGGCTGGAAGCCTGATCCAGCAACTGGCTCCTCAAAGCCATGAAGATCGGGGAAGGGCAAAGAAGACCGCAGACAGGGTATAGGATAGGTGGCCAAAGACTTCAAACCTCACTCAAGGAGAAGGATCTTAGTGTGAGTATAATACCGAGCACATCTCTTGAAACGCACATCAACCAGATAACTGCTACAGCATATGGGCGCATGGCAAACCTAAGAATAGTAAGGAATCATTCAAGACTCTATACACCGTGTACGCCAGACCCATACTGGAGTATGCAGCACCACTTTGGAGCCCACACCTGGTCAAACACGTCAAGAAATTAGAGAAAATGCAAAGGTTTGCAACAAGGCTAGTTCCAGAGATCAGGGAATGTCCTACGAAGAAAGGTTAAGGGAAATCGGCCTGACGACACTGGAGGACTGGAGGGTTAGGGGAGACGTGATAACGACATAGAAAATACTGCGAGGAACTGACAAGGTGGACAAAGACAGGGTGATCCAGAGATGTGACACAGAAACAAGGGGTCACAATTGGAAGTTGAAGACTCCCATGAGTCTGAGAGTTGTTAGGAAGTACTTTAGTCATAGAGTTGTCAGGAAGTTGAATAGTCTGGCAAGTAATGTAGTGGAGGCAGGAACCATACGTAGTTTTAAGACGAGGTATGATAAAGCTCATGGAGCAAGGAGAGGACCTAGTAGCGACTAGTGAAGAGGCGGGGCCAGGAGCTATGTCTCTACCCCTGCAACCAAAAATAGGTGAGTACACACACACACACACACACACACCATCACCAAGAAGACAACCGAAGATTTCAGGAGATTTTTTCAAAATCTTTCAGGGTATAAGGCTGCACTTTTATCTGCCATTATTTGTGAATAAATCCATATCCAGTCAGTTGAATACCTGAGTGAAGGTAAACCAACACTGGCGAACTGAGGTGCTGTTTGCCAATATATTAAGAGGGAATAATAAGGTAGCCTGCGTGTATCCGGTGCTATTTCTGTCTAGTCGGCCAGTGAAAGAAATATACAACTATAACATACAAATAACCCACACATAGGAGAGAGAGAAGTGAGGGAGCCAGTAAATGGTTCAAGTCGAACTGAAACGTCGTCGTAAGCTTCTCTCTCCTATGTGCGCCTTATCTGTGTATTGTTCCAGTCACGGTATTGTGCCTTTTTATTCTTTATGCACCTATAATCTATATATCACCATATATATATTTTTCGTAGTATTTTAAAACATTCTGGAATAGACTGGACAACCCTCCCCCCTTTCCCATAACTACAATGAGTCAGTACATAAAGGTGATTAAACAGTGGGGCTAAAAGCCATGCTACTTAAACCGATACTTATACACTACAGCTGAATACAAATACCCTCTTCACCTCAAGTCAGTTCCTGATCAGCCAGGCTGTGGCACCTACATCTACTGCATTCTATTAATACTAACAACCTGATTGATCAGGGTGCTGGTGTTGAGATGGAGTGATGGTTGTAAGGAAACACTGTAGACTGTTTTGGAGGCGTATATTCGGTAATTGTGCAGAAACCCCAGCCTGTCTCAAAGCCTGCTTGCCGAATGAGAGGAAGGAATGTGTGTGTTGGCCTACTTGGAGGGAGTCTTGTGATGTCAGTATGGCCAGGGAGCCTTGCTATAAATGTACTAGGAATTATATATACAATACAAGTGTTGTCTGTTGACAGCTCGGCGACACTAACGTATGGCGTCACCGACGTACAACTAAACTAATACAAAAGACAGATGAAAGACGTTTCAGGCTCTGGGCTGATTCTATACAATGCAAGGAAAATGTTGTACACAACATAGGACATAACTGAACATAATGCATTATAAATCATGTGGATAAATGATATCGATTGATCGTTATTCATGTGATCTACGGACTCTGAGGAAACTTATTTACAAAGGAGAAAGCGTTTAACAGAAAAGACAAACTCGGTGCACACGAATTTTTTACTGTTAAATCTCAGAATTCGGAGAGAACGTGAACACTTTCAAAAAAGAAAAAAAAAAAGATCCACAACTATGCTGACATACTGTAAGGCTTGTCACACACAGTTGAGTACTCGCTGGACTAGACAAATCATCTATACAAGTTATTTACATTTAACCTCAATACTGCTAGGGTGAGATTCACATATGCAGAGTGGTCATCAAAAAACACTGGTACTAGCAGGAAGCCTAGTTTAAGAGGTGATCATGGGGGCGATGACCCCTGGAATCGACATAGGCAGGTAGATATCCCATGAATAAGGTTTTAAACCAGGATCACATTAACGAGACAGTATAAATGTTCAGACGACACTTCCTATATATTCTATGATTATAATCCCTTCATATTCACGGTTATGTTGATACAAGTGTCGTCAAGTAATATGATATAGAAACCTTAATATTTCCAATTTATATTAGTATTAAAGACATCAGTGAGGGACAGTGGAAAGAGACGAGTAGACAGGGAAGGTGCTGGTGAGGGAAAGATGGGGTAGAAAGGAAGGTCCTGGTAAGGAAGAGATGGGATAGACAGGAAGGTGTTGGTGAGGTAGAGATGGGGCAACCAGGGTGTGAGGGAGGAACGTGGGAGGCATGTTGCAAGGGGGGGAGGGGGACGTCATGGACTACATCAAAGCTCAGGTGGCATACCTTCCCCTTTAATGTCACCTGGCGAGGTAGAGCCACCTGCTGCGTCAACACCTGACCTCCCAGGAAAAATCATCTTATACTGTCTAGCTTCACTCACTCAACTACTAATATTCTGTTGAAAATTGTATCAAATACCAACAAATTGACGATTCAGACACATGTGCAACCGTTGGGAGTCTTTGTTGTTGAAGCTTTTCGCCTACACAGTAGGCTTCTTCAGTCAAATACCTAGGCAGCAGGTGTAGTAGTCAAATGATGTAATCAGTCTATCAACCTTGGAGAAATAGCATTTGAAGTGATCAGTCCCTCAGCCTGACAACTTCCAATACTATTTCTATAAGGTTGATGACTGATTACATCATTTCACTACTACACCTGCTGCCTCTGTATTTGACTGAAGAAGCCTACTGTGTAGGCGAAACGTTTCAACAATAAAGACCCCCAACTGCTGCACATGTGTCTTAATCATCACTTCAATTTTACACCATTAACTTTCTCACACTAATCCTACAGTCAGTTTCTGAACTTTCCCTGCAATAAAAACAATATTTTTGGTTAAGGTAAAGTTAATATACCTATAAAAAGGTATATTATGAATAAGCAAATTAAAAATAATGCCGAGGCAAATCTGACCGAGTCTGGGAGTAAGACTTACTGGCAAATGGTAGGCAAGTCCATACTCAGATAACGTCTAAATCTGCACGCTTATCAAGACTGGTATATGCACGGCGAGGAGACACCATTACCATAACAATATTTACTGTTAATGAAAATATTTTTATACAAGGCGAGACAAGGAGGGGTAGACGACATCTTGCTAGACTGGAAGAACTTATTCGATACAGTACCACACAAAAGGAGTAACAGGAAGGGAAAACAAGTGGGCACAGTAATAGCCAGGGGAAAAGTATTTTGACGAACACGCTTCCTTACTACGGTCTGAGAGCCCTTCTTGCCCGTGTTATGCAAGTTATGGAGAAAGGCGACTGTGTGAGACACACCACACTGGTACACAGCTAATAAAACTCGCATGCAGTCATTAACACATGAACGCGCGCACACACAGATACACACACAGACACACGAATACAGACACACACACAGACACAGACACACACACACACACACACACACACACACACACACATATATATATATATATATATATATATATATATATATATATAGGAGTTGCAGAGGTTGGTGAATGAGTTTGGTATAGTATGTAAAAGAAAATTTAAAGTGAATATAGGAAAGAGTAAGGTGATGAGGATAAAAAAAATTAGGTAACGAAAGAGTGGATAACAGATCGGAGGGAGAGAGTATGGAGGAGGTGAATGTATTCAGATATTTAGTAGTGGACGTGTCAGCAGATAGGTCTATGAAAGATAAGGCGAATCACAGAACTGACGAGGGGAAAAAGGTGAGTGGTGCACTGAGGAGTCTGTGGAGACAAAGAACTTTATCCACGGAAGCAAACAGGGGAATGTATGAGGGTATAGTTATACCAACGCTCTTATATGGGTATGAAGCATGGGTGGTGAATATTACGATAAGGAGAAGGCTGGAGGCAGTGGAGATGTCGTGTCTGAGGGTAATATGTGGTGTGAATATAATGCAGAGAATTCGTAATTTTGAAATTAGGAGGAGGTGCAGGATTACAAAACTATTACCCAGAGGGCTGAGAAGAGGTTGTTGAGGTGGTTCGGACATGTGGAGAGGATGGAACAAAATAGAACGAGGGGGTAAAGGAAGTTTTGTGTGCGAGCAGCTTGGACTTCCAGCAAGCATGCGTGAGCGTGATAGACAGGAGCGAATGGAGACAAATGGTTTTTAGGACTTGATGTGCAGTTGGAGTGTGAGCAGGGTAATATTTATGAAGGGATTCAGGGAAACCGGCAGACTGGACTTGAGTCCTGAAGATGGAAAGTACAGTGCCTGCACTCTGAAGGAGGGGTGTTAATGTTGTAGTTTTATAACTGTAGTGTAAGCGCGCCTGTGGCAAGACAGTGATGGAGTGAATGATGGTGAAAGTTTTTCTTTTTTGGGCCACCCTGCCTTGGTGGGAAACGGCCGATATGTTAAGAGATTATATATATATATATATATATATATATATATATATATATATATAACTACAATGCGACTAGCCAGGATTCGAACCCGTGGTGTTTTAGCCCGCCTCATGGTGAGCGAAAATTCACAATGCTCTAACATACGGGACCATACAATAAATATATATATATATATATATATATATATATATATATATATATATATATATATATATATATATACACACACTAGGCATCGCTTTGAGCCCAGAAGAAAAAGATGGAGGAATTAGACCCATTGTCGTGGTCTTCACACTTCGTCGCCTTGTTTCTAAAGGTAATCTCCGTAGTATTTACACAGAGGCGGCCATGATGCTTCAAGCAAACAACTTGGCTCTGGGGTCTCTCAAGGCAGCGATGTAGTGGTTCATGCAACAAGGGCGTATATCATTATTCTCCCTGACGACAACGTGGTATTAATACTGGACTTGAAGAAGGTATTAATCTACTGAAAAGAGACGGTGGTATTATTGACTGTAAGAGAACATTTTCCTAGTATCTTTCTTTTTGTTTCAGTTGGATACAGCAAGGAATCGAAGCTCCTTTTCCGGAGAGCATGAGATCACCTTATCAGAGGATGTCCAGTAACGGGATCCTCTCGCGCCATTTCACTTCTGCATAGCGGTTTGGGAAATCACTATCACAATGATCCAGTCTGACACAATTTGCATTAGAGGTGAGCCTAATCTATCTATATCTACACACACACACACACACACACACACCAGGAGCTCGGACTCGACCCCCGCAACCTCAACTAGGCGAGTACACACACACACACACACACATATATATATATATATATATATATATGTCGTGCCGAATATGTAAAACTGGTCATTTAGCAAGAACTCATTTAAAATTAAGTCCTTTCTGAAATTTTCTATTATACGTTTAAAGATATATACTTTTCATTAATGTTAATGTAAAAATTTTTAATTTTACACCAGAAGAATCTTAGAAAACTTACCTAACCTTATTATAACAAGAACAATTTATTTTAGCCTAACCCAACTAAATATATTTTAAATACGTTTACAATAATTTAAGACTAAACACAAATATATTTTTTTCGTTAGGTCCAGAATGATTTTGGCGAAATTACTGCATACACAAATTTTCGCTTGTCCTATATGGCAAGATGGGCGTTGCTATTTAAGCCAAGATCGCAAGTTCTGCCTATTCGGCACGACTATATATATATATATATATATATATGCAATAAGATCACAGTAAACAGGTGATTTCAGAATATGCAAAACAACCACTCTGAAAGAATAGAGAAATTCCAAGCGCTTTCGTGACTACTCACATTATCAAGGAACTATGAAAGTAAAGCATCCAAGGAAGCTATATAAGGGGTCTGGCCAGCACCTCACTATCAGATCCCACAACGGTTAAACACCTGACGCGCGCCGACCCAACTTGGATAGGTCCTTTGCACAACTCACCCACAAACTATTCTACCCAAGAAAATTTAAAAATTATTATTTGTCCAGTGTATTATTAAATTCTTCCCAAATTCTATTAATTATAAATGGATCTAATTTATATAAACCAAAGGAAATATTCATATTATTGTCAAAACTGCTTTTTATGAAACAAGATTCAATTATATTCCTCTCGACCATGGACTTGCTTGATACTACTTTCTCAACTTTTTGAAAATCAATTGGATGGTTAAAATCTCTTACATGAATAAATAGAGCATTGGAATCTTGTCCAGTTCTAATGCTATATTTATGTTGTTTTAATCTTAGTTCGAGATTTTTACCAGTTTGACCGTAATAAACTTCATCGCAAATTTTACAAGGAATCTTATAGACACATCCATCAGCATTTTGGGGGGAATTCTTTATCAAAAGTTTTTTTTACTGTATCAAGATTTTTGAATACAACTTTAATATTAAAAGTCTTAAGAAGAGAAGGCATATCAACCAAGTTTTCATGGTAAGGGAGAACCAACATATTTTTAGTTGAATAAGGCTGGTTGTCCCTTTTTGGATTGTAAAAAGTATTTCTAGCAACTTTAAAAGATTTATCAATTACATTTCTTGGGTATTTTAAATCATTACCTATTTCATAAATTTTGGATATTTCCTCATCTATGAACTAGTTCTTTGATAATGTGAGTAGTCACGAAAGCGCTTGGAATTTCTCTATTCTTTCAGAGTGGTTGTTTTGCATATTCTGAAATCACCTGTTTACTGTGATCTTATTGCATATATATATATATATATATATATATATATATATATATATATATATATATATATATATATATATATATATATATATATACTGTACTCTGAAGGAGGGACGTTAATATTGCAGTTTTATGAGCGCGCCTCTGGCAAGACAGTGATGGAGTGAATAATGAAAGTTTTTCTTTTTCGGGTCACCCTGCTTTGGTGGGAAAATATATATATATATATATATATATATATATATATATATATATATATATATATATATATATATATATATATATATATATATATATTATACAAAATGCTTGATGGGATAATGTCGTAGCGTAAACATGTTGGGTGAGTGTGTCAAGGACTCCCGGTGGTATACACTGTGTCCATTCCTTGGTACCTTCTTTCATTTACTTTAATTAGATTTCACCGCCGCATCTTTTTTCTATATATTTCATCTCAACACGTTTCCTAATGGTCAGTATTCATTTTTCTCCAAATGATTTTATACAATTCTCTCATGATTTTATTTTCTTAAATTGTAGTTTCGTTCTTCCCTCGTTAAAATGAAGTACTCAGGGATTAATTCATTTATTTCCTCCAGCTTCGCAACATTTTTACAAGATTCTACTTTTTTACTTTTTGGTTTACTTTAAACCCTGTAATGTGTATTTCCCTTTCGTATTCTATATTTCCTTGTTTCCTCCATTCGTTGCCTTTCCTACTTTTCTGATCCATAATCTTACACCTTCCTTCTATTTACTTTTCCTTTACCCTTTGTATGTAATTAGTGTTATTTCTTTCTATTCCTTGCCGCCTTGTCTTTCCCGCCTTCGTTTTCCATAATTCTTATCATACCACTCCCTCTTTGTTTTTCGTATTCCATTAATGTTTCTTCCTTTCCTTGCCTACTTTCCTTTTTTTTTTTTTTGTTGTTAAATAATTCTTTTCCTGCCCCTCCCTGCTTTTCCTTTGCCCTTGCCCTGGCTGCCACCCACCGCCTTCTATTCTGGACTCTCACAACTTACAATTATTGCGTCGCCAGCCGCCCAAGAATAACGTTTTAAGAACCATTAGAGGAATATTCATAAGGGCGTCTCTCGTTCTATCCACTAGTTAACGAGGCTTTGATGGCGGTGATGGACGGCTCTCTCGTTATCCATTCTCTTTCTCATTCCTTCTCCATGCTTTCCTCTCCCCTTCCTTTACTCCCTCTTTCTCTGGCGAGTACATCAACAACTCTGCGTCCACCTCACTAACGGCACGAACCTAAACGGAAATCCTCGCGGATTCCAACGATTCAAATATTTTTTTTTTACTATTTCACATAAAAAAATGACCGGCGCACAAACAAAACTTATTAGGTACTATCCTGGCTCTAAGATGCATCAGCCATTAAATACTAAAGCCTTTAAGAAAAGGTAAAATGAAAATGATTTTAACTGGTTTAACGGGAATAACAATTTCACACTATTATACACATAAAAGTACTCAAATTTGCACCTACATATCTGAATTACTCTCCGCCGTCATCGAATGTTTTGGCATCTTTTCTGAACGTTAGAAGCTATGTCGTTGGATTTTGGACGTTAACATACCAACTGTTCCACGAATTTGGTCCCCGTTACCGTACACAAGAGTTGAACATTTTAAAATTGATTGAAAGAGGTGTTCTTGAGTTATGAGCGAAATAAAATGGAAATGTTGTAGGAAGAGGAAAAAAAAGTCAGGCAACTAGTAAGGTTTCCCTTCGGGGATACCTAATGATAATGTTTATGTTAATAATGATACTCACTTTATAGTGATCCTTTGCTCGCCCCCCCCCCTCAGCCCCACTTCCCTCCGGATCTCTCATTTTGTTCCAGTCCTCAAGTGTCCTGCTTCCTCTCACAATATTGTAGCCGGCTCTTGTCAGAGTCAATATTATCACACAAAGGGAAAACATCGCTTCGGGGAGAAGCGACGCATGGTAAAAATGTATCCGGGCGTATGTTATGTCTAGAGTTTACTCAACACTTTCTGAAATGTCTTGCTGTATTTTTCATCAGGCACGACTAGTGCTGCCTTTGTTTCGGATCCACGTCTGCCAGCCACATGATAAATAATAATTACAATAATAATACTAATAATAAAATACGTGCAAGTGGTTTTTTTAGTGCCTAACAACATTTTATTACGTGTAAACTCCATTACCTGTACACTGCAGAAAAGAAATTTATTATTATTATTGTAGATAAAGTTTTCAGAGGAAGAGGCACTATACACAGTGGTGAGTGTTGACGGCGGGTGTATGAAAGATGCACCGATTTAATAAAGAGGAAAAATACAGCAAATTAGTGACTAGGTATAGTAACATACTCTGTATGTATTGCAAGTTTAACATACGAGTCCACAAACACCAAGCGTACACACAAACACATTTCAGTGATATACATTCCAGTGAAACAAACATTCCAGTGACACGAACACATTCCAGAGACACATCAAGCAAAATAGGTATATATTATATTTATAGGAAAGCGCTAAAAATACACGAGTGTTACAGAAGCAGGGAAATGGGAGCCGGGTGATGGTGGAATGAGGCAAGATTCCAGGATGAGAAGAGTAACTCACTGGACCAAGAGCAGTTCATGGCAGGTGAAGCTGCAAGGAGATACACCTAACAGGCGAAGCTGCAAGGAGGAGGAGATGCACCTAGCAGGCGAAGCTGCAAGGAGGAGGAGATGCACCTAGCAGGCGAAGCTGCAAGGAGGAGGAGATGCACCTAGCAGGCGAAGCTGCAAGGAAGAGATGTGCCTAGCAGGTGAAGCTGCAAGGAGGAGGAGATGCACCTAGCAGGCGAAGCTGCAAGGAGGAGGAGATGCACCTAGCAGGCGAAGCTGCAAGGAGGAGGAGATGCACCTAGCAGGCGAAGCTGCAAGGAGGAGGAGATGCACCTAGCAGGCGAAGCTGCAAGGAGGAGGAGATACACCTAGCAGGCGAAGCTGCAAGGAAGAGATGTGCCTAGCAGGTGAAGCTGCAAGGAAGAGATGTACCTAGCAGGTGAAGCTGCAAGGAGGAGATGTACCTAGCAGGTGAAGCTGGCAGGAGATGTACCTAGCAGGTGAAGCTGCAAGGAGATACACCTATCAGGTGAAGCTCAAAGGGGATGCACCTATCAGGTGAAGCTGAAAAGGGATGCACCTAGCAGGTGAAGTTATGGTTCACCTAACAGGGGAAGTTATAGTGCACCTACCACGTCCAGGTGTAGTTATGGTGCACCTACCAGGTGAAGTTATGGTGCACCTACCAGGTAAAGTTATGGTGCACATACCAGCTGGCGGGAGATTCATTTGCAAACACATCTGTGGTCAAAATGCTGCCCATGCTAACCTCCCTATGGAGTATAAATATACCTAGTTGGATGAATCTTATTGTAGTCAGCTGGTCCAGTATCTGCAGCATCCACCTTTCGACCACTGTCTCTCACATGGTAAAACTCACTATTCTGGTCTTGGCATATAAGTGGCACTGTCCCTTTCACCTGGCCCACAGATGGCGACGCCCCATCCTTGTGCCTCGTTCCCCAGCCCCCTGCGAACCAATCCCCTTTCCAGCCTTGAGACATAGCCCCCCTTCGAGCTTGTGACTCAGCTCTTTTCCAGCCTTGAGAACCAATCCCCTTCCGGCCTTGTCACCCTGCCTCATTCCCGAGTTAAGAACCAATCCTTTCCAGACATTGTGATCCATCCACACCTAGAACCAACCTCCTTCCAGTCTTGTGTTCCAGACCTCTTCCAGTCATGACCCCCAGAGCTCCGTCGAATCGCCCGCAGTAACAATATCTGTCAGCTACTGCAGCAACGCATCCAGTATTAAATAGTTATTATGGCGCTTGTGTAGAGCTAAATACAGCTCGCAGCTGCTCCCAAAGCAGCATCAGAGGGGCGTCTCTTCAGCAGGGCGAGTGTGTCAGCAGGGTGAGTGCGTCAGTAGGAAGGTGCGTGTGTCAGATGGGTGAGTGCATCAAAAGGAGAGTGAGAGTAGCTCCATGAGGGTAGAGCAAGAGAGAGTGAGAGTGATGCCAAGGGAGGATAAGAGCGAGAGTAATATCATGGAGTGAAGAGTGAGAAAATTGTGCCAGAGGGAAGAGAGCGGGTGCTCACGGAGATATGAGTACTGGCTGAAAGAGGAATATTAAGAGGCACGTAAGTTTCCCCGTCTTCTAATAATATGCTCATTTTTCGCCTATAATCTACCTTGTCTATAATTACTACCGCATTTGCTTTCTCTGTTTCGTAAGGTGAAGTCTAGGATCTTTCCTTAATTTATGGTATAACTTTAAAAATCCGAGCAAAGCTCAGACCTCTACAACATAATTATTCTCAAAGATTTGTTAAGTTATACCATGAATTAAGGAAAGATCCTGGACTTCACCTTACGAAACAAAGCAAATGCGATAGTAATTATAGACAAGGTAGATTATAGTGGAAAAATGATCATGTTATTAGAAGACAGGGGAACTTACGTGCCCTTTAATGGCACATTAGAGAAGAGAAGGATAATTTAGCAGTTATAATGTGCTAGTCTTGGCATGATTTACACAGGACATTATGCATTAATTAATACGACAATTATAATAGCAAAAGTCTGGTTGAATTATTATATTTAAGATTACCTAAACCTAATCATACATTACAGTTGAGATTATGTGTAAAACCGATGATAACACTGTCGCCAAGATATCACTTTCATGTTTACACGGGTTGAGATTATATGCCCTTAGAAAAAGGTTATCAGCAGTTATCAATTCTGAACTATAACCACAAACCTGCGTGACTATACAACTATTACATTCATATGGAAGCGCTAAACTCGGAGGGGTCATACAGAGCCTGAGGAATGGAAGACAATCAGGCTTATTCTAAGGAAGGGGGATCATGAGTCTATCACCAGCATCAAGTCACCCCCCACCTTGTAGAGTTGATTACAAAAGAGTCAGTCAAAATAAAATGGAACATGTAACTGAAGACCGTGTCCTCTGACCACCAACTTCTGTATATACATAAAAAAAAAAACAGAATTTTTGAGGACTCGAGAGGCTGCCAGAATGTGTGAACATTAAAGTGTATATTTTGCCAGCACTGGTGATACGAGAAACGTATTTAGTGGCGTTTGCGGTGTTCTGAGAGTAATTTTACTTACACGATTGTATTTATGCCCTTTCCGGTTACCTTTCTCAGTTTCATATCAGCAAACTGTGATACGAAGGATTCAATTTTCCCCGCCAGATCACTTATGTATATCAGAACAGCAGGGATCCCAGAGCTGATCGCTGGGTGATCCCTCGCCCACTCTGATATTTGCAGTCCGCCAAGCAGCAACTCACCCATCCCCCTCCCCCCTCTCTTGCTTTATGTCTGAAACTGTGTCACAGAACCCCAGTATGAGACCCTGCTGACTTTCATCGATGAAGTCCCTTCTCTTCAGGTGTTCTAGTGCCAACTTCCTCACAATTTTCTCCTTCACTATAGATGAAGGAGAAAGTCTACTTATGGAGCCTGGCCATGGGCCAGGCTCGTCTGGTGCTAGCCTGATCAACCAGGCTGCAGCTGCTGGTGGCCCGCTGCCCCACATATCCATCACAGCCTGGATGATATGGCACCATGTCAATAAAACCAACCAATAGTTTATTTACCGCTGCTTACATATAGGACAACATTAGTCGATAGTTGTCTCGTCTCTAGTCACCTATTGAAGATTTTCTTTATGGAACTACTCCTTCTCTTGGTGCCCATGACAATATGTTGTCTGGTCAATTGGCTTTTCTTGTCTTAAATATTTTTAAAGGGGTGGACCGGTAAGCCAACGGAAGGCCTCGGTCAGATGACCAAAAGCTCCAAAGGCAGGTCATCTATTTGAATTCTCGATTCTCTCTATACCTTATTTTCGTCTCCGAGTGTTCCCTTACCATCTTCAGCCATATTACTGTACTCAACTAACTGTGGTTGCAGGGGTCGAGTCAAGGCTCCTGGCCACGCCTCTTCACTAGTCGCTGCTAGGTCCACTCTATCTCAATGTTAAAAGAGCCTTATCGTACCTCTTCTTATAGCTATGCATGGATCCTTCCTCCATTACTTCACTCTCCAGACTGTTCCACTTCCTGACAATTCTAAGGCTGTGTGTGTGTGTGTGTGTGTGTGTGTGTGTGTGTGTGTGTGTGTGTGTGTGTGTGTGTGTGTGTGTGTGTGTGTGTGTGTGTGTGTGTGTGTGTGTGACTGTATGAGTTTCCTTCCATCTTCCTACTGTTATCTACTTTTCTTCTCCCTCCTTTAACCTTTGCTCTTTCTCTCTCTAATTTCCTCTTTCTCTTTCCACCCATCCTCCATAAATTTGTAGGGATGACCGTGGTCCCCCTGGGGAGCAGAGAGGCCCAGGGGAAGCACAGAGTAATCCCTCTTGTTTCGCTCCACATATTGGATAGAAAAGCAAAAGGGAGGGGGGGGATCCCGGGAATGACAGAGGAAGATTAAAAAAACTGAGGAAAAAAAAAATTAATTAAAGGCGAAAGGAAGACAATTAATGACAGAGGGAGAGATGAGACCACGAGAATAATGGAAGAAAAACTACACTAAAAAGAAAGGAAATAAAGAAGTGGTTCTAGAAGATGTAAGACAATACCAGTCAGGAACTCACGTTTGAGTAATGAAAGAGAAGCATTGAGTCTGGCGGAGTGTTAAGTATAGCGGGCCCCGCTTATACAGCAGGTTAGGTTCCTGGCTACTGTTGTAAAGCAAAAATAGCTGTAAAATGAAACACAGCCTTTTTTTCATTTTCAAATGCATATAAAAGTCTGACAACATGTTTATACCATCATATATTAAGTGAGCAATTGAGTTAGGCCTAAAAAAATGTATATACAATACACATATTACTTACCTTAAAATATTTTCGTCCTTAGCTTATAGTAAGTGGTGAGTAGGAAGTCTGAATAAATGAAGAATGGGAATAACAGAGAACCGCTGCATTAGCGAAACGCCATAAAGGGAAGCGCTGTACAGCGGGGCTCTCCTGTTTACAACCCACTAGTGAACAGGGGCACCAATGGAATACAACGACCCCAGTGGAAATACGTCACTTTGACTTTTTATTTAGTTATCCTATGTAATTTACACTATGTATGAAAACTGTACTAATGTGTACCCATTCAGCACTGCTAGCAGTGCTGAATGTAGCACCTGCTCCAGCATGTTGCACTGTTGGTAAACAGTGCTGCTAGCAGTGCTGAATGTAGCACTTGCTTCAGCATGTGACACTGTTGGTGATTTTGTGGTTGTTGTTGGTTTATTCATCGGGGGAAAAATCCCCTGACATGTGTCTTTGTCACGAGCTGTGCACCTGTGTCAGTACCTAGACGAGTCTTGCAGTGGAGCAGGTAGTAATGGCGGGGACGCGGCAAGAAAATGGTGTATAAGGACACACCTTGATGGTGGGGGATCCATTGTCACTGTAGCGGAGGAAAGATGATAGCGCCGACCACTGGCTGAAGATGCTGAGTGATTGGACTGGTATTAGAGGCTGGAACACGGTCAACACTACTTCCCAGGAGTCAAATAGAAAGACAGTGCAACAATGGTAATAGACAACTGTTGAGAGACAAACAACGGTAGCACAGACCGTGCAATAAGAGCATCAGAGAACATGCAACAGGGACAACAGACAACTTGCAACACCGAGAAGCCATACAGTACTGCAAGCAATCACACAAGTAGCTCTCCTCACTCAGTGCTTTCCTTGTTCCCGTAATCACCGACACAATGCTATTCATAATGAAACTCCATACCAGAAGGGACCACAAAGTGTGAGTTAAATGGGAGGTATTAAGTCAGCACTCTGAAGGAAGTATACCAAAATATACATCTCTGTACTGTGACTGATATACATGAATGCTGAACACACGAGAACGTACACAGTGCATTATCTTCTAAATATACCGTGCTCGTGTACATCATTAATATATTCGTGGAAATATTAACTGACTGCTGACAGTTTAACAACAGCAGACACTCACACTGCGCGTACTTCCATTATCTCAAACGTATCAACACTCCTTTGAAGTTGCACGCTTGCAATATTGCTTCGTAATTGTCACTCAACTCTTTTAACTGTTAGATTTGACAACGCATCACCTGATGTAGACATGATGGCGACAATGCAGCACCTGATGTAGACATGATGGCGACAATGCATCACCTGATGTAGACATGATGGCGACAACGCATCACCTGATACAGACATGATGGTGACAACGCATTAGCTGATGTAGACAAGATGGCCACTTCTGTGACACTTAGTATTAGTCTACTACTGCTGTAATACTTAGTGTTAGTTTACCACTGTTGTGATAATGCTAGTTTACCACTGTTGTGATAATGCTAGTTTACCACTGTTGTGATAATGCTAGTTTACCACTGCTGTGATAATGCTAGTTTACCACTGTTGTGATAATGCTAGTTTACCACTGTTGTGATAATGCTAGTTTACCACTGTTGTGATAATGCTAGTTTACCACTGTTGTGATAATGCTAGTTTACCACTGTTGTGATAATGCTAGTTTACCACTGCTGTGATAATGCTAGTTTACCACTGCTGTGATAATGCTAGTTTACCACTGTTGTGATAATGCTAGTTTACCACTGTTGTGATAATGCTAGTTTACCACTGCTGTGATAATGCTAGTTTACCACTGCTGTGATAATGCTAGTTTACCACTGTTGTGATAATGCTAGTTTACCACTGCTGTGATAATGCTAGTTTACCACTGCTGTGATACTTGGTGTTAGTCTACCACTGTTGTGATAATGCTAGTTTACCACTGCTGTGATACTTGGTGTTAACTACCACTGGTGTGACACTTAGAATTAGTCCACCACTGCTGTAATACTAATTTAGTGTTAGTTTACCACTGTTGTGATAATGTTAGCTTACCACTGGTGTGATACTTGGTGTTAGTCTACCACTGGTGTGATACTTAGTGATCTGTGTCACTTGCACTACTGGCTGCTCTCACTAAGGTAAAACAAAAAAACATAGAACTCTCAGTATAGAAATAATTTATTAAGACGATGTTTCACCCACTGGGGTGAAACATCGTATTCATACAAGATTTCTCTGACGAAAGTGTTTTTAACCACCGTCCGAAGACTCACTGGCATTCATTTATCAACTTGTCACTTTTTTAACCCATTTATTGAAAAATCAATGGCATGTATTTACTAAAGTCTGTTTACATTTATTATACACATTTGTTGCTTCGTATATTTTTCCTTATAACTCTTATAATCATTTCCCACCAGTCAAATAAGAGAAAGACTAGCCACCTCTTCCTCGAAATAATAAACCATACCACGGGTGGGGTTAGAACGCGTGGTATGACTCTCTGATCGCGGGTTCTAACCCCACCCGTGGTATGGTTTATTAGCAATCGTGTTGGAAATAAATGGTATAAAATACCGACACAATGGAAATATAAACACAAATGCAGTATAATGTGATCCTTTATTGACAACGTTTCACCCACACAGTGGGCTTTTTCAAGTCACACACGGATCTACCTGGGGTTGGAAGGTACGAGAGTATAAATAAATACTCTCGTACCTTCCAACCCCAGGTAGATCCGTGTGTGACTTGAAAAAGCCCACTGTGTGGGTGAAACGTTGTCAATAAAGGATCACATTATACTGCATTTGTGTTTATATTTCCAGCAATCGTGTTATTACGATTTCATGCGACTCGAGATAATATTCTACGCCAATGGAAGCGGTGGAGGAATGCAAGTCTATCAAATTTGATGTTATGTTGAAAATGGTACAAGTTGATGATTAAGTCACGTGTGCAACAGCCGGGTATCTTAAATGTTGAAAATTTTCGCTTACACGGTAGGCTTCTTCAGTCAGATATAGAGTATAGGCTGAAGACAGGAGAAGTGATGAGGTAAAGATGATGTAATCAGTCCACCAACCTAGTAGAAATAGTTGGAAGCTATCAGTCCCTCATCCTGGAGAAGAGTTTAGCTCCAATGCAAATCCCTCTTCTCGCTACCAAGGCGCCATCTCTTGAAGAGTTTACCTTGAATAAATCTTTGGTGGAATCTAACTAACTGATCAGGGTTCTTCTTGATGGTCAAGTTCGTTTCCTCTTATGGCAGTTTCAGTTTAAGTCTTAATGACGGTATTAATTCACGTCGTTACTCCCTATAGTGGAGTTTGTTTACATATTTTTGCAGTTAGTGGGCAGCAACCGCATGATGTATTCAGGATGTAGTCTAATAAATGAGAGAGAGAGAAACAGGAAGATACAGAGAAACGGAGACAGAAGGAAAGAGAGAGAGAGAGAGACAGAGAGGCAGAGAAAGAGAGAGAGAGAATTTCCCTGTGGTATATGCGAGCTTTCAAAGGCTGGGATCATTCTGGGGGCCAAGGAACCTAGTTTAGGACCACAGTGCCAAAAATAGAGGCAGTCCTGGCACGGCTCCAGAGAAGTGTTCCAGCGAGCATGGCACTCGTCCAACACCACCTCCTGGACCGGCCCCAACATCATATAAATGATCTTTGATGGAGTCAATCTTACGTTTCTTCTTCTTCAATCTCACAGTATTTTCAAACTAAAACTAAATAAATATAACCACTGATAATAAAAATAATGATAATTATTAACGAATAATAATTTGTTCCAGGTTTGGTCTTCCTTGTAGTTTTATATATATATATATATATATATATATATATATATATATATATATATATATATATATATATATATATATATATATATATAAATTGTGTGTGTGTGTGTACTGGGGACAAGGGATTGGGAAGGAGAAAATATGATGCAACAGAATTTTGTAAGTATTCATGACTGATGA